>NC_064614.1:118549030-118858301 GCF_023898315.1 Schistocerca nitens | reverse complement strand
AATGGACAGTGTCTTGAAAGGAGGGTGTAAGATGAACATCAACAAAAGCGAAATGAGGATAATGGAAAGTAGTCGAATTAAATCGGGTGATGCTGAGGAAATTAGATTAGGAAATGAGACACTTAAAGTAGTAAAGGAGTTTTGCTATTTGGGGAGCAAAATAACTGATGATGGTCGAAGTAGAGATGATATAAAATGTAGACTGGCAATGGCAAGGAAATCGTTTCTGAAGAAGAGAAATTTGTTAACATCGAGTATAGATTTAAGTGTCAGGAAGTCATTTCTGTGTATGGAGTGTAGCCATGTATGGAAGTGAAACATGGACGATAAACAGTTTGGACAAGAAGAGAATAGAAGCTTTTGAAATGTGGTGCTACAGAAGAATGCTGAAGATTAGATGGGTAGATCACATAACTAATGATGAAGTATTGAATAGAATTGGGGAGAAGAGGAGTTTGTGGCACAACTTGACAAAAAGAAGGGACCGATTAGTAGGACATGTTCTGAGGTATCAAGGGATCACAAATTTAGCATTGGAGAGCAGTGTGGAGGGTAAAAATCGTAGAGGGAGACCAAGAGATGAATACACTAAGCAGATTCAGAAGGATGTAGGTTTCAGTAAGTACTGGGAGATGAAGAAGCTTGCACAGGATAGGGTAGCATGGAGAGCTGCATCAAACCAGTCTCAGGACTGAAGACAACAACATCGTTTTTGAAAAATGGTTCAAATGGCTCTGAGCACTATGCGACTTAACTTCTGATGTCATCAGTCGCCTAGAACTTAGAACTACTTAAACCTAACTAACCTAAGGACATCACACACATACATGCCCGAGGCAGGATTCGAAACTGCGACCGTAGCGGTCGCTCGGCTCCAGACTGTAGTGCCTAGAAACGCACGGCCACTCCGACCGACATCGTTTTTGAAAGCTTCAGGCAGATTAAAACCGTGCCAGACCGGGACTCGAACCTGGGACGTATGTATTTCGCGTGCAATCACACAACCAGCAGACCTACCACTCTCAAAGTTTCGTACTTCGGTTATAAGATTACGTCATTTGTTATTTCCTTACGATTGATCTGTTGATGCTAGTAACACCGAAAATATCGATTTATGTTGCTTACAATCGATGTTTCTCTCTTTTTAGCTTAGCTTAGAGCATGGCGGTTAGAATATTGGGAGGCGTCCTCAAGTCTAAAAGGTGAATCCTGCCTCCGCCATATTGCTGTGTTTTAGTGAATTGTTCGTATTGCAGTACTGCTCTTCGATGCCACTTATCCTCCTGAGGCCCACGGTCCAGTATACTGGACTACGCACAAAAGCAATGCTTGAGACCCGAAGTTCAGTATACTCTACCAGCCATTCTGAAAAAAGTAAAATTGCAAAAAAAAATTCCTGTTTTAATATGTACCTTAGGCATATCTGGCCCCAAAAAGAGTATATTCTAAATGAAATTAAAGAAAAACCCCTTTGGGCCTCAGGAGGTTAAAAGAAGAATAGAACGTGTGGCTGTTTTGCTTCAAGTAGGAGGTGTGTGACAAAAGAAATCAGACTGATTTTTATCTACTAAATATTTTATTATTTTCAAACAACAATATTGTTCCTTCAAAGCAGTTCCCTTCGGCAGCTATACGCAGGCGGAGACATTGTTCTCAGTCTTGGCAGCAGCTCTGAAATGCTTTAACTGTTAGGGCCTTTGACATGTCGGGTCACATTCTTTTAAATGTCCCCCAGAGTCCGAAAATGACGTCATGTTAAAACCATTTTCAATATCTTGAAAAGAAAAAAGTTACAAGGAATCCGGTGAAAGGAGGGGAGAGGGGCTGAGGAACAACAGGAATGCCTTTTGAGGTCGAAAATTCCATGGTGGACGTGGGTGTGTGACATGGGGCGTTTTCGTGATTCAGCATCCTTTTGTCTGCAGTGTCCGGTCTCACTCGATTCCCTCTTTTCCTGAGTCTTGAAAGAGGAAATATTTGTAAAACATGTGGTTGACAGTTTATCATGGAGGAACAAATCCCTTACTCACTTTTTTTTAAAGTTGATCTCCCTGAGCGCGGTTCATCTTCGACGTGCTCTCGCCCTTCCAAAAATGATTTGTGCCAGCGAAAAACTTGGGCTCTTGAAAAGGAATATTACCCACAGGCCCCAATGTGTTCTAGGCCATCCAAAAACGGTTTGTGTCAGCGAAAAACTTGTACTGTTAAATAGGAATGTTCACCACAGGCCTATTTCCGCTTTTCAAAGGTCACACTCGCTAAGTCCTCAAGTTTAACACAAAACATGGCTGCATAACGTTACTCTAAATCCCACTGTTCCATTTTAGTTACACACAACAAAAACACAACTTCACTGATGGGGTTCTAAGAAAGCAGGCTCAAACTCGGGCTGAGCACCTGGTAGGGGTGAACTAACCGGTCTTTACCAATAGAACAACACAGCGTTGCCGGATAGCCTGCGGTGTTCTCCGTCTCGTCATTTTTCTCACACACCTCGTACACAACGCTCAACGAGTCAGACTTGGCGCTACGAAAATAAGTTTTCAACTATGATGAGTATTCATCCACGGAAGGACATTGTTTCAAAGTACGTACTCAGAACTGATTTTAAATTCAACGCATTAACGCTAAGAGGATGTTTAACACAGTCCTTTAACGGAGAAGCAGACTTCTAACACTCACCAAGATGGCGGACAGCCTTCACTTAACATCAGTGCTCGGCATAGATAACGCCATCTCCCCTTTGGTTTAGCGATAGCTGAGGCTTCTATGCTGCGATACTTCACCTTCTGGCCAGTTTTCAGTTAGCAAAAATATGGTTCAAATGGCTCTGAGCACTATGGGACTTAACATGTGAGGTCATCAGTCCCCTAGAACTTAAAACTACACTACTGGCCACCACTACTGGCCACCACTACTGCTACACCACGAAGATGACGTGCTACAGACGCGAAATTTAACCGACAGGAAGAAGATGCTGTGATATGCAACTTATTAGCTTTTCAGTGCATTCACACAAGGTTGGCGCCGGTGGCGTCACCTACAACGTGCTGACATGAGGAAAGTTTCCAAACGATTTCTCATACACAAACAGCAGTTGACCGCCATTGCCTGGTGAAATGTTTTTGTGATGAATCGTGTAAGGAGGAGAAATGCGTACCATCACGTTTCCGACTTTGATAAAAGTCGGATTGTAGCCTATCGCGATTGCGGTTTATCGTATCGCGACATTGCTGCTCGTGTTGGTCGAGATCCAATGACTGTTAGCAGAATATGAAATCGGTGGATTCAGGAGGGTAATACGGAACGCCGTACTGGATCCCAACGGCCTCGTATCACTAGCAGTCGAGATGACAGGCATCTTATCCGCATGGCTGTAACGGATCGTGCAGCCACGTCTCGATCGCTGAGTCAACAAATGGGGACATTTGCAAGACAACATCCATCTGCACGACGAAAAGTTCGACGACGTTTGCAGCTGCATGGACTATCAGCTCGGAGACGATGGCTGCGGTTACCCTTGACGCTGCATCACAGACAGGAGCGGCTGCGATGGTGTACTCAACGACGAACCTGGGTGCACGAACGGCAAAACGTCATTTTTTCGGATGAATTCATGTTCTGTTTACAGCATCATGATGGTCGAATCCGTGTTTGGCGACATCGCGGTGAACGTACATTGGAAGCGTCTATTCATCATCGCCGTACTGGCGTATCACCTGGGGTGATGGTATGGGGTGCCATTGGTTACACGTATCGGTCACCTCTTGTTCGCACTGACGGCACTTTGAACAGTGGACGTTATATTTCAGGTGTGTTACGACCCGTGGCTCTACCCTTCATTCGATCGCTGAGAAACCCTACATTTCTTCAGGATAATGCACGACCGCATGTTGCAGGTCCTGTACGGGCCTTTCTGGATACAGAAAATATTCGACTGTTGCCCTGGCCAGCACATTCTCCAGATCTCTCACCAATTGAAAACGTCTGGTCAATGGTGGCCCAGCAACTGGCTCTTCTCAATACGCCAGTCACTGCTCTTGAGAACTGTGGTATCGTGTTGAAGCTGCATGGGCAGATGTACCTGCACACGCCATCCAAGCTCTGTTTGACTCAATGCCCAGGCGTATCAAGGCCGTTATTATGGCCAGAGGTGGTTGTTCTGGGTACTGATTTCTCAGAATCTATGCACCCAAATTGCGTGAAAATGTAATCACATGTCAGTTCTAGTACAATATATTTGTCCAATGAATACCCGTTTATCATCTGAATCTCTTCTTGGTGTAGCAATTTTAATGGCCAGTAGTGTAATATTACCGAGCGTGGCGGCGCAATGGTTAGCACTCAGAACTCGCATTCGGGAGGATGACAGCTGAAACTCGTGTCCGGCCATCCATTCGTGATTTCCCGAAGTCGCTTAAGGCAAATGCCGGGATGGTTCCTTTGAAAGGGCACGGCCAATTTCCTTCCCCATCCTTCCCTAATCCCATGAGACCGATGACCTAACTGTTTTGTCCCCTCCCTCAAATCAACCCACTAACAAACCTATGAATATTTTTTATTTAGTTTGTTTCACACGTAATATAGACATTTGACAACTTAACACGCCAAACTAATAAGGTTTCAATCTGCGGTTATAAAGGGATTAGTCCGGATCTCGATAGCAACACGATACTTTGTTACTTAAAACGAAGACATATCGTGACCTCGTACCGATTACCTGGGCCACGGTCCAGGTAAAGGATGTGGCAATCATTATTTTTTATTTGAAGCAAAAATGCATTCTAGCACTGCTATATATAATACGACGTCAAGAATGCTTACCTTAGTCTACACTCTTGTCGAGATTCGCACTCGAACCATCCTAAAAGCATGCTGATCAATCTGTTCAGAGTGTTCTCGATTTGGGGTTTCAGATTATTGTAACCCCATACTGGGACCCTCACTGTTTATTACTAGCTACCTTCCCCCTCCTCTTCAAAACAAAATATAGATTTTCATCGCTCTCACTTTCAATATGGCACAGATGTCAACGAATAATAACAACAACAAAATACACAAAATGTTAACGGGAAATGTTGAAGAAGATGCGCCACCAGCCACAGCTGAAGGTGGTTATTTTGAAACACAACAGATTTCGAGCTTATACCCACATTCAGTTTCGTTGGAGGTAAATGTTTAGCATTAAAGACAAATTGGTGAGACTATGGAGATGCATGTGGCAGCACTGAACGTGGTAAAATTGAAAAGAGTTGAACATACTAATGTTCTTACAGTTTGCTGCATTACATAAAATAAATTGAAATAAATGAGACAGTGACTGAAAAACTTCATATTTTACTGCAAAGCAGTAAGTTGAAGCGCCATGTCAAAATCCGAAAATGTGTAGATGAATCGTGTACTTACAGCATGCAACGTCTTTACATTCGAATACAAAAATAATGCTCAAAAAGATCGGAGTTAAGACGAAAATTATTACATGATTGTTGAATCATATTGAAAAATGACATGTAAAATACGGACACTCAATCCACATGCATGAATTTTGTATTTTCAACACTTACCACTTTTTCATTTTCTCTGATTTCATTTGCTTCTCCTTTGTTTATATTAAATTGTAAACTCCAACATCGAATGTGTATAGGCGAAATTGAAAGTAATTGCCTAAGGGTAGACATGAACCTGGAACCAGCCGTGTTTTAAAGAAAGTACCTTCAGTTGCAACTTCTGGCAATTTTTTCTATTGAGGTACACATTAGAGGGACAGTCACGGAATTCAGCTGCATCCATTATGGATAAAATTGAAACAAAATGCTCTAATATACCAATAATGATAAGACATTTTTAATGTGAATAAGAATAACAATTACTTAGTTCTGAAGCTCTTGCAGTAGCTGTGTTCACAGAGAAAATTACTGGGTTTCATGTCCACCACTTATGCAAACAGATGTATTATAAAAAAAAAACACAAACATGTTTCAGCACCTTTGTGCCCTCTTCAATGGGTATTCTTTATTGAGTTCTGCAAAATGTTTTACGGAATAATTGAAACTAAAAACAGATTTTGCCTTTTCCATCATTACCTTAATTTTTCTACATTGTTGAATTATTTAGGATCCTTTGTACAATACTGTATATGGCATACTACCAGTAGCATTACTGAAAACCTGTTTACATTTCATAGAACTTAGTAAAAAGCAGACTCTGATGATGGCATAAAGTTGCTGAAACATGTTTCAGTTTATATAAAAAATTGGTCTTTACATAATAGGCGAACCTGAAAACCGTTTAAATATGGCAATTTATTTAATAATAATAATAATAATAATAAAAATTTATTTACTTCAGGGTGCTTTAAAGCCCAAGAAACTGCAGTTCAGAGGCGTACAGAAGTGAAAAGCATTCGTGCAAAAGTCTGAGATGTTCCATAAAATTATTTACGAACATAAAGTAGCATCAAACCATATGCGTCTGCAAGGGGGGCGAGGGGCAGGGGGGAGGGGGGTTGTCAGTTGGCCGTCCGCGTTCTGAAAACTGGAGTACAGAGTTTTTCCCCCCTCGTACGACATAGATAGCAAAAAGTTCTCTATAACATGTTTTTTTGTGTCACCTTTAAAACTTAGTTCTTTTGAAATGGAGTTTCTAGAAATTAACCAACTCCCTGAAAAAACATGTGCGGATGCCCATGCTACAAACTCTCAACTTTTCGAGATCGTCATAATTTACCTAATATTAAATCCAAATGTGCAATCACCATTATCAGAATTTCACCGAACACTGCGACTGTGAAGACAGCTTTTGAATCCTTGGCTAGTGAGGAGAGCGCTGAATTTCAGTCGCCTACGCCTAAGGTCGGTGAGTCATTCTTACTATTATTTTTCTTCTACTGGAGCGACTTTCCCTTTATGTCTTCTCTTATTTAACGCGCTGTAGCTTCCCAGTGCCGCCTGCAGTCTCAGGAGCCGTGCAGGATTTGCTGTTGGCAGCAGGTGGCGGTCAGTATGGAATTTACGCCTCTGTAACACCTGCTATATTTCCGGTCACGCGACAGTCCCATTCATGTGGCCAGGCCGTCATGCATGCAACTGGAAACTACGCCTGTTAAAAATAGTTTGTAATTTTTGGACTTTCATACCAAACTATGAGACTCTTTCAGTTCACGCTGCTTTGTTTTGAGAGAGGGTGAACTTGGACGGTCAACTCGGAGTTGGAGTGGCTGCTTAGGACGGATATAGGGTCCCATATTGGTTTGATTCCTTGGATGCTATCGATAGGTGGGACTACACTAGGCATGGCCTTCACCTCAATAGGAAAGGGAAGGGAAAACTGTCTGGGTTGATTGCGGAAAACTTGAGGGGGCCACTGTCACAAGTGGTAAGATACCAGTGGTCACAGGTGTCAGAGCGATGCCTTTTTTAGGATAGGGAAGAGGAAAAGAAAACGAGTTTTAAGAGAGATTGGCAGACACACTCAGTTTGAGAAAACAAATGAACGGAGTTAGATTTTAACATACAGCCTCCATTTAAACAATGTTTAACACAAAGTAATCAGAAACTGATAGTTCATCTTCGCCAAAGCAGTCATAATCCTATTAGTATGCCGTATCAGTTATCTTTATTACCCCAGAACATTCCGGGACTCAGAAATAAAGTTGATGAACTACTCATTTGTATTGATGAAATGAATTCATCTAACTCTCTGCCTCTCTGAACATCAAGTGACCAAGTCTGAACATCAAGTGACCAAGTGACCACTGGTATAGATATATTAGACATTTCAGGATTTAAGCTAGCTTACTACTTCTGCAGAGTAGAAATGGATGGAGGAGGAGTTGCCACATTTATTAAAAACTGCCATAAATTCAAGAACATTGACATTAATAAATTCTGTTTACAGCAGCATCTAGAAGCATGTGCAACAGAAGTAGAGCTCCATAACAGATCCTATATAATAGTAACTATTTACCGAGCACCTGCAGGAAATTATAATATTTTCATAAATCATCTAGAAGCTCTTTTGGGTCATTTAACAGGAAGAAACAAAGAAATTTTGATTGATGGTGACTTTTATTCAGATTTTCTAACGCAATCTTCCAGTAAACATTTACTGCAGTTAGTAATGTTGTCTTTCAATATAACTCACCCTGTAAACTTTCCAACTAGGATCACTAAATCCTCAAGGACAGTCATTGATAACATTTTATAGACAAATCAAAGGAACAAAATCATAACATAAAACCTGTAATAAATGGACTATCAGATCATGACATACAGCTCCTTGTTTTAGATGTAAATTCTAAGCAAATTATCAAGACTGCTAAATCTGAGTACAGGAGAGTAGTCAATCAACCAAAAATTGAGTGTTTTGGAAAACTACTCACAGATATGCACTGGAAAGATGTTTATAGTGCTCATGGCATGAACGAAAAATATGACACATTCATGAACAATGTCAGTACCATGTTCGAAAACTGTTTTTCTCTAAATGTTACTCAAATTAATTAAAACAGAAGTCTATAATAAAACCATGGATTACACAAGGAAGAAAGATTTCCTGTAAGACAAAAAGGAAAATGTATCTGTCAACCAAGAATAGCTCCAATGTTGATTATTTAGCTAAATACAAGGAATACTGTAAAATGTTAAGTAATTCAGACATCTAAACAAATGCACAACGAGAAGAAGATAGCAATGTCAGGGAACAAAATAAAAACAATATGGAATATAGTGAAAGAGGAGACTGGTAGAACCAGAAAGGAACAGGAGCAAATAGCATTAAAGGTAGATGACACATTAGTAACCGATGGGCATAGTGTGGCAAATCTATTTAACAAGTACTTTATATCTGTTACTGATAGAATGGGATTGTCTGGATCAGTAAATAATGCCCTTAAATATCTGAAACTAGCCTTTACAAATAGCTTCAGGTACATGAATATGTCACTCACTTCACCAAAAGAAATAACTTCCATAGTAAAATATTTAAAAACAAAGCATTCTAGTGGTTAAGATGAAATATCAACAAAGTTAATTAAGGCATGTTCTTGTGAGTTTAGTACAATTCTAAGTTATTTGTGTAACTAGTCAATTGTAACTGGGACATTTCCTGAAATATGCCGATTTTAAGCCTCTATTCAAGAAAGGGGATAAAGAGATACCATCAAACTACAGACTGATTTCTCTTTTGCCAGCATTCTCAAAAATTTTAGAAAAAGTAATGTACAGGCAGCTTATCAACCATCTGACCACAAATAACATATTATCAAGAACACTGTTTGAATTTCTGAAGGGTTCCGATATCGAGAAGGCTATTTACACCTACAGTGAAAATGTACTTAACTCATTAAATAAATTGCAAGCAACAGGTATTTTCTGTGATTTGTCATAGACATTTGATTGTGTGAACCACAACATCCTTTTAAATAAATTAGAATTCTATGGTGTCACGGGCAATGCTGCAAAATGGTTCGAGTCATACCTCTCTAACAGGAAACAAAGGGTGTCAGTGCAAGGGACTAGTGAATTTAGTCATCAGTCATCATCAGAATGGGAAGAAATTACACGTGGTGTCCCACAAGGATCCATCTTAGGGCCATTGCCTTTTCTTGTGTACATTAATGATCTCTCATCAGTTACACTGCCAGAAGCAGAGTTCGTTTTGTTTGCAGATGACACAAGTATTGCAATAAATAGAATGTCGAGTGTAGTTCTAGAAAGATCTGCTAATGATATTTTCATGGATATTAATAAATGGTTTAAAGCCAACTCACTGACATTAAACTTCGAAAAGACTCAGTATATGCAATTCAGAAACTGTAAAAGGTTTACACCCAGCATATGCATAAAGTATGAAGAAGAGCAGATAGAAGAGGTCGACAGTCTTAAATTACTGGGATTACAACTTGATAATAAATTCAGTTGGGAGGAGCACACCACAGAACTGCAGAAACGCCTTAACAAATCTGTATTTGCAATTCGAGTGTTAGCTGACATAGGCGACATAAAAAGGAAAAAGCTTGCATACTTTGCCTACTTTCATTCCATAATGTCACATGGTATAATATTTTGGGGTAACTCTTCAAGTCAAACAAAAGTTTTCAGAGTCCAAAAGCGTGTAACACGTATTATTTGTGGAGTAAATTCACGGACGTACTGCAGAAACCTCTTCAAAGAACTGGGTGTACTAGCTACTGCCTCTCAGTATATTTACTCCTTTATGAAATTTGTCCAAAATAATACATCTCTTTTTCCAACAAACAGTTCAGTTCATTCATACAGTACCAGGAACAAAAATGATCTGCACAAGGACTTAAAAGCACTTACTTTAGTTCAAAAAGGGGTCCACTACTCAGGAACACTCATCTTCAATAATTTGCCATCAAACATAAAAAATTAAGATTCAAATAAAGATCAGTTTAAAAGGAGCCTGAAAGACTTACTAGTGGCCAACTCCTTCTACTCCATTGACGAATTTTTTAATAGAAACATTTGATGTATTGTATATAGTCATACTATTAGTATTGTTATTTCAGCTTAAAAAGATATTGACATGTTCCACATCCACGAGGAGCTCCTCAGCATGGATCTATGGAACGAAAAACTAATCTAATCTAATCTAAACTTGGGAATTGATGAACATAAAAATATAAATGCTTCTGCTAAATTCTTTTATTTGGGGGGTAGCTTGACACTAACTTCACAGAAGTTTGCTCACCAATCTGAAACCACTGTTTTTGCAGTAGTTTACTAAAAATGCCTCTTTCCCTTCGTCAGTGTTTTCCTTATGGTTAGACCAGTCTCGGCTGCAACCGTACTTTTGTGAAGGTTCTTCTGGGCAATATGAAAGTTCGTGGTTGTAATACATGAATGTTTTAATGAGAAACATTTGCTTTCGGTGTTGCGACCCCTGTCTACCTCCTCAGTTTGTCACTGAATCGCTCTAGAACTCCCTGAAAGTAGAACTGAACTCGACTGTCTTACGCTGTCGAGACTGAGGCCGGAAACCGTAATTAATTTTCTCACGGACAGGGCACAAGGTGTCAACACTCCCCTCCCCGCTCTCCAATGGAGCTATGGAGCTGTGGAGCTGTCAAATAATTACAGTCTCTAACATCTTCTTCGTCGATGGGGTCGAGCTCGAATCTCCATTCGCTCATCAATTTCCTCTCATGCCTAGATCACTTATGGCAAAGGGCAGAATGATTCCTCCAAAAAAGGACAAGTCCAAATTTCTTCCCCGTCTTCGTTTGCGCTCTCTTTCTCGAGACCTGGTCGTTATACAAGGCCCGACGAATACCTTGACTGTTGAAATTAGGTCCAGTTCGGCACAGATACTCCCTTTTGATTTGCAGTCATGCAATTTCATCATTGTTTCTAATCCAGAAAGACGTGCTGTTTTTATTTTTATTTTTTTTCCTTTTTGAATATTCACGAAATAAGCAAGAGAGCTGAAATGTTACCAAAATCAATAATTCCCCACTGGTATCGTGACTGTTTATTTTGAAACGTCAGTCTGTTTGAACAGAATATAAGTAAATGTCAATACCGCAGGCGCTGTGGAAACAAATCGAGAGAAATGGCCTGCCCACGCAAGCAGCTAAATATTTGTCCGCAGTGTCAACCAGTAGGCAGATTTAGGAAACCAACACCTGTGACGCTACACGTTAGTTAACCAAAAACATGTCTGGTACATGATTTGTTGGTATTTGTTTGTTAATGAGATAAAAGTCACTAAAAACGAAACTATGCGATTGCACTCTTTCTCGGCGTATTCCACTGATGAATTCTTCTCGGGTTATCAGTCGAGTGGAGGCGTCGTCTTGTCGCAACGTTTCAATGAGTTTCGTACCCATTATGTTCTGACTTCGCTAGAAGATGATGGTTACGAAACTCTTTCAAAACGTTGCGACAAGACTACGCCACCACTTGGCTGATAACCCGAGAAGTATTCACCAACAAAAACGAAACTGAAACTTCCTGACAGATTAAAACTGTGTGCCGGACCGAGACTCGAACTCGGGACCTTTGCCTTTCGCGGGCAAGTGCTCTACAAAATGAGCTACCCAAGTGTGAAGTTTGGAAGGTAGGGGACAAGGTACTGGCAGAATTGAAGCTGTGAGGACGGGTCGTGATTCGTGCTTGGGTAGCTCAGTTGGTAGAGCACTTGCCCGTGAAAGGCAAAGGTCCCGACTTTCGTGCCTCGGTCCGGCATACAGTTTTAATCTGTCAGGAAGTTTCATATCAGCGCTCACTCCGCTGCAGAGTGAAAATCTCATTGTAAAAACAAAACTGTTTGTTTAATCTGATCTCAAGTCTTCCAAAGCTCTGTTAAGTTCTAATACTTGGTCCCCTATGTCTTCCATGTCAACTCCCATTTGTTCTTCTGCAACGTCATCAGACAGGTCATACCCATTCACCGTACTCTTTCTACGGTTCCGCTCTTTGCTTTGCGTTGAACATCGCAATTACCCTGGCGTTCGTAAGTTTGACTCTGCTTTTAACTTCTCCTCAAGCATATTGACTTTTTTATACTCTCAATCACTCCTTCCGACAACCCTTTCTTCTTCAATTTCTTCGCATTTTTTCTGAAGCCTTTTCGCCTTGGATTCCCTGCAGTTACCACACTAAATCGCCAAAGAAACTGGTATAGGCATGCGTGTTCAAATACAGAGATATGTAAACAGGCAGAATATGGCGCTGTAGTCGGAACGCCTATGTAAGTCAACAAGTGTCTGGCGCAGTTGTTAGATCGGTTACTGCTGCTACAACGGCAGGTTGTCAAGGTTTAAGTGAGTTTGAACGTGGTGTTATAGTCGGGGTACGAGCGATGGTATACAGCATCTCTGAGATAGCGATGACGTGGAGATTTTTCCCTTACGACCATTTCACGAATGTACCGTGAATACGTGAATATCAGGAATCCGGTAAAACATCAAGTCTCCGACACAGTTGCGGCCGGAAAAAGAACCTACAGGAACGGGACCAACGACAATTGAAGAGAATCGTTCAACGTGACAGAAGTGCAACTCCTCCGCAAATTGCTGCAGATTTCAGTGCTGGGACATAAACAAGTGTCAGTGTGTGGATCATTCCACGAAACATCAACGATACGGACTTTCGGAGCCGAAGGCCCACTTGTGTACCCTTGATGACTGCACGACACAAAGCTTTACGCCTCGCCTAAGCCCATCAACACCGACATTGGACTGTTGATGACTGGAAACACGTTGCCTGGTCGGACGAATCTCGTTTCAAATTGTATCGAGCAGATGGACGCGTACGAGTATGGAGACAACGAATCCAAGGATCCTGCATGTCAGCGGGGGACTGTTCAAGTTGGTGGAGACATTGTAATAGTGTGGGGCGTGTGGAGTTGGAGTGATGTGGGACCCCTGAAACGTCTAGATACGACTCTGACAGGTGACACGTACGTAAGCATCCTGTCTGATCACCTGCATACACACATGTCAAGTGCGTTCCGACGGACTTGGGCACTTCCAGCACGACAATGAGAGACCCCACACGTTGAGAATTGTCACAGAGTAGCTCCAGGAACACAATTCTGAGTTTAAACACCTCCGCTGGCCACCAGACTCCCCAGACATGAACATTACTGAGCGCATGTAGGATGCTTTGCAACGTCCTATTCAGAAGGTGTAGTGTCGGCAGACTTGCCAACACTACGCACACTAATGGAAAGAGGCGGCCAAGATGCACGCGCTAACTCACGAAGGATGGAGTGAGGTCTGAAACAGGAGACTTAATGTTAATGAATGTGATAAAGAAAATACGTATCTTTGGAATATACTTAACTTTTAATACATCCTTGTATACATCGTTCTTGATGAGACATCTGGAGATTGTGGCGATACAAGTGACTCTTTATATACAAGCTATTTTAAGGCTAATGGCGCCTTGCTAAGTCGTAGCCATTAACTTAGCTGAAGGCTATTCTGTCTCTCGGCAAATGAGAGAAATGGCTTCGTCCGTATAGTCGCTAGCAACGTCGTCGTACAACTGGGGCGAGTTCTCGTACGTCTCTCGAGACCTGCCGTGTGGTGGCGCTCGGTCTGCGATCACACAGTGGCGACACGCGGGTCCGACATGTACTAATGGACCGCGGCCGATTGAAGCTACCACCTAGCAAGTGTGGTGTCTGGCAGTGACACCACAGAAGGGATCTCCACATCCTCGTATTCTTAAGGATTTGTGGACAGCCCTGCATGATTCATGCTGTCAGTTCCCTCCAGCGCTACTACAGACATTAGTCGAGTCCATGCCACGTCATGTTGCGGGACTTCTGCGTACTCGCGGGGGCCCTACACAATATTAGGTGGATATTCCAGTTTCTTTGGCTCTTCAGTGTTTTTACTTCGTTTTTACTATTGGATTCTTCTTTCTCCTTGGCCGGCCGCGGTGGTCTCGCGGTTCTAGGCGCGCAGTCCGGAACCGTGCGACTGCTACGGTCGCAGGTTCGAATCCTGCCTCGGGCATGGATGTGTGTGATGTCCTTAGGTTAGTTAGGTTTAAGTAGTTCTAAGTTCTAGGGGACTGATAACCACAGCAGTTGAGTCCCATAGTGCTCAGAGCCATTTGAACCATTTTTCTTTCTCCTTGAACATTTCTGTACTTTCTTCTTTCGCAAGTCAATTGTCAGTTTGATAGCGAATAAATATATTGTTTGGGGATCGCTTTTCAGTTTGAGTGTACAGTCTACGAGATGTGTTAAGAAAGTATCGAATGTTTGGTTGGTAGAAATATATTTATTGATTTGGGGTGTACAGAATCCTCATCCCTTTTAGCGTAGTCTCCTTGGTAATGTATACAACTTCTCCAAACGCTTCTCCCATTTTTGGACATACTTCTGCAACGCCTCTTTTGGAATGTTTATCAGCTAGACAGTTGCAACCCGAATGTTGTCATCTATTAAGCCATGTTGCCCTCAGGGTCATTTTCAGCTTGTGAAATATTCAAAAGTCGCAGAGAGCTGTTTTGCGGAAGTTGGGAACCTGACTAACCACAGGAATCTTGTTTAGCGAGGAAAGCTTGAATCATATGCGCAGAATGGGAGTGAGCATTATGCAGATGGTGCTGCAATGTTTTGCTGCCCACAGATGCAAGCGTTTGCGGCGCACAGCATCACGAAGGCGAAGGAAGAAAGGAAGGGAAGGCAGAGTTTAACGTCCCATCGATATCGGTGTCATTAGAGACATAGCACAAGCTCGGAATGTTTCAAGTGTGGGGAAGCAAATCGGTTGCGTCCTTTCAAAGGAACCGTCATGGTATTTTCCCCGAAGCGGTTTAGGGAAATCCAACAAGCATATCCCAAGAGATATATGTAACCAAAGAGGAAGGCGCCAGCACACTAACAACGTCTCTGAAGGATGTAACTGAAGGACAAATACATGAATATCAAAGGTTCTACGGTCGCAGGTTCGAATCCTGCCTCGGGCATGGATGTGTGTGATGTCCTTAGGTTAGTTAGGTTTAAGTAGTTCTAAGTTCTAGGGGACTGATGACCACAGCAGTTGAGTCCCATAGTGCTCAGAGCCATTTGAACCATCAAAGGTTCGTCCAAATGTTTACTCATTAGCGAAACATCTTCGAGAAGACGCAGAATACCACAGTCACCAGTCTGTCCGATTAAGTTTAAGTTCTGATAGGAAAAGAAGAAATAAGTCAGCAATTAAGACTGATGATACTTCTGTAGAGGTTTTAAAAAGACTCTAGACTGATGGCAACTTGATCATTTCTCACCTGTGTGGTCTACACACAAAAATCATAGTGAAGTGGAAAATGTCACAAACATTACAAATTATGTAAATACTGAAAATAAGTGTAATGCACCTCAGTCTCATTGGCATTCTTGTGAATATTGTAAACTAGTGTTTTCCCCACAACTTTGTTTGCATATGCAATTGACACATATATTGAACACACCTCCTCCTCCCTCTGTCTAACTTTTCCTCACTCTGTCTTCCCACCTCATCCTCCCACACTCTCTGTCTCTGCATCTCTACCCACTCTCTCTGACCATATCTTCCTCCCCCCTCCCTCTTACCATGTCCTCTTCCTCTCTTCATCTCTCCCTTGTCTTTTTACACCTTCTCGTTACTCCTCTACCAGCCTGATGCATCTCTTCTTCCTCCTCTCTCCCTCTGTCCATTTCCTTCTCCCACCCCTCTCCATTCCTTCCTCTATCCATCTCACACTGTCCCCAGCCATGCTCATTGGCACATGTAGCCCCTGCAAAACAGTTCATTGAAGCAGGCAGATACTACTACAAAAACACACCTGTCATGCAGGGCAGGCTACATATCAGGGACTCAAAAATCTTTCATTTGCTTGTCATACAGGCAGATCGATAAAGCGGGCCAATACCGCTCCAACACAACACAACTGTGATGCAGTGCAGCCTACATACCAGGAAAAGGAAACTGTTTCTTGCCCAGCAAAGCAGGTTGGTTTGGCAGGTTGATACTATACCTACACAATATACCTGACATGCAGGCAGCCTAAGAGCTAGGGGCTCTGAAAAACACGTTTCTGTCCATATATCCTTTCCTATCGGAGCTAGGTGGTTATAAACCCCACAGTGCTGACGCTTGTGAAGGCTGCTGTTTCTGTGCCACATTTGATGTAATCAATACAGGGATTTGGGAATAGAGCCCAGGTATATGCACGTACATTCTGCTTTGTAAGTATAACAGGTAAGTTTTATGGAAGACAGAATGAGACTACCTCTTCGTGTTTTTCCTGGGAAATGACAAAGTTGGCTAAATGTCTCTTGCATTCTGTAAAATATTCGCTTATGAAAATCGACAAGACTATCTCAAAGACTATGCCTGCTCTAGGGAACCTTTTTAGCTTTCGCCATGACAGATACTATGAGTAAAAACGTGTGTGGGTGGACATCAAACACAAAATCACTGCAGCAGGATATGCAGCTACATCCATTCCTTCTCCCTCCATCTGAAGAAATGGAATCGAATGGAGCATGCTGTAGAGCACTGCTAGACTTCTTAGTGTGTCTGTACCTGTGAAAAACCACTTATACCAGCAATAGCTCCGTGTTTGACAGGAGTGTCAATCTGCAGAATTGTCACTCCATACAAGTGCTCCATCCCTGCTGAATCTTTCGAATGGTTTTCAGTCATATATTGCCAAGCTTTTGGCAGAATTTCGTGCATAATTGCAGCTCAGTTTGTTCCCCCATTTTTGCAACTTACACGCCATCAACCGTAGACCGACTGCCAGTGATTGAAGATTCCTGCTGGCGAAGAATGTGCGTGAATTTCCCCCGCAATTGCATCGAAGAAAGTCTTCCGCACTTCATTGGCTTATGCAGACAAAAAGAAGGTGTGGCGTTACCTACTGCTTAAGCTCCATAGCCAGCTTAATTCTGAGTCCTTAAATTCTGAGCCCCAATCAGTTATGTGACATGCATATTTTGGATTTCATCGACAACAACGACGAACTAAACTTGCTTCAGTCCATTCCAGGAGATTTGTTTCAGAGTTCACTTGTGCTAAATGTGCTGTGTTCCTCACATCAAGTAATAAGTCGAAATATTTGTTCACAGTAAGTAGTTTATTCACAATAAGAAACACTGGCCATTTGTCATTGTTGCTAACTTAATTTTGACAAGTTTTCAAAAAAATAAAGTGCTGAAGGTCTTAATGACCAACCTCAACATCATCTCAGAACTATTGTGGCTTCCTTTAAAAATCTAAATATGGACATGCCTCGCCTCAGCAGATTATCAGATGTGAGGTCACAAAAATGTACTTCATAGAAGAATTAAACTCACTGGTGGCAAGCACTATTTTGATTTATAATACTTGCAACGTGAAAAGAGTGTCATTTGTATTGTTGCGATAATATTTGAGTCACTTATTGCTTCCAGGACTTGTCCTGCCAGGAAAATGAAACAAATGTAACGTTTACGAACTTTAGAATTACTGTTAAATGGTGTGTAAAGAGCTCCATCTAAAAGGTATTGTTGTGCTGATTCCAAAACTAGTTGGTTGGTTGGTTTGTGGGGGTTGAAGGAACCTGACTTCCAAAACTAGTCTAAGATTTTGCGATACAGCCAAGTTTCCAAAGTTATGCTGATCCATTAGCTCCATACTTAACAATCATATACAACTGTTCGCTCGACGAAAGATCCATACCCAAGGACTGGCAAGTTGCGCAGGTCGCACCAATATTCAAGAAAGGTAGTAGGAGTAATCCACTAAATTACAGGCCCATATACACTCCTGGAAATGGAAAAAAGAACACATTGACACCGGTGTGTCAGACCCACCATACTTGCTCCGGACACTGCGAGAGGGCTGTACAAGCAATGATCACACGCACGGCACAGCGGACACACCAGGAACCGCGGTGTTGGCCGTCGAATGGCGCTAGCTGCGCAGCATTTGTGCACCGCCGCCGTCAGTGTCAGCCAGTTTGCCGTGGCATACGGAGCTCCATCGCAGTCTTTAACACTGGTAGCATGCCGCGACATCGTGGACGTGAACCGTATGTGCAGTTGACGGACTTTGAGCGAGGGCGTATAGTGGGCATGCGGGAGGCCGGGTGGACGTACCGCCGAATTGCTCAACACGTGGGGCGTGAGGTCTCCACAGTACATCGATGTTGTCGCCAGTGGTCGGCGGAAGGTGCACGTGCCCGTCGACCTGGGACCGGACCGCAGCGACGCACGGATGCCCGCCAAGACCGTAGGATCCTACGCAGTGCCGTAGGGGACCGCACCGCCACTTCCCAGCAAATTAGGGACACTGTTGCTCCTGGGGTATCGGCGAGGACCATTCGCAACCGTCTCCATGAAGCTGGGCTACGGTCCCGCACACCGTTAGGCCGTCTTCCGCTCACGCCCCAACATCGTGCAGCCCGCCTCCAGTGGTGTCGCGACAGGCGTGAATGGAGGGACGAATGGAGACGTGTCGTCTTCAGCGATGAGAGTCGCTTCTGCCTTGGTGCCAATGATGGTCGTATGCGTGTTTGGCGCCGTGCAGGTGAGCGCCACAATCAGGACTGCATACGACCGAGGCACACAGGGCCAACACCCGGCATCATGGTGTGGGGAGCGATCTCCTACACTGGCCGTACACCACTGGTGATCGTCGAGGGGACACTGAATAGTGCACGGTACATCCAAACCGTCATCGAACCCATCGTTCTACCATTCCTATACCGGCAAGGGAACTTGCTGTTCCAACAGACAATGCACGTCCGCATGTATCCCGTGCCACCCAACGTGCTCTAGAAGGTGTAAGTCAACTACCCTGTCCAGCAAGATCTCCGGATCTGTCCCCCATTGAGCATGTTTGGGACTGGATGAAGCGTCGTCTCACGCGGTCTGCACGTCCAGCACGAACGCTGGTCCAACTGAGGCGCCAGGTGGAAATGGCATGGCAAGCCGTTCCACAGGACTACATCCAGCATCTCTACGATCGTCTCCATGGGAGAATAGCAGCCTGCATTGCTGCGAAAGGTGGATATACACTGTACTAGTGCCGACATTGTGCATGCTCTGTTGCCTGTGTCTATGTGCCTGTGGTTCTGTCAGTGTGATCATGTGATGTATCTGACCCCAGGAATGTGTCAATAAAGTTTCCCCTTCCTGGGACAATGAATTCACGGTGTTCTTATTTCAATTTCCAGGAGTGTAGTTAACGTCGATATGCAGCAGGATTTTAGAACATATATTGTGCTCGAACATTATGAATTACCTCGAAGAAAACTGTCTATTGACACACAGTCAACATGGGTTTAGAAAACATCGTTTCTGTGAAACACAAGTAGCTCTTTATTCACATGAGTGCTATTGACAAGAGATTTCAGATCGATTCCGTATTTCTGGATTTCCGGAAGGCTTTTGACACTGTACCACACAAGCGGCTCGTAGTGAAATTGCGTGTTATGGAATATCGTCTCAGTTCTGTGACTGGATTTGTGACTTCCTGTTAGAGAGGTCACAGTTCGTAGTAATTGACAGAAAGTCATCGAGTAAAACAGAAGTGATTTCTAGCGTTCCCCAAGGTAGGCCCTTTGCTGTTCCTTATCGATATAATCGATTTGGAACACAATCTGAGCAGCCCGTCTTAGGTTGCTTGCAGATGACGCTGTGTTTTATCGACTAATAAAGTCATCAGAAGATCAAAACAAATTTCAAAGCGATTTAGAAAAGATATCTGAATGGTGCGAAAAGTGGCAGTTGACCCTAAATAACGAAAAGTGTGAGGCCATCCACATGAGTGGTAAAAGGAACTCGTTAAACTCGTCTAATCTAAAAGCCGTAAATTCAACTAAATTCCTTGGTATTACAATTACGAACAAGTTAAGTTGGAAGGAACATGTAGAAAATGTGGGGAAGGCTAACCAAAGACTGCGTTTTATTTGCAGGACACTTAGAAAATGTAACAGATCTACTAAGGAGACTGCCTACACTACGTTTGCCCGTCCTCTTTTAGAATACTGCTGCGCGGTGTGGGATCCTTACCAGATAGGACTGACGGAGTACATGGAAAAAGTTCAAGGAAGGGCAGCACGTTTTGTATTATCGCGAAATATGGGAGAGAGTGTCACAGTAATGATACAGGATTTGGGCTGGACATCATTAAAAGAAAGGCGTGTTTCGTTGCGACGGAACCTTCTCACGAAATTCCAATCACCAACTTTCTCCTCTGGATGCGAATATATTTTGTTGACACCGACCTACATAGGGAGAAACGATAACCACGAGAAAATAGTGAAATCAGTTGCTCGTACGGAAAGATACAGGTGTTCATTATTTCCGCGTGGTTTGCGAGATTTGAATAATAGAGAATTGTGAAGGTGGTTCGATGAACCCTGTGCCAGGCACTTGAATGTGATTTGCCGAGTATTCATGTAGATGTAGATGTAGATGTAGAATCTAATATTGTGATTAATAGCTTATTAATAGTAATGCACTTGGTGTGTATGAATTACAGTTGCATATGTAAAACATAATCTTTTATCCTCTAACATTATATGAATTACCTCTACTTTTGAAAACATACTGGTATTCTACAGCCGATCCAAAAATGGTTCAAATGGCTCTGAGCACTATGGGACTTAACATCTATGGTCATCAGTCCCCTAGAACTTAGAATTACTTAAACCTAACTAACCTAAGGACAGCACACAACACCCAGCCATCACGAGGCAGAGAAAATCCCTGACCCCGCCGGGAATCGAACCCGGGAACCCGGGCGTGGGAAGCGAGAACGCTACCGCACGACCACGAGATGCGGGCACACAGCCGATCCGTTTGTCATTACTCGAGAAGGGTAGGTCCCAATGAAACCTATTATATCAGACTGATGTGTAGTTGTTTATATATTTTCAATTCATGCTAAGTGGTATATGGGCTAATGGATTTATCTGATTTCATCATTCCAAAAATGGAAATCTTACAGGGATCGGAAAATACAATTTCAGAAGGGTTGTATGGTATCTATCATCAAGCAATCAGCAATGACGTACTGCTGTTAAAACCATGCCTTACGTACGCTGAGGTGAAAAAAGTCGTGGGGTACCTCCTAATATCATGTCGGACATCCTTTTGATGGGCGCAGTGCAGCAACTCGACGTGGTGTGGACTCAACGAGTCACTGGATGTCCCCTGCAAAAATAATGAGCCATGCTGCTTCTAAAGCCGTCCATAATTGTAAAAGTGTTTCCGGTGCAAGACTTTGTGCACGAACAGACTTCTCTGTTATGTCCCATAAATTTTCGCTGGGGTTTGCGTCGGTGTTGGAGGATAAATACGATATTACATGCATTCCGAATGCTCGTCTGAAGGAACACCGCATCGTAATTGGAAAGAACACAGGCACTTCAATATCGTATTAACCATTTCCATATAGGTTCCATTGGACCAGAGAACCCAATCCATTCCCTGTAAACACAGCCTACTCTACCAGCTTGCGCAGTGCCTTGTTGACAGCTTGGATCCATAGTTTCGTCAGGTCTGCGCCACACTCGAAACCTACCATCAGCTGAAACTTCCTGGCAGATTAAAACTGTGTGCCGGACTGAGACTCGAACTCGGGGCCTTTTCCTTTCGCGGGCAAGTGCTCTACCAATTGAGCTACCCCAGCACGACTCACGCCCCGTCCTCACAGCTTTACTTCTGCCAATACCTCGTCTCCTACCTTCCAAACTTTACAGAACTCTCCTACCATCAGCTCTAAGTAACTGAAATCGGGAATCATTTGAGGAGGCCACGGTTTCCCAGCCGTCTAGCGTCCAACAGATATGCTCATGAGCACAAGAGAGGCGCTGCAGGTGATGTCGTGCTGTTAACAAAGGCTCTTGCATCGGTCGTCTGCTGTCATGTCACATTAAGGGCACATTTCGCCGCACTGTCCTAACGCATACGACCGTCGTACGTCCCGCATTAATTTCTGCGGTTATTTCCTCGTTCAAAGTCTGTTAATAATACCGTCGGAACCCTTTTCACGTGAATCACTTGGGAACAAATGACAGTTCTGGCTATGCACTGCCCTTTTACACCTTGTGAACGCGATACTACAGTCGTCTGTATACAGGGTGGTCCATTGATAGTGACCGGGCCAAATATCTCACGAAATAAGCATCAAACTAAAAAACTACAAAGAACGAAACTCGTCTAGCTTGAAGGGGGAAACCAGATGGCGCTATGGTTGGCACGATAGATGGCGCTGCCGTAGGTCAAACGGATATTAACTGCGTTTTTTAAAATAGGAACTCCATTTTTATTACATATTCGTGTAGTACGTAAAAAAATATGGATGTTTTAGTTGGACCACTTTTTCGCTTTGTGATAGATGGCGCTGTAATAGTCACAAACGTATAAGTATGTGGTATCACGTAACATTCCGCCAGTGCGTATGGTATTTAGTTCGTGATACATTACCCGAGTTAAAATGGCCCGTTTACCAAATGCGGAAAAGGTCGATATCGTGTTGATGTATGGCTATTGTGATCAAAATGCCCAGCGGGCGAGTGCTATGTATGCTGCTCGGTATCCTGGACGACATCATCCAAGTGTCCGGACCGTTCGCCGGATAGTTACGTTATTTAAGGAGACAGGAAATGTGCAGCCACACGTGAAACGTCAACCACGACCTGCAACAAATGATGATGCCCAAGTAGGTGTTTTAGCTGCTGTCGCGGCTAATCCGCACATCAGTAGCAGACAAATTGCGCGAGAATCGGGAATCTCAAAAACGTTGGTGTTGAGAATGCTACATCAACATCAATTGCACCCGTACCACATTTCTATGCACCAGGAATTGCATGGCGACGACTATGAACGTCGTATACAGTTCTGTCACTGAGCACAAGAGAAATTACGGGATGATGACAAATTTTTTGCACGTTTTCTATTTAGCGACGAAGCGCCATTTACCAACAGCGGTAACGTAAAGCGGCATAATATGCACTATTGGGCAACGGAAAATCCGCGATGGCTGCGACAAGTGGAACATCAGGGACCTTGGCGGCTTAATGTATGGTGGGGCATTATGGGAGGAAGGATAATTGACCCCCATTTTATCGATGGCAATCTAAATACTGCAATGTATGCTGATTTCCTATGTAACGTTCTACCGATGTTACTACAAGATGTTTCACTGCATGACAGATGGCGACGTACTTCCAACATGATGGATGTCCGGCACATAGCTCGCGTGCGGTTGAAACGGTATTGAATAGCATATTTCATGACAGGTGGATTGGTCGTCGAAGCACCATACCATGGCCCGCTCGTTCACCGGATCTGACGTCCCCGGATTTATTTCTGTGGGGAAAGTTGAAGGATATTTGTTATCGTGATCCACCGACAACGCCTGACATGCGTCAGCGCATTGTCAATGCATGTGCGAACATGACGGAAGGCGAATTACTCGCTGTTGAGAGGAATGTCATTACACGTATTGCCAAATGCATTGAGGTTGACGGACATCATTTTGAGCATTTATTGCATTAATGTGGTATTTACAGGTAATCACGCTGTAACAGCATGCGTTCTCAGAAATGATAAGTTCACAAAGGTACATGTATCACATTGGAACAATCGAAATGTTCAAACGTACCTACGTTCTGTATTTTAGTTTAAAATTCTACCTGTTACCAACTGTTCGTCTAAAATTGTGAGCCATATGTTTGTGACTATTACAGCGCCATCTATCACAAAGCGAAAAAAGTGGTTCAACTGAAACATTCATATTTCTTTATGCACTACACGAATATGTAATAAAAATGGGGGTTCCTATTTAAAAAAACGCAATTGATATCGGTTTGACCTATGGCAGCGCCATCTAGCGGACCAACCATAGCTCCATCTGGTTTCCCCCTTCAAGCCAGACGAGTTTCGTTGTTTGTAGTTTTTTCGTTTGACGCTTATTTCGTGAGATATTTGGCCCGGTCACTATCAACGGATCACCCTGTATGTGGATATCGCTATCCCATGACATTTGTCGCCACATTATATAACAGAAATAGAATTTAATAAATATCAGTTTAGGGTCAGAGAGCCTGTTGGAAGGTGTTGTGATCGACTTTGCTTCAGTAACAGATAATCGATCATTTAATTTATATGAGATATTCGACACAATTTGGACACACCCCGTTTGTGGTTACGTCGGAGACAGGGGGGGGGGGGGGGAGGCTGGAAGTAGGTCAGGCACGGCCCCCGGGGCTCTGCGACAGACACGGCAGCGGCGGCGCGCTCGTGAGGCATGCGGGGGTGGAGGAGGGGGGCGGGACGGCGGCTGCAGCCCCCAAAGACAACACGGGGATTCCCGCGTGGGCCAAGCGCGCCGGCGGCGGCGGGGTCAGCGCTGCGGGGGTGAAACACGTGCCGGCCGCCGCTGCGAGGGCGGCGCCGCCGTCTGCGCGGGATGAAAAATCGGCCCGCATTGTTCTGCGTCGCAGGTCCCGCCGGCGCGATGAAATATTACCCGCCGCGGGAGGCGGGGCGCCTCCAACCCAGGCACTCCTTGCCTCCTCATCCCCTCCTAACCACCCCTTTCTTTCCCACCACCGCCCCCTCCCAACCCACGCTCTTTCGCTGTCGAACTCCTGGGCTGTGATTACATTCTGCCAAGTACACTGCCACTTGCGTCTGAATTCCCAAACAGCTTTTAAAAAAAGAAAGAGATTTCTCTACAGCAGGAGAAGAATCGATGTGTAGATGACAAACGACGAACTGCTTCTGATGTAAGTTGTTTGCCAGCACCAACTGGTATCTGTTTGTAGTATTTTTAAATTAATTAATGTATACTTTGTTGCAGTATCGAATGTTACTTCTGACTGAAGGGTATTATTTACGTTCCGAAATTCCCATTGATACTCTCGCTCTCTCTTCTATAGCAGGGAAGTCGTAGGGCTCGGATGAGCCTTGAGTGAATATTAATTTTAACATTTTATTTACCAACATGCATCGATTTTCAGTTTATAATAAATTCAGATCCTTCATAAAAAACTTAAAAATCAGCAGAGAAGCAAATACGAGGGTGAGTCAAATGGAAACCTTAAATTTGTAATAGTATATCGAAATTTCGCGCCGTTATCCTCTAAGTTGGTAAGCGCACTACAAACAGCGTGCAGAATGGCCTGTAGGTGGCAGCATAGTGAAGATGCACGCATACCGTCGCAGTATCAGCATAAAGATGGCCGCCCCAATTGCGACTTGCACCAGGGAAGAACAGCGTCACGTTATTCGCTTTTTGCGTAGTGAACGTGTGAAAACTATTGAAATTCATCGACGAATGAAGGTTCAGTACGGTGATGCATGTTTGTCACAGCAGCAAGTGTACGAATGGAGTAGGAAGTTTGCAAATGGTGTGACTTTAGTGGAAGATGCTCCTCGTCCAGGTCAGGCACAACGAGTTGTGACTCCACAGAACATTGCAGCAGTTGAAGCCATAGTGAAGGAAAACCGCCGAATGACACTGAATGACATTGCAGCATGTTTACAGATTATTCATGGGTCAACACTCCACATTGTGCATAATGTGCTCCAGTTTCACAAAGTGTCTGCAAGATGAGTGCCACGGCAGCTGACTCCTGAAATGAGAGAACGACGTGTTGATGCTTGTGAAGAACTTCTTTGGTGGCTTCAACGAGAAGGTGATGGCTTCCTTGCAAGAATCGTTACTGGGGACGAAACCTGGGTTCACTTACACCAACCGGAAACTATGAGAACGAGCAAGGAATGGCGCCATTCCTCATCACCAAAACCAAAAAAGTTTCGAACAGAACCATCAGCAGGGAAGATTATGCTGACTCTCTTTTGGGACGAAAAAGACATCATTTTGGAGCATTACATGCCTAGAGGGACCACTGTCACCAGTATAACCAGATCTCGTAAAAAATCATCTGCGGCCTGAAATCAAATCAAAGCGATGTGGACTGCTGTCAGCAGGTGTCCTTTTGCAACATGGCAATGCAAGGCCCCACACTGCCCGTACAACAGTTGCAACAATCACAGACCTGCATTTTGAGTGTCTTCCTCATCCACCATACTCACCACACCTTGCCCCAAGTGACTTCCACATGTTTGGACCACTCAAAGACGCAATGGGAGGAAAGAAGTTCCGTTCTGATGAAGAGGTACGCCACGCGGTGCATGAGTGGTTGCGTCGACTGCCAAAAAAATTTTTTTCTAAAGAAACGTATGCACTTTGTAAGCGCTGGAGGACTTGCATTGAGCGTGGGGGAGATTATGTTGAAAAGTGTTACAGATTTGTACCACTTCTGCACAATAAATAATATTTTTAAAATGTTTAAGGTTTTCATTTGACTCAACCTCGTACAAACAAGTATTTAGTAACAGACCTCCGCTTACTCAGTCAGGGCAGAATGCAGTTATGATTACAAGAACAGTTAAAATCCAAGTCGTAGAACAAGCCCTAAAACATAAAAGGGACAGTAAACATAACATTAAAACTGAGACAAATGATTTGCACTAGACCATTATGAACAAGACCGCTTCAACTGCAGGATGAATCGTTATTTCTGATACAACTGGTTTTGTGGCGTTAGAGTCACATGTTCAGGGATATAGATTTATACTTTGTTCCAAATGATAAGCAGGAGATAACTAAACATTCCTTGCCCAATTGCGATAAAAGTTGATTAACCGTCAAGAGGTCGTTAGTCCAATTTAAAATAGAGCAAAATACAGGGAACATTCATCCCGATACAGGAAAATAGATTTATTGGCTCAATCCATTACCCTGGTATCGATTACTTAACTTGAACTACTAGACTTGTCAATGTACATAAACTGCGACAAAATCAGTGTTTCAGTCAGGTACTTCGACAAGAAATTAATTATGCATTCACTGTATTTAAAAGCCTATAAGTTAAGTTTAACTAATCAAAACCAGAGTAATGTACTGAGGCAATAAAGCAATTTTTCTGTATCGGGATCACGTTCCCTTCATTCTGCTCTATTTTAAGTTGTATTACCAACTACTTTACGGTTAAACAGCTTTATCACAGTTGCACAAAAAATTTTGGTTCATTTCCTGCTTGTCGTTTGGAATGAAGTATAAATCTAAATCCCTAAACATGTGGCTCTAACACCTGAGGCGTGGCGCCTTATATCGCTCCTGTCTAGAGCCTGTGTATCGGGTGAATGACTCATGCGTGCACAGTGACAGACGGTCTGAAACGGGTTCAGTCGAGTACTTAGTTCCAATTTTCGTCAGCTAGAGCACAGTAGTGTTCAGAGACAATCAAGAAACAGGTCAAGAGAATGTTTTTGTGAATTGTTCTGTTTATTTCTTGAAGGCTGTTTTGTTTATTTATGTTTGTATAGTTTTTTTATATGCTTTTAGTAGTAAGAATGATGTGTGAATGTGGTCTATAGTAAATATGTAGATCATTGTTCTACTGATGAACATCGTATGTCGGGGAATTTTGTATCACACATAATATGTTAAGTAAGTTTATGGTAAAAGGAAAGCTAATTTGAGTGCAAATGAAAATAGTTAATACCGTAAAGTAGAAACAAAATATCGGTATATTTAATATCTATTTCGGGGAAAAGTACAGTTCAAAAGTGTGTTATTTGTTGACCGGTTGGCCATGAAAAGCGCGGAGTAAAGCGGGAGAATTACGTTTATCTATTCCCCTTAAAGAAAACAGGCCAATCAGAACTGAGTATTCGTCTCGCGTCTTTTCTCTTGGAGATATTGAATGCTTACAGCAGTCTAAAGGAGCCGGAGCCCAGCCTTTCAATGGTACGGTCGTGTGTAGTATGAGCCCCGAAGGAAGTTGTAATTTGTCGGTTTTAGTTGTGATACATGCCTCAAAAGTGCTTTATGGCTCTAAGTACTATGGGACTTCACATCTGAGGCAATAAAGCAATTTTTCTGTATCGGGATCACGTTCCCTTCATTCTGCTCTATTTTAAGTTGTATTACCAACTACTTTACGGTTAAACAGCTTTATCACAGTTGCACAAAAAATTTTGGTTCATTTCCTGCTTGTCGTTTGGAATGAAGTATAAATCTAAATCCCTAAACATGTGGCTCTAACACCTGAGGCGTGGCGCCTTATATCGCTCCTGTCTAGAGCCTGTGTATCGGGTGAATGACTCATGCGTGCACAGTGACAGACGGTCTGAAACGGGTTCAGTCGAGTACTTAGTTCCAATTTTCGTCAGCTAGAGCACAGTAGTGTTCAGAGACAATCAAGAAACAGGTCAAGAGAATGTTTTTGTGAATTGTTCTGTTTATTTCTTGAAGGCTGTTTTGTTTATTTTAGACTTAGAACTACTGAAACCTAACTAACCTAAGGACATCACACACATCCATGCCCGTGGCAGGATTCGAACCTGCGACCGCAGCAGCCGCGTGGTTCCAGACTGAAGCGCCTAGAACGGCTCGGCCACAGCGGCCGGCAAAAGTGTTTTAAAGTGAAGGCATATTTATTCCAGTGTGTTCATTTAGAAAGTAAGGATTTTTTAAGTAATTTTGTGTATGAGAAAAGACAGTAATTCCGCGTGGCATATTGAGCAGACCTGTGACTAAAACCTTGAGTGCATTAGACACTGATAAACTTAATAGCATGGCGAGCATATTCATTTAAGAACAATGTCTGGTATTATTATTTATCCAGATCGGATTTGTTTGTGAACTTTAATATGCAACGCCACAAAGTTAGAAGTGTTTTTTTTTTTCCTTTTTAATAAATATGTTTCAATCTGAGCTTGTATAGTGTGTCTCATTTTGTGCAAGGTTGTGGTATAGACAATTGTGTATTAGGTTCGGATGCAGCACAGCTTCACTAAACATATAAAATCACATTCACCTTGCGAAGGTATTCAAATTCGAATTCAATTCCTAGAACGAGGTCTCAGTGGTAATTTATTGAAGCGCAGTTACAAAATTCGTAGGACAAAGCCTTCATTCAATCATAACATTTTACAGAAGTTAAAGACTTTTCAACAGCTACATTTTCAATGACATACACAGAAAACATCTGCAGCAGATTATATAAATTATTGTATTATTGTAGAAATACGATAAGCTGACTGCGAGTTTGGAAACGTCTAGTGCTCCAAAAGCTAAATTTGGCATGAAGTGGACGAAACCTATTAAATATCAGAAGATTGATAGTTATCTACTTAGTAGCCTCCCCGAAGATCGTTCCGCTGATAATAAAGTCATCACAGACGATCAGGCGTACCATGAGCAACGCTAGGAGTTATCCTAGCGACAGAACCTTCCACCAACAAGACTACTACAATAAAAATCTGAAATTACATCCTAACACGATTAAATCCAGGGTATCCAACGAGATATAAAATAAAACATACAAGATACTCTGCAAAATACACTCTCGTAACGTTACGTTGAATCTAAAAACTAAAAATCTCTAATAGAAAAAAGGTCAGAATGATTTAGACAGTCCTGTTGGGTGTCAAGAAAAATAGCACATTAACACACCTGGAGGCGAAAGAGAAAGGAAATAAACTTTTTAAGTCTTATTCAATCCTGATGTCATCTATAACACTTTGTTTGCTTTAAAACATCACTTTAGTTCACGTTCTATTGCATTACTTTCAAGACTTCTATTTTCTAGTATGGAGAGGCATAACTGGAAGTGGAAAAAATGTGTTTTGAAAGATACATTTCTTGACAAGTTTAGGTACAGTCTGGAGCCAATACATGACTACACTTATGTCGGAAATCTCTCGAAATCATCCTCAGATTGGCCGGTAAAATCAACTTTCAGCAGCCTAGGACTCTCCAGTTTGCCACATTTTCGTGCACCACTGCCAACTGGACTGCAGAGTTCGTATCACTGTGACTGCACGTGACGCAGACTTTGAGAAGGTCCCAATCCTGGAGAGTATGTCTTTTCATCCCTGAAATTTAATGACTTTATTCCCCTCTCTTCTAGCTCAGAAAATTGTATTTTCATTTTTCGATAATATGTTTGGGTCAAAGATACACGTATACACCTACAACATAGGACGGCTATGGTCTCCCGAGTGTATAACAATGACTCTGTCGTGTGAAACAAAATGCAGAACCAGCGAGCCATTAAGGGTTCTCTTTTTTCACAGACAAACGGTAAACTGTTATTGTGAATCAATTGTGGAGCAAGGGGAATCCTTGTGAGAACTGGCGAGAACTGACTTGCGCGGATACCGCTGCCTTGTTTATTGTGCTGGAAATCTGTGACGGAAATCGTGCATCATGGTATTACATACGTTCGTTCTTGCAGCTCTGTAAGGAATAAACGAGGAAGCGGCTCGGCTTTGTAAAGGATCGCGTCCATCTTGCCTGCAGATCAGCGCCGAGGGTACATGCCTCCCCCCCCCTCCTCCTCCCTCCAGCAGACATTTTTTCATGATCTTCAGATCTGTGTGGCTTTTTAGGCAGCCACTCATATCCTTACGGAATTACACATCAGAATGCAACTGTACTCGGGCTCATTCACTACCTATTTTACACGTGGCTCATCTGCAGAGGGGGTTTGTAGTGAACGGTTGCATTTGCGCCCCTAATACTGAGTCATACAGGGTGTTACAAAAAGGTACGGCCAAACTTTCAGGAAACATTCCTCACACACACAGAAAGAAAATATGTTACGTGGACGTGTCCGAAAACGCTTACTTTCCGTGTTAGAGCTCATTTTATTACCTCTCTTCAAATCACATCAATCATGGAATGGAAACACACAGCAACAGAACGTACCAGCGTGACTTCAAGCACTTTGTTACAGGAAATGTTCAACATGTCCTCCGTTAGTGAGGATACATGCATCCACCCTCCGTCGCATGGAATCCCTGTTGCGCTGATGCAGCCCTGGAGAATGGCGTATTGTATCACAGCCGTCCACAATACGAGCACGAAGAGTCTCTACATTTAGTACCGGGGTTGCGTAGACAAGAGGTTTCAAATGCCTCCATAAATGAAAGTCAAGGGGGTTGAGGTCAAGAGAGCGTGGAGGCCATGGAATTGGTCCGCCTCTACCAATCCATCGGTCACCGAATCTGTTGTTGAGAAGCGTACGAACACTTCGACTGAAATGTGCAGGAGCTCCACCGTGCATGAACCACACGTTGTGTCGTACTTGTAAAGGCACATGTTCTAGCAGCACAGGTAGAGTATCCCCTATGAAATCATGATAACATGCTCCATTGAGCGTAGGTGGAAGAACACGGGGCCCAATCAAGACATCACCAACAATGCCTGCCCAAACGTTCACAGAAAATCTGTGTTGATGACGTGATTGCACAATTGCTTGCGGATTCTCGTCACCCCACACATTTTGATTGTGAAAATTTACAATTTGATAACGTTGGAATGAAGCCTCATCCGTAAAGAGAACATTTGAACTGAAATGAGGATTGACACATTGTTGGATGAACCATTCTCAGAAGTGTACCCGTGGAGGCCAATCAGCTGCTGGCAGTGCCTGCACACGCTGTACATGGTACGGAAACAACTGGTTCTCCCGTAGCACTCTCCATACAGTGACGTGGTCAGTGTTACCTTGTACAGCAGCAACTTCTCTGACGCTGACATTAGGGTTATCGTCAACTGCACGAAGAATTGCCTCGTCCATTGCAGGTGTCCTCGTCGTTCTAGGTCTTCCTCAGTCGCGAGTCATAGGCTGGAATGTTCCGTGCTCCCTAAGACACCGATCAATTGCTTCGAACGTCTTCCTGTGGGCACACCTTCGTTCTGGAAATCTGTCTTGATACAAACGTACCGCGACACGGCCATTGCCCCGTGGTAATCCATACATCAAATGGGCATCTGCCCACTCCGCTTTTGTAAACATTGCACTGACTGCGAAACCACGTTCGTGATGAACACTAACCTGTTGATGCTACGTACTCATGTGCTTGATGCTAGTACTGTAGAGCAATGAGTCGCATGTCAACACAAGCACCGAAGTCAACATTACCTTCCTTCAATTGGGCCAACTGGCGGTGAATCGAGGAAGTACAGTACATACTGACGAAACTAAAATGAGCTCTAACATGGAAATTAAGCGTTTCCGGACCCATATCCATATAACATCTTTTCTTTATTTGTGTGTGAGGAATGTTTCCTGAAAGTTTGGCCGTACCTTTTTGTAACACCCTGTATATTGGCTAGCCTTTGAACAGCAGGTACATTGTGCTGCCATCTACTGCCAGGTACTTCGTATCAGCGACCTCAGTAGTCGTTAGACATCGTGAGAGAGCAGAATGGGGCGCTTCGCGGAACTCACGGACTTCGAACTTGGTCAGGTGATTGGTTGTCACTTGTGAAATACCTCTGTACGCGAGATTTCCACGCTCCTACATATCCATAGGTCCACTGTTTTCGATGTGATAGTGAAGTGGAAACGTGAAGGGACACGTACAGCACAAAAGCGTATAGGGCGACCTCGTCTGTTGACTGACAGACACTGCTGACTGCTGAAGGGGGTCTAATGTGTAGTGGGCAGACATCTATCCAGAGCATCACACAGGAATTCCAAAATGAATCAGGATCTACTGCAAGTACTATAATAGTTAGGTGGGAGGTGAGAAAATTTGGATTTCATGGTTGAGCGGCTGCTCATAAGCCACACATCACTCCGGTAAACGCCAAACGACGCCTCGCTTGGTGTAAGGAACGTAAACATTGGACGATTGAACAGTGCGAAAACGTTTTGTGGACTGACGAAACACGGTACACAATGTGGCGATCCGATGGCAGGGTGTGGGTATGGCGAACGCCCGGTGAACGTCTACTATCAGCGTATGTAAGGCCTACAGTAAAATTCGGAGGCGATCGTGTTATGGTGCGGTCGTGTTTTTCATGGAGAGGGCTTGCATCCCTTCGAGTCCAGTGTGCTAAACACTGCGCCACATCGCTCGGGGCGGAATCCTGACCTGAATCCTAAAGCACACTTTAGGGAACGCCGACTTCGTGCCAGGCCTCACCGACTGACATCGATACCTCTCCTCAGGGCAGCACCCCGTGAAGAATGGGCTGCCATTCCCCAAGAAATCTTCCAGACTATAGTAGATAAAATCTTGAGAAATAAGACCAAAGCCAGAATTACTACTCTCAACACTCCTTTTAATAATGAAGTTGACGAAAAGAAAAAAATATTTTTCCATTCCGTATATAGGACCAGTATCTTACAGGATTCAGCGATTACTCAGTAACAAATATAACTGCAATGTAGCCTTTTCTACTAAAAACAGCTTGCATAGAAACCTTATACATGATTTAAAATTAGAACGGTCTCCCCTCCAGAACTCAGGGATGTATAAAATCAGTTGTGGCACATGTAAAGCCTATTACATAGGCCAAACAGGTCGTGCTTTCTCTGTTAGATACAAGGAGCATATTTTAGGGACAAATGATTCTAACATACTCAATCTTTCATGACATCGGAATTTTGCACTGTGAAAGAAAAGGTTTTAGACTAAACATTTTGGAAGAGTTACAGATCTTCAAACATCTTTTTTCTTCCTTTATTGAATTTCGATTCCCCCCAGAAGGGGGCGGGCTGGCAGCTGCTCTGCAGCCTACAGACTATTTAAAAACGTGAGAAGAAGACAAGAAACAATAAAAGCAGGCGATAAAACGGTGACTTACATAGTAAAACGGCGGAAAATTGTGGAAAGTTAAAACATAAAGCAAAGGGTTGGCAGTGCTAATAAGATACACAGGAATCAGACAAGTAGCATAGGAGACCGACAATTAAAAAATATGGCGACAGTCTGGTGTCTGTTCGCAGGAGATATAAAATCACACCCAGCGACAGTATGATGTCCGTTCGCAACACTTCCTAAAAGACACACAACACTGAACACTCACTGTAATCACTGCACGAAAATGTCGGCACAAAGATGACACATCCTAGCCAAGGGCAGATGGGGGGGGGGGGGGGGGGGGAACTTGGACAGATGAGGGGGAAAACAAGGAGGGACGAGAGGAAAAACGAAAGGGGGCAACATCTTTCTCTGAATGATGGCATCATATTAAATGAACAACTGCAGTCGCGTAAATTTTTTTTTTCAGTGGCTTAAAGCCGTTACTTAAAGATGTCTGATAGCTAATGTTGGTTATCCACTTCCCTGTTAGGCCCTTAACTACTGTTCCCTCTCCCTTGTTTTTATGATTTACATCCTGTTAATTTGTCAGTCACTATTATATTAATTTCTTATAGATGTTGTTAAACCTTTGTAAATTCTGCTAGTAGATGGCGCGAGCTGTATCATGTTCACGTCATCATTTGCTACGGCCCACTCGCGCAGCTGCTGTTACTAACTCGTGTCCTATACCATTGTAGTGCCCTTAGTAGCATATTTGTATATTTTTTTAAATTTTAACTATACCTGTCATGTATTCAGGTGGAAAATGTTTTAAGTGTGGTTTTAATGTTTTGACTAGAGCGATGTCACTCAAATTTCCTTTTAACCACATGTGAGTATTTTTATGCAATTTAATTTGTAAAAATTAAGTGTTTGTTCTAATGCCTACCTGCTATTAATGTACCTTCCTGTGATATTGTTAGGTAAGGTAACAGTTTCTTCTGAAGAAGGCGCCCCTATTTGTCGTTGAAAACTAGTTAAAGAATTTAAATACCATTTGCAACCCGTTGGGTGGACATTTGTGACATTGTAATTAATTACGGTTGCTGGTCACAGCCATGTTCAAAACATTAAAAAACTTACAGAACCTAATTAAACGTGTGCCTGCGAGAGGGGAAGCTGTCATCAAGACTAAGGGTGGGCCAGCACGGTATTGAATTCCAGCATTACCAATGGTGGGCGCCAAGAACTTGTAAGTCATTTTCAGTCAGGTGTCCGGATACTTTTGATCACATAGTGTATTCTTAAAGTCAGTAGAACTAATCCCTAACTTAATTAGTCACAATGAAATTTCAAAAGTCATCCAAAGTCGGACGTATTTCTGTCAATTACAAATTTGTCAAGATCTGCGCCCAAAAATTACATTCTGGAAATTGCGTTCAGTATCACCATAAAATCTTAGACTCTATTAGTCCCAATTCGCTAAAGTCCTCTCTCTATTAACATGAAAAAATTACAGAGTACATCTTCTCCCTTCTTCAAAGAGCGCAACGCTTCTTTTGCAATCATGGAGGTAAAAATGATGAAGGGAGATGGCGCTGTAGACTTACGCAGTACGTTATTTTGAAGCCAGAGATGGCGGGGTCTACCGCCATCTTAAACAGCCCAAAACATTTGCAGATTGTTTTTTATGATTGATTTTTTTTCATCATTTCTGTCGTGTGCACGCAACGACCATTTTAAATACTACAACTTACAGTGCTTGCATGAATAACATAGTGCTAGGAATGCAATCTGGAACCTTGTTCTTTTCTTGAATGCGTATTCGCTCTAGTAACGTGACATATTTGCCCTTGTCAGTGTAACTTGTTCCTTGTTGACATATTTCGAACAACCCAGAAGAGAAGGAAGTGATGTGAAAAGCATGCTTTCGTAATCTATTTAATTCCACTTCTACTGTATTTGTATCGATAGCAAATAGAGTTGGAATTCCGAAATCAATGCTTCTTTCCTTAGTGGTACTGCTTCTTGTTCGACAAATTTTCACCTTCCAATACGTATAAACAACATTTTTAATGTTCACGTTTGCAAAAAACCTACCTATGTGCTCTTAGCTAGGCCCTAAACGTGTGCAATGACGAAACAAGCAAGGCATTCTGTAATATCCTGTACATGTCAACAAAGTGAACGATTATTGAAATGTCAGCGAAACGGAAATGTACGGAGAGATACCTCCATGCAGAATAGAGTTCTTATTTTATTAGATTGCCAGTGCATTAGTTTCACTGCAGTTTACACGTCTTTTGACTTTTAAATCATTCACCATGGTGAGTCATTCAGTGTGTGACCAATAGTAGTAATTTACAGGGTAAAAAGCTGTATACTTTCTTAAAAAACGTTCCAGTGTTGTGCAATACTATAAATCTGATTAAGGGAACGCCGTAAACTCAATATTTTTCTTTAACAAATGTGTAAGTCATTTTTTTTTTTAGTGGTGATAGCCTAACCTGTGTAACATATAGGCCTTTCTTTCCAAAAATAGGCTATTTGCTTCTTTTCCCGGGATATTTCTCGCCAGTAGCTCTGTCACTTTTTCAGGATGATGATGATGTTTGGTTCGTGGGGCGCTCAACTGCGCGGTTATCAGAGCCCGTACAAATTCCCAACCTTTACTCAGCCCAATCTCGCCACTTTCATGAATCTCGAGGCAGGTGAAAAGCCCTGACGCCGCCGGGAATCGAACCCGGGACCCCGTGCTCGGGATGCGAAAACGCGACCGAGAGATCACGAGCTGCGGACAGTTTCTCAGGAATAATGATATTTATCACAATAGAAATGTACGCCTACTTCAATCATCTACTTTATGTTACTTCTGAATATCATTTGCAGGTTTTCAAAGTATATAAATCCATACCGTGCTTAGTTAGTTTCATCTTCCATGTATCATTTGCACGATAAATCGCAATGATATGAAACGAATCGTTTTATATTAACATCAATGTTCTTTTTTGTACATATGCCTCCATGTTGATAATTTGTCACGTCTTCTTTTTAAGTTAAAGACAGACAGACATCAGTCAGTAATTCCTGCCCATCACCATTTACACAATCCAATAATAGATAGTCTTCTGCGGAATAGGAGGAGTGGTCAAAGAGAAACGTTTTCAGTATAGTCCAAATTTTAATCTGCTGTCTGTCAGGCCTTTTGAATCACTGGATATGGACAAAACTTATGGTTGCAACATTGTAAACCACTGTTCTGCTGCAGACAACCGTAATGTGGTGTAATGAATGTCATTTTTCGCGTCTGGTATTGTGATTTTGTACATGATTTCTCTTGTTGAGGTGCAGACGACTACTTCGTGTTGGAATTCCGGTTAGCGAATAGATTGCTACTCACACGCCGAGCAGCAGGGAGGCACGACGAAAAGAGTGTGCCGGCCGCGGTGGTCTCGCGGTTCTAGGCGCTCAGTCCGGAACCGCGGGACTGCTACGGTCGCAGGTTCGAATCCTGCCTCGGGCATGGATGTGTGTGATGTCCTTAGGTTAGTTAGGTTTAAGTAGTTCTAAGTTCTAGGGGACTGATGACCACAGATGTTAAGTCCCATAGTGCTCAGAGCCATTTGAACCATTTGAAAAGAGTGTTCACGTACGTTTTCGGCCAAAGTCATGTGCAGAAAGGAAGTAAGGCATATATATATACAGCACACGAATATATTCAGATAATTATACACACAAAACTCACACAGGTGACCGCTGTTTTCGGCTGTTATGGCCAGAATTATTTTTAAAGAGAGAGGAAAGATGAACAATGAATGATTATCGCGGGAGGAATTTAGGGCATGAGATGCTATAGCCGCGTGTTGTACTGGGACGAGACCGTTGATATAGTGTGGTTTGTATGTCGGAGCGTTTGCGGTTTGGAAGGTAACGAAAAGCATAGGAAACAACAAAAGTAAACAGCGCAACCAAAAAGTCATGGACACAAAGGAAGATACTGCTTGAACGGCTCCATTTGGGAATGGAAATGTAATTCTTTTACAGTTTAGATTACGATCGGATCGGTTAGTACACCCATAACGACGCAAGCTGCTATTCTTGATGAAACAACTACGACTCCACAAAATAAGAGCACCAGATGCTACTTGGGATACGATCACAAATGACGTTAGATATCCCCAACGGTCGAAACAGGGGACGGGCACTTCAGAGTTAACATCACGTGGAAGTATCACGGCGGTGAACCATGGAGGTATAAATGCGGTGTACCTAACGTTCTGGGCTATGTAAGATGGCGGATGTCGGCTTCGAGGTTGTGATGTAAAGATAACTTCCTTCTTTTCTTGCGTCCATGGTTACAATAGTATTACCTCTGGTTGCGCGCTATCAAGCAGCGTACCATCATGCAAAACTGATTTTTTTTCACATTTTTAAATGAATTCTTAGTTTCTTTATACACTTATTAAAACATGAAATTAAATATAATGGAAAACAGATCACAAATACGGGGTAGCATAAGCTACATCGTCAACGGCCTTGCCGCAGTGGATGCACCGGTTCCCGTCAGATCACCGCGCTGTCGGGTGTGGCCGGCGCTCGGATGGGTGACCATCCGGGCCGCCATGTACTGTTGCCATTTTTCGGGGTGCACTCAACCTCGTGATGCCAACTGAGGAGCTACTCGACCGAATAGTAGCGGCTCCTGTCAATGAAAACCATCATAAAGACCGAGAGAGCGGTGTGCTGACCACACGCCCCTCCTATCCGCATCCTCATCTGAGGATGACACGGCGGTCGGATGGTCCCGATGGGCCACTTGTGGCCTGAAGACGGAGTGCTTATAAGCTATATCGGTACTGGAAAGTTTTCGGTCCAACCCACACCGTTCTGCAGCCGACGTGGTCAAATATTGGTCGAAACTCGCCATTTCGTCAAAATAAATGCGCACAGGTAAGGTAAAACAAACGATAAAATATATTTTAATAGACATGAAATTATTAGCACAAAACAGACAAAAGTGCGAGATGGTATCATACTAGAAGCAAATTTCGAAGATTTCTTTATGGAGTATTTCAGACTCGCGTGGACACACATGTCCATCCGTTCGGTCGAACCGATTCAAAGCCAATCATAATTTTTATTGTACGCGATGGAAACAAAGAAGAGAGATTAAGTGTGCTGCGTGGTGTGTGGGCAAGGGCAGACGAGCAGAAAATTAAAATAAATATCGGGTTGCACTAGAAAGTGGACCAAAGCGCGACGGAACGGAAACAATTTACCGATTATCGCATGTTGTGTTACAGATGGGAATAATTCACATGGATGGCTTCGTTGCACACGTAAAGTACTGCTCGCAACGTTGCCCGTTTTTTTTTTGTTGCCTTTTTTTTTGGAGCCGCTGTGCTGAACGCCGAAAGGGATTACGCAGCCGACGGCAGCCCGGGGGCCGATTATACGCCGTTCTATCTGGCCTGCGCGCGCCGTATTTCCTCGGTGCGGGGCGCTGCCCGGCCGGTCGCAGACATCAACGCTCGGCACCGCTGAGGCCACGTGCGTGGCAGGCTTATCTATCGGCTGCCGCTTCGCCCCGTCATTCTCGCCCTCTATCCCGGTCGCGTGATTTCCAGTTAGCGGCATTCCGCCCCCGCTTCCCTCCGGATACTCGTATCGTGCCGTTTCCCTCCGCAGTCCCCGCAGGAGCATCGGTAAACAAGGGGAAATTCCACCAGTTGCGTGTTCACTCGCTTCGAAAGTCGCTGACAGCGCGGTGACAATGCAGGGGAGAGCGTGGCGTATGCTGTGATGCAGCGTTGCAACTGCAATGTTTTGACAGCCTCTGCGAATGTACAAGTGTTAGCACGCTGTATCGTGGAGGAATTTCCGGACAAATATTGCAATACACCTCATCTGTGAACTTCGAAACCGTTACTAGAGTCAGAGACTATCCAGCCTCTGACACACACTCCTTGAGACCCAATGTTGGCACCCTTAACACAATGGAAATACGTTATCTGAATTGTTGGAAACCGTTCAAAAGCCAAGATCGCAGAAATGATTTTTTATTCAAGACAACTGGTTTCAACAGTCTTAGCTGTCATCTTCAGGTCTTCAAGATTTTTTGTAATAAAACATGTTTCATTTTACGCTGAACCCAGTGGCGGATGCATATGGAGGGGGGGGAGGGGACGCGCCCCTCCATCCCCTCCTCTCTCCCTTGCGGAGCCGCTCGCATTGCCACCCGCGCAGCCCCCGCCAGTCAGCCCGTACGCTATTCGTTCGTTTCTTTCGTCAGTCGACTCGACTGAATCGAGTTATCGAGTAGTTGTACTTTCCTATGTAGCATTATCTAAAATTCAACATAATTTTGCCCTCACAACTACTGGAACATGACGGTAATGATGTGGCACATAAATTGAATCAGTGCTTAACTGAACTACCGTTCTTTGAAGAAGAATCACTCTTTCTGGTTAAAAAGAGACTAATGGGAGAGATTCTTAAATACAAGCAAAGGAGCATAAACGCCCTTAATGATCGTGGTTCTGTTAAGCAAGCGTTGTCTGTTTGGCCTAGATCTGATTATCCTAATTTGCACACGCTGAACAAAATATTGGCTTGTCTACTTGCATCTATTGCTACAATAGAAAGAAGTTTTTCAACACTGCGGCGTACAAAGACGTGGCTGGGTCGACAGTGGGGGAGGATCGACTTAATGGCTTAGCTCTGTTGAACACTCACCCTGACATTGATTGTCCTATTGACCATGTAATTAAGCGATTTTCCAGGAAGAATAGGAGCATAGAATTCATCATTTACGGGAAGAGAACCGCAATTGTAACTCTTTTTATATTATAAGATGGCATTGTCTCGTAGATGTATATAATCAGTTTAAATAAAACTTTCATAAACTTTGTATGTGACTTGATTATTGTTTTTATTACGGTAAAAGTAAAGGTAGCCCAAGATATGTTTAGCGCCCCCTCCTTCATGTTTTTCTGTATCCGTCACTGGCTCAACCTCAATTTTTTTTTCAAAAAGTTTAAGACTTGAAGATGACAGCTAAGATTGTTGAAACCAGTTGCCTTGAATACGAAAGTATTTTGTGCGATCTTGACTTTTGAATGGCTTTTAACGATTAAAGCGGATCGTCCTTCAATACTCTTACAATGAGAAAATTCAACATAATTTGGCACTAACATGAGATCCTAAGGCTGGGAATTGCTATAAAATCAATTAGTAACTATGTTTTAAAAACAACAGATAATGAAAATCGAGATGAAGGGAAAACTGCCTACTGTAAATGAAATTCAAATCAAAATAAGCTGGCGATTTATAGCCAAACTTCACCTTGGTACACAAGAAGACCAACAGACGAAGAATAAGAATCTAACACTATAGTTAGTTAATCAACACAAGTGTGATGTCCGGGGAAGAATAATGGACTCAAGCTGCACATGCCCTCAATGAAGTGAATAAATCTCACGAATCTGAATTTTAGTATACAGTGGTTGGTCGTCCGAACTAGAATGAAAAGACTCTATCTTCGTACGTGGAATGTAATGGTACGGTGGCGCCGGTGTACCCTTGTAAAACGGTAAACTCGCACCTGACAAGCCGGTGCTGCACAGTTTGCTCACCAATCCCTTGTCGCTTTGACGGACGTGAAAACGTGGATAACCACGCGATCTGCACCATCCCGGAATCTGCAGATCGTCCTAAGTCGCCGGGGTGACTTCCCAGCGCAGAACACAAGAACGATCGCCCCTCAGTGACAGAGCACCTAAAGCCTCCTCTAAGACGACCGATCAAAAAGTGTTATCGACCGTGCATCCCTACACCCGATTCCCCTGTTTGCGCCAGCGCGGCACCAAGTACCAGTCAGGGAAAATATTATTTACTTCTGTCCATTGGCGTGAAATTGTAATGTTAAATAATTCCGCCACCACGGAATATATCAAGTAGAGGACCAACCAAGACACACCCTCGTCTCAAAGTTTGTTGCGGAAATTCCCGCCTGGTGTCAAGAGGCAATAGGCGAGACAAGTCGTTGTTTGTACAACTTATAATTTCCAGTACGCCAAGCGAACGCGACGGGAACTCCATCAGGTCCCGTAGCCACCGCAGCAGGCCTGACCACTTCAAGAATAATGAGTTCTCTCCAAATGTTGTCCGGTAGTGGATCAGCCCTCAAGACTCAAACCCGCTAGCCGGGCAGCGGACTGTACCGTACGCCACAACACCCAAAATCACGTCCTTCTTTGAGTAACATGAGAATCACGCAAGATTCGCTCGAGTGGCTCTACCGCCGATGTAAGCCACGGAATTAATCCTCTGAATGGCGAGCAGGCTGCTCCATTACTCGCAGCGTTCTGCAACTCCTGGAGAAACGCACTGCAAGGTTCCCACGAATTCCCTTGGCCGAAGCGACATACATTCAGACAGAGAAGCCCGGCACTTTTAGCAAATACAATACTCAGAATCAAGTACTGTTAAATAAAGTGACGAAAATCATGTGTCCCTCATATCTCCAGTCATGACAAGGAGCAGAGAGCGTTAGCTTATTAATGGAAGGGTGCAAGCCAGTTTAACTATTTCCGCTTCCCATTCCAAATATTGTCATTACTACAACTGGTGCCCCCAACCTTTAGGGTCAAAATTGTACAGATACTACACGAAAATCAACACAACTTCATAAGTTCATTGGCCATTGTTCTCTAGCCGTCTTCAGCTACGTGTAATATTAAGCTCATACTTATCACATGCGACCCTTCCATGAGCAACCAAATACAGCTAGAGTGAAGCGGCGCGTGAAAATTTGTACCAAGGCCGGGAATAGAACCCAGATCTCATACTTACTAGGCAGGTGCGCTAGCCACTAACCCACCTGGCACAGCGGTTCAGGCAATTGCATGGAGCAGAAGATCCGGCATCGATTCCTGGCTTGGTACAGATTTTCACGCGGCGCTTCGGTTTATATACATAAAATCATATCTGTATGAGACCAGTAAGGTCCCTGATGTGTCATTTCAAAACTAATTTTATCATGCCAAACGCATTTCGCTTACATTCTTTTCTAAGTGGAACAGTGGCCTGAAATATACAGGGCGGTTCAAAGTCTTTGAGACGAACAAGTATGAGTGATAGGTCACGTCATGAGGATCAACTTTTGCCAGAGACAAATTTTTCGCAGACGTTTCCACTAACGCGAGGCTCCCTGGACGACGAGATATTTCACCGAACTGGCAGGCTGCACTAACCAACTGTGCAGCATATTCCACTCTAGTAAACTGATAGAGCGATTTTTAACAAGAAAGCCATAAGAATGAGTGTCTCTGAGCAGAGAAAAATATTTTAGAAGTGAATCAGGAACCTGAATTTTGCGCGGCCTACCACCTGTCGTGAGGAGCATACCACTCACTGCATGATAGGCAACACACAATGCATACGAATAACACAGAGTGCCTATGCCATGGCGCCTCTGAGTGGTATAACTACACTACTGGCCATTAAAATTGCTACACCACGAAGATGACGTGCTACAGACGCGAAATTTAACCGACAGGAAGAAGATGCTGTGATATGCAAATGATTACCTTTTCAGAGCATTCACACAAGGCTGGCGCCAGTGGCGACACCTACAACGTGCTAACATGAGGAAAGTTTCCAACCGATTTCTCATACACAAACAGCAGTTGACCGGCGTTGCCCGTTGAAACGTTTCCGACTTTGATAAAGGTCGGATTGAAGCCTATCGCGATTGCGGTTTATCGTATCGCGACAATGCTGCTCGGGTTGGTCGAGATCCAATGACTGTTAGCAGAATATGGAATCGGTGGGTTCAGGAGGGTAATACGGAACGCCGTGCTGGATCCCAACGGCCTCGTATCACTAGCAGTCGAGATGACAGGCATCTTATCCGCATGGCTGTAACGGATCGTGCAGCCACGTTTCGATCCCTGAGTCAACAGATGGGGACGTTTGCAAGGCAACAACCATCTACATGAACAGTTCGACGACGTTTGCAGCAGTATGGACTATCAGCTCGGAGACCATGGTTGCGGTTACCCTTGACACTGCACCACAGACAGCCTGCGATGGTGTACTCAACGACGAACCGGGTGCACGAATAGCAAAACGTCATTTTTGCGGATGAATCCAGGTTCTGTTTACAGCATCGCGATGGTCGCATCCGTGGCGTCATCGCGGTGAACGCTCATCGGAAGCGTGTATTCGTCATCGCCATAATGGCGTAACACCCGTCGTGATGGTATGGGGTGCCATTGGTAACACGTCTCGGTCACCTCTTGTTCGCTTTTAAGGCACTTTGAACAGTGCACGTTTACGACCCGTGGCTCTACCCTTCATTCGATCCCTGCGAAACCCTACATTTCAGCAGCATAATGCACGACCGCATGTTGCAGGTCCTGTACTGGCCTTTCTGGATACAGAAAACGTTCGACTGCTGTCCTGGCCAGCACATTCTACAAGTATCTCACCAACTGAAAACATCTGGTCAATGGTGGCACACGCCATCCAAGCTCTGTTTGACTCAATGCCCAGGCGTATCAAGGCCGTTATTACGGCCAGAGGTGGCTGTTCTGGGTACTGATTTCTCAGGATCTATGCACCCAAATTGCGTGAAAATTTAATCACATGTCAGTTCTAGTATAATATATTTGTCCAATGAATACCCGTTTATCATCTGCATTTCTTCTTGGTGTAGCAATTTTAATGGCCAGTAGTGTAGTTTTAAACGGCGCCTAACACCGGATCAGGGAACATTTTTTCTTTAACAAAACTTGTTCCCTATCACGTGATCTGTCACCCCTATATACTGGTCACGAAGTCTTTGAAATACCTTCTATAAATTTTTGGGTAAGTATAACTTCGGACCATTATTATATTATAGTAAGTGCCAGAAGTATTTCTAACCTGCCTGTGCTTAGTATTTGAACAAAATAGTACACTCATAAATACATAAGGTATACAGCGTGGTCAGAAACGTCCTGAAAAACTTGTGTGTTTTTTGCTGGGTAGGCTGTGCCGAGAAATAATTGTTAAGAAAAAAATTAAATACATTAAGCTGTTTCCAAGTCAATTAGCATTGAAGTGAGTTAGTCAAACCATTGGGCGACCAAGTACATTAAAGAGCCAAAGAAACTGTGTAGAGTTGTGTCCCTCCCCCCCCCCCCCCCCACAACTCGCCACCGCCCACCCCAAGCACCACAAGTGCCTCAACACTGATGTGCTCATCAATGTTGATGTCTAGCGAGTTTTGTGGCAGCGGAAGTGTTTAAACTCAGAAGAGTGTTCCTGGGGCCAATTCTGGACGTGTGGGGTGTCGCATTGTCCTGCTGGAATTTCCCAAGCCCATCGGGACGCACAATGGACATGAATGAATGCAGGTGATCAGACAGGAGGCTTACGTACGTACGTACGACAAAAGCACACAAGTGGGCCTTCGGATCCGAAAGCCCATATCTACGATGTTTCGTTGAATGGTTCCCACGCTGACACTTGGTGGCCCAGCACTGAAATCAGTAGCAATCTGTGGAAGGGTAGCACTTCTGGCACATTGAACGATTCTCTTCATTCGTCGTTGGTCCCGTAGTCGTAGGATCGTTTTCCGGCCGCGGCGATGTCGGAGATTTGATTTTTTACCGTATTCCTGATATTCAAGATACACTCGTGAACTGGTTGTACGGGAAAATCCCCACTTCTTCGCTACCTCGGAGATGCTGTGTCCCAGCGCTCGTGGACCGACTATAACACGTCGTTCAAACTCACTTAAATCTTGATAACCTGCCATTGTAGCAGTAGTAACCGGTCTAACAACTGCGCCAGCCACTTATTGTCTTATATAGGCGTTATCGACCGCAGCGCCGTATTCTGCCTGCTTACATATCTCTGTATTTGAATACGCATGCTTAGACGAGTTTCTTTGGCGCTTCAGTATATGAGCGGCCCGCCAGACACATTTAGTGTTAGTTGTTCGCATATCGTAGATAATAGTACACGAGACTGCTCAGCATTTGATTCGGGATCGATCCTTATTACCGTTCCACATCCAGTTTTTGTATCGCTCTCTTGCTGGGTTTCAGGAAACCAAACAATGAACATGTTCACACCATCTCTGGCGCGTCGCTTGAATTCTCTTGGGCGACGGTCTGATTCATTAAGTTTAAATACTAATAAACTCGAAAACTCATTTTTTCTTAACAATTATTTCTTATACAACCTGTAATGCAATACCCTTACAAGCTTTCCAAACTACTTCTGACCACCCTGTATATTTCAGGCCACTGATGATGCCTATCAAAAAATAAAGGCCAAACGGGTGTGGCATGAAAAAATTCTTCATTCTGGATGTATAGGTAAAGTGAAGTTTTCAGAATGTTTTTTTGCAGATTTATTCGTTCATTGACATTCTAGAGTTCAGTTTACCTACATAGGTTAACCGAATTTGACGATACAAATTTATGGTTTTTTTTCTCATTATGTATGGTTGACTTACTGGATTATATTCATTTATTCATAGACGAACCTAACGTGACACTTAGCAGCATAATCTTTTAACAAGTTTCTTGGGCGTCCTCCTATGAAAGAAAATACAAGAAGCCGTAGTGTTAACCAATGACCAGTAACACTGTACCCTCGATTCTTTGAAGAAACCGTCTCCATGTATAAAACAGCTTGATACGTCTATTTATTTTAGAAATGAGTTAATGTATAAACAAATGAGTGAAAACCTCTTTATATGTTAATGTAAGATCTTTCTGACGTCTTTGATAACGTAAAATGGAACAAGACATTTGAAATTCTTAGAAAAACTGGGATACAGTAAGAATGGAAGACCAAGATACTACTGCTCACATTCAAAAGCAATTACCGACTCCTAACACACTTAAGCATTATTTCAGTCCGTTTCAAAACTTTGTCTCACCTACTGCCCCATAAAATAATGGAAGGAAAGCTATGATCAGGCCTAAAATAAACACTTTGAAACTATGCACCATTTGTCAGAAAGTTTTCAGGTGTATATATAGAGGGTTTCAGTGCTTTGGTTTAATTAACTCATTTATTTAGTAATTAAAAATCTGAAACTGTTTTGTACATGGAAGCTCGATAGTTTAAAGAATCGAGAGTGCAGGGTAACTGATCTTTGGCTAGGATTATTGGTAATTATTTTGTTTCACACGCTGACGCATAAGAATCAAAGAAGCGAACACACTGTGTTGTCTGATAAAGGTGCTGACCCTTACAAAAAGGCCGTATAATAATCCAACAAAATAATTTTTTATAGTATTCTCTTCGCGCAGAAACTTCCAGTTGTGACGCCTGGAACAGCGAATAACGCTACAAAGCGAAATACGTGTTCGTTCTCTTTTGTTTTTAACTTGAGAGCGTCACGAGTTCCGCTTTGCTTTTATGTTTATTTCAGTCCCGCTGCAGGCAAGTCATTAATTACAAAGCTCACATGTAGTATTCTGTAATTAGCTAAAATCGATTGTTGTGTCGTTTTACTTCGCGGGCTGTCGTGATATGTGCCGAAGGGCGGAACTATGCAGTTGGCAGTTTTAATAAAATCAGTTCAAAACGCTTTTGAAACAGAATGAGGGATGCAACATCAAATAACAACAGTTGGGAGTGCAAATGTATTTTTCTTTGTGGAAAGAGTCATTTGAGTTTTATTCATGTAACTGAAGTGTGGATTTACTTCATATAATATCCCTAAATTAGGATTTGAGATGCAACTTCGCCTACTGTTTTATGGGTAAATCCGATCACCCCCAACATCAGGTTCCTTAAAAAAGCCGCTAACTCCTGGATGAGTATATTTTGGGTATCTTGAGATTCGTTTTAAGCGAAAGATTGATGCATAAGATCATAGCGTTTTTGTTTTGCATGTTGATATTCCCGTTGCAATGCGTTTATTTACCGATTGACATTTTCGTATATAGTTCACTGTTGCTATTTGAGTTTACGTATCGTTATTCGGAGATAGTGAATGGAACTGGGTACGCTAGAAAACGGAGTGGCAAATGCATCACTTCCGACATATTCTTCTTTGTTAGTTCAATAGAGGGGTGACAGTAGTACAGGCAACCAGAAACACTTGTGCCGTGTATGGGGATAACGACGTTGAACGCCGGACTGAAATAAAATGGTTTTCTTGTTTTAAGGAGGATCGTTTTGACATTAGTGGCTCTCCACGTTCGGGAAGACCTCCAGGGTTTCATGGGAATGGTTTAAATGCATTAAGCCAAAACGGTGCATGTGAGTGTACTCGGGAACTGGCAAATGCACTGCTTGTGCATTATCCTGCTGAAATGTAGGGTTTCGCAGGGATCGAATAAAGGGTAGAACCACGGTTCGTAAGACATCTGAAATGTAGCGTCCACTGTTCAAAGTGCCGTCAATGCGAACAAGAGGTGATCCAGACGTGTAACCAATGGCACCCCATACCATCAAGCCGGGTGATACGCCAGTATGGCGATGACGAATACACGCTTCCAATGTGCGTTCACCGCGATGTCGCCAAACACGGATGCGACCATGATGATGCTATAAACAGAACCTGGATTCATCCGAAAAAATGACGTTTTGTCATTCGAGCACCCAGGTTTGCCGTTGAGTACACCATCGCAGGCGCTCCTGTCTATGATGCAGCGTCAAGGGTAACCGCAACCATGGTCTCTGAGCTGATAGTCCATACTGCTGCAAAATTCGTCGAACTGTTCGTGCAGATGGTTGCTGTCTTGCAAACTTCCCTATCTGTTGACTCAGGGATCGAGACGTGGCTGCACGATCCGTTACAGCCTTGCGGATAAGATGCCTGTCATCTCAACTACTAGTGATACGAGGCCGTTGGGATCCAGCACGGGGTCCCGTATTACCCTCCTGAACCCACCGATACCATATTCTGCTAACAGTCGTTGGATCTCGACCAACGCGAACAGCAATGTCGCGATACGATAAACCGCAATCGCGATAGGCTACAATCCGACCTTTATCAAAGTCGGAAACGTGATGGTACGCATTTCTCCTCCTTACACGAGGCATCACAACAACGTTTCACCAGGCAACGCCGGCCAACTGCTGTTTGTGTATGAAAATCGGTTGCAAACTTTCCTCATGTCAGCACGTCGTAGGTGTCGCCACCGGCGCCAAACTTGTGTGAATGCGCTGAAAAGCTTATCATCTGCATATCACAGCATCTTCTTCCCGTCGGTTAAATTTCGCGTCTGTAGCACACCATCTTAGTGGTGTAGCAATTTTAATGGCCAGTAGTGTATCTGTTGTGTTTATTAAACTTATGGAGAATCGCTACAATCTGATGTACCAATCTAATTGTTTTTCACGTATCTCAATGTTTATACCGTCATATCTCTCCTACTATATGTCGTACAATGATACAACTTTGCAGGTACATTCAGTGTTTGTAGATAATGTCAAGAAAATGAGTTGCGAACACAGTTAGTAATAAAGAAGTAATAAGTTAAAACGTCATGGTTGATGCTGAATTCTGAAGTCTTACTGTATGAACAGCGACAACGTAGTAAGCGGCAAATTTCTTTCCTTTCATTATTTTGTGGAAGGCATCGGCGAGAAAAAGTTTAAAAAAGGTTTGAAATTATGCGTAAAGTTTGTTGAAAGTCGCTAAGCGCTCTCATTCTCAAATACTGGATGGAACAGTGTGGGTAATTTGCGCGTCGTACATTACACTGCCTCAAGACAATTCTAACTTTACTTCTTGACTTATTGTTGCGCTTTTAATCTAAGATGATACATTGGTAGCTAATGGTAGCTTTTTAAATTTTTAAAATAGGTCGATAGATGTGTGAAAAACTGAAAATCAAATATTTGTTGCACCTGGAAGGTGTTAGACAACCTGCAACTCTGACTAGGTCACCAAATTGAAATCCTAATTTTGTGTGTGCAGTAAATGAAGCAGGCAAAAAGGAATACAAACGTCTCAAAAATGAGATCGACAGGAAGTGCAAAATGGCTAAGCAGGGATGGCTAGACGACAAATGTCAGGATATAGATGCTAATCTCACTAGGGGTAACACAGATACTGCCTACAGGAAAATTAAAGAGACCTTTGGAGAAAAGAGAACCACTTGCATGAATATAAAGAGCTCAGATGGAAACCCAGTTCTAAGCAAAGAAGGGAAAGCAGAAAGGTGCAAGGAGTATATAGAGGGTCTATACAATGGCGATGTACTTGAGGACAGTATTATGGAAATAGAAGAGGATGTAGATGAAGATGAAATGGGAGATACGATACTGCGTGAAGAGTTTGACAGAGCACTGAAAAACCTGAGTCGAAACAAGGCCCCGGGAGTAGACAACATTCCGTCAGAACTACTGACAGCCTTTGGAGAGCCAGTCCTGACAAAACTCTATCATCTAGTGAGCAAGATATATGACACAGGCGAAATGCCATCAGACTTCAAGAAGAATATAATAATTCCAATCACAAAGAAAGCAGGTGTTGACAGATGTGAAAATTAACGAACCTTCAGTTTAATAAGTCACAGCTGCAAAATACTAACGCGAATTCTTTACAGACGAATGGAAAAACTGGTAGAAGCTGACCTCGGGGAAGATCAGTTTGGATTCCGTAGAAATGTTGGAACACGCGAGACAATACTGACCTTACGACTTATCTTAGAAGAAAGGTTAAGGAAAGGCAAACCTACGTTTCAAGCATTTGTAGACTTAGAGAAAGCTTTTGACAATGTTGACTGGAATACTCTCTTTCAAATTCTGAAGGTGGCAGGGGTAAAATACAGGGAGCGAAAGGCTACTTACTATTTTGACAAGAACCAGATGGCAGTTATAAGAATCGAGGGGCTTGAAAGGGAAGCAGTGACTGAGAAGGGAGTGAGACAGAATTGTAACCTATCCCCGATGTTGTTCAATCTGTATATTGAGCAAGCAGTAAAGGAAATCCATGGTGAAGAAATAAAAACTTTGAGGTTTGAAGACGATATTGCAATTCTGTCAGAGACAGCAAAGGACTTGGAAGAGCAGTTGAACGGAATGGACAGTGTCATGAAAGGAGGGTATAAGATGAACATCAATAAAAGCAAAACGAGGATAATGGAATGTAGTCGAGTTAACTCGGGTGATGCTGAGGGAATTAGATTAGGAAATGAGACTCTTAAAGTAGTAAAAGAGTTTTGCTATTTGGAGAGCAAAATAACTGATGATGGTCGAAGTAGAGAGGATATAAAATGTAGACTGGCAATGGCAAGGAAATCGTTTCTGAAGAAGAGAAATTTTTTAACATCGAGTATAGATTTAAGTGTCAGGAAGTCGTTTCTGAAAGTATTTGTATGGAGTGTAGCCATGTATGGAAGTGAGACATGGACGATAAATAGTTTGGACAAGAAGAGAATAGAAGCTTCCGAAATGTGGTGCTACAGAATAATGCTGAAGATTAGATGAGTAGATCACATAACTAATGAGGAGGTATTGAATAGAACTGGGGAGAAGAGGAGTTTGTGGCACAACTTGACAAGAAGAAGGGACCGATTGGTAGGACATATTCTGAGGCATCAAGGGATCACAAATTTAGCATTGGAGGGCATCGTGGAGGGTAAAAATCGTAGAGGGACACAAAGAGATGAATACACTAAGCTGATTCAGAAGAATGTAGGCTGCAGTAGGTATTGGGAGACGAAGAAGCTTGCCCAGGATAGAGTAGCATGGAGAGCTGCATCGAACCAGTCTCAGGACTGAAGACCACAACAACAACATTTTGTGTGGCCAGACGGAGATCTGAACCAGCGTCCTCCAGAACGAGGTACCAGTGACCAGCCACTGCGTCATCTCGTCCGGTTGGTGTGCAGACAAATTTTGGGTCACCGAACGTTTATGGGGAAGGTGTAAGGAAGATAGCATTTTACGTTCAGCCGAGGAGATAAATGTGAAGAAGTCGACGAGCCATTGGACACGGCAGTCCGCCGTAACTCACGGTTCCTGGCGGCAACGCCCGCTCCAGTTTCCATATAAACAGCTCAGCTCACGGCGTGGAGGCGGTGGGGTGGGGGGTGGGGGAGGAACGTGCTGATACCGACAGACAGGTTCCATATATCAGCGCGACGGCCGCGCCCCTCGCTCACTAAGGACTCACACACGCACACACACGCGTGCACACACACACACACACACACACACACACACACACACACACACACACATAAGCGAGAGCGCGCTAACATATACAATGCATTCCAGCCCGGGAGCCTCTCCAAGGACCGGCGGCTGCAGGCAGAATTCCCGAGCACGGACGCAAAACAGACGGCGCCAGCGATAAACAACCGCCTCTGGCTCACGGCCTCTCTGCAGAGGGCGCCGTAATAGCATAACCTTCCCTGGCGGGCTCATAAATCCCGCTCTCAGCATTTATTGTGTACATCTGAACTCAGGAAACGTAATTTCGCAACAAATGTGCGAACGTGTAGGGTGCCGAAAAAAAATTCGATGTTCAGTGATCTACTAGCCGAGGGAAGGAAGACGGCAGAAAGAGGGAAGTAAGAGGTGTAACCTCCGCCTCTGTAATCGGCCTATTGCACTGCAGTATAAATGACCGTGATCGCGAATGCCTAAAGAAATTTTACAATGAGTAAGGCTACCGTTAGCGAAGGAAAATTATACCGTTTAGCACGAGGAAAGTGTACAACAGAAGCTTCTGAATAAAGAATCTATTCTAAGCTTAATCTACATATTGATGATAATTTTGAAATGGGTGGAATTTAGTGCAATCTCCCCACACACAGGCGGGACAGGAATGGTTCAAATGGCTCTGGGCACTATGGGATTTAACATCTGAGGTCATCAGTCCCCTAGAACTCAGAACTACTTAAACCTAACTAACCTAAAGACATCACACACATCCATGCCCGAAGCAGGATTCGAGCCTGTGACCGTAGCAGCAGCGCGGTTCCGGACTGAAGGGCCTAGAATCTCTCGGCCACCGCGGCCGGCAGAGAGGAGGATACCACGTCTACTATTACTAATTGTCAAAGAAAGAGGGATAATTAAACTGTCGCCATCCGACTAGGGCAATGAATAGTCAGAATGCTAAGAAAGCTAATGCCAAGAAAGTTAAGAAAATAATCACTGGCGTAGTAACAGAATATTGTCATTTCTTACTTAACAAAGCTGCAGTTACAGTGAGTCATTTATTTAAGCAGCAGCTTCATGTAACTTTGCTTTCAAACCTTAGTATTTCAGAATAAGTAAATGCGAACTCAGTGCTTTCTGATTCACTTATTTTCTCGTGAACTGTTGTGTTGTAGAAAAGCAACATTCTGTTACCACGCTTTTCCACAACGCGACATTTCATGAGAAAATATATGCATCAGAAACCACTGAGTTTGTAGTTACTTATATTCTGAAAATACTAAATTTTGAAAGCAAAGTTACATGAAGTCGTCGTTTACATAAATGACTGACTGTAACTCAAACTTCGTTACGAAAGAAACGACTCTCAGTAACTTAAGTGTAACGTAATATAAAATTTGGAAAAATGCAAGCTATCATAAAGGCTGACTCTTCGGGCCACATACTTAAATGAGAGCGAAATGCTCGTTAACTCACAACATCCAGATGACCAAGGCGAATCCAGTAGTTATCACCCGCACTGGTGAAGGAATGGAACGCATACCGCAAGACTCCCTGAGAAGCTTGTGGTCAGCACGGGAGCACATTGGAGAGCATGCACTGGCGCCCATGGTGATAACACGCACACTCCTTTAAGAACCATGTCCGCCAGGTTGTTATATACATGGGTCCACCACTAATCCTGGTAAATGGAAGAATCATTTCTGTTTGTCTCATAGCGAATTTCTTTCAGGTTACTTCTGTACTATACTGTAGGATTTCGTTCTATGAATGGTTAGAGTTTCATAGAGATAGGTTACTTGGCAGTGGCTCCACGCGAAAGGTAGTGTAGTACTTTAGTTCTGCACACCAGCATATTTCTAGTCTGTAATCTACTCCCTCCTTCCTAGTTGCAGCTATTGCCCACATTAGTCTTTTATGAAGATTTGAGAGGAACGAAGACTACTATAAACTTTCTAGTTTACTTATCTTTTTACGTAGAATTGGCTCCAGTTCTTCTTGTCTAGGGGTCTGATCTTGAAGCTGGAATTCTCACATTTTAGGTCCTCATGGTTGAATTGATCTAAATAAATTTGAAGATGGTTGTTGCAGAATTTTTGTTGTTACGTTAATATATTTTGTCACATTTTAGTATGTCTTACAGTCTTTTGTTTTTTCACATTAACAAAGCCGAAATTACATTGTTTGCACTAAGTACGAAAATACTTCCGATCACATCAGCGGAAATAACAACATTCCAAGGGGCTTACAATTTTTCTTGACAAATGAATTTCTATTAGTTTCGATTATTATTTCATAAATGAATCCAGAAATAAACGTAGTAAATAGTACTAGATGGCGTAATTGATAAAAGAAATTTTAAGTGTACCAAATAATTCGTAATTTCAAAAGTTTCTAAAAAAAAATAATTTTAACTGTACATTCAGAACTTTGTACTAACCGATCATAACATTCAAAACAAAGTAATTCCGTTCATAAATTTTAGCTTGAAATATAACATACTACGTATAAAATTATATGAAAGTTTTCAGGAAAGCAGCTGAGATAATACTGACCTATAGAAAATTCGAAAAATAATACTGGTATCGACAATCACTGTTGAGGAAAAGTAATGCTAGAGAAGGATGACCCGTTACAATGCGCTACGTAAACTTTGACGTAATTCGCTGATGTCGTGTTTTATTCTTACTCGTAATACTGTTGTAGTGGAAAATCTGAAGATGGCTTGTTAAATAAATTAACAACCGCAGCTGTCAAAATTTGTATTACCCATACCGTTCGTACCAATGCTCTCCGTTGACTTTATTCCAACAGCAACCACGTTTGTAATGTTGATGTACTGTGAGTGTATTACATACCAATGGATTCATTATGTATTTATTTGTCGGATTTACGGAGTATGCCAGATCTTTGTTGACGACGTCAGCTGACTGAAGGAATTGAAAGATCAGGGGTAATATTCAAAGCGCGCCGAGAATTCCTGGAGTTTCAGATCCTTCCAGCAGCTAATGAACAACTTCATACGCTACTCGCTACTCTAGCGCTATTGGTCAGCGTCAAAGTCAAGTGACAGGACATGACACTGTGACTCAGACACATCGGCATCTTCCATTTTCTGACAGATGGTAGCATCCTGATTGTCCTTGGTTCGCTGGTAATTCGTAAGGGTTGTTTATTTCGCAGTTGCAGTCTTCATAAACCTTTGTCGCTACATTGAATTGGTCAAGAAGACCGATTACCACAGCTTAAATGTTTCTCGGCTATTCAAAGGCGAATCTACTTTTCTTTGTGCAGGTATTGCATCTCCTACAGTAAAACCGTTATAGCATCACTGACTTGTAGCACAGATGTACGAAACTGATAATTCGTGGAACGTGTAACATTTCATGGAAATTATACGACATGTCCGTTGCAAAATTTTTATATTACAGCATGAAAATGTAATTTAACTGGGACTATATTGTATGAGCGTGCACCTTCACTGCTGAGTGGTCAGCACATCTGAATGGCATGCGAGGGATCCGCTTCGATTCCCGGTACTGGCAGGCGGTTTTCCTGCGAGGAAGGACTGGAACGGGATGCAATCAGTTTCGTGGGGCCAATTGGAGAGCTACTTAGCCGAGTATCAGCGGCTCCAGGTCACCAGAACTGACAATGGCAGGGAGAGCGGTGTGCTGACGACACGCTCCTCCATACCGTATCCAGATGACGTCATTGGTGGAGGATGACACGGCGGTCGGTCGGTGCTCATATTCCTGCCATGCTCTCTCGACGAAGTTAACGTTTTACATTGTATGCCATTAAATCTTCTTAAAAATTTCTGTGTTCAAAGCAAATGTTTCTCATCTATATTCAGCGAGTCATGCATCTAAACTCGGAGTGGTTATAATTAAAGTGCAGCATCTCACGGAGGTCCGTTGAAGGCTGTAATGCTCGTGTGGCAGAGAAACTTGGTGGACGTGCTAAAGCGTTAATGCTGAACCGATTTGCGCTGGAAACAAATTAGTTCCAAGTTTGGCCACTAGGTGCTAATCTGGCTCTGTACAGACAGCATCTCATCGACGTCTCTGGTCCTCATACTGAACAGATTGTGTAAGCGGAGGTTAATAATAAATTCGAAATTATGCCCCTCTCACTTGTTTGATTTTTTCTGCGCACACCCTGTTCCTAACTTAATATGTATGTAAACATTTCCATACGTCTTTCTGCATTCACATTGCCAGATTTGCACCTGGTGGTAAAAGCTGGAACTAATAATTTCCTAGAGTAAATCAGTTCCGCATTAAAGCGTTTGAATATTATCACGTTTCGCTGCTATACGTTTCGCTGCATACCACTCTGGACTTCTGTGAGAAACTGCACTTTAATTACAATCATCTGGTATTTCATAGTGTACTTATTACACTCTTATGTTCAAATGGCTCTGAGCACTATGGGACTTAACATCTGTGGTCATCAGTCCCCTAGAACTTAGAACTACTTAAACCTAACTAACCTAAGGACAACACACAACACCCAGTCATCACGAGGCAGAGAAAATCCCTGACCCCGCTGGGAATCGAACCGGGAACCCGGGCGTGGGAAGCGAGAACGCTACCGCACAACCACGAGCTGCGGACTCTCTTATGTTCTGTGAGTACAATATCGTCGACATTGGCTCGGTAATTCTTGTTAAATCTCAAGCAACTCCAACTGGAAACGCTGCAATACTCTGGATCACTGAAGCCTCCTAAAGCATGTGTTGGTGCAATGGTCGGTCGCCAGCTTCAATGTTACTGTATGTGTACTGGATTACTGGCTTAGCCAGTGAACACATACTTCCGACTGACGGCGTTCAAATCCGTGTCCTGCCGTACTGATATGGGCGCTTACTAGTGACAAAATACCTGCTTCGCTCATGCAAAATGTGTTCTACGTTCTCTGTCCATTTTTGACCAGTTGAGTCTCTGCTTCGTTCATAACAGTAGACCACGAGGAAGTGGTAATGATTCTCCCTGCAGAGGGCAGTCCAGTTGAAACGTCCCCTTGGAAAAATTTATGAATGACTGTGCTTAAACTGACACACAATATCTTTGCGCAACGCAATCTGACTTTCAATAATTTCCACAAAAGAATGGCCCTGACTAACAATATATACCTTTCATGAATCACTTACCTCACAAAAATCTTCGTTACTCGAACTACTGCAATACAGCGAGCTCCAATACTGCCATGCTAAATAAAAGATTCTAACTACTGAAGGCACTAACTACTGATAGGCATACTAAGCAAATGAAAGATTTTGATAGAGAACAAACAATGTATTTACCTTAATAGCGTTCAAAAGTCATTATATATATATATATATATATATCAGTCCATGACATCCAGTCTTACAAATTTACTGTCTCTGATGGACACACGTCCAGATCGTACGCTCTCAAAACTCCGCCATCTCTCTCCCCACATCCACCACTGCTGGCGGCTCACCTCCAACTGCGCAACGCTACGCGCTGTTAACAGCCAACTGCCCGACACTACAATAGCAAGTTCCAGCAATGCAAACCAGCCACAGACTGCACACAGCACAGTCAGTGATTTTCATACAGAGCGCTACGTGGCGTTACCAACGTAAAAACCTAAACTGCCTACTCATACAGTCTCTCGTCTTACTGAGAAACACCAAGATTCCGATGCAATCTCCGTTGGAAGGCAAGTATTCTACTTTTTCACGTAATGGCTAATAGTGCACGCGTGCCGTCTCGGAACGCTCTGGAATGAAACCGTTTGAAGCTGTATTCGGGTATAAGGACGACACAGTGAACACCTTCTTTAACCACGGGTACGGTCTTGTAACTCTTGTCGTCTTCATTCGAAACACCTGCACATCTCTAAAAGAATTTTAAAAAATATTATACAGTATTGTTAACTTTTGCTAACTGGGATGACGTTCACGTTCCGCAGTCACTGGTAACCACAAATTCGCAATTATCTCGCAACGGTCCGTTTGTGGACTATGTTTACTCAGAGTTATTTGGCTTCTAGTATCGTGTACTATCAACTTTAGAAAAAGAAACTGGTATAGTCAAGCGTATTCGAATACAGAGATATGTAAACAGGCAGAACACGGCGCTGCGGTCGGCAACGCCTACATAAGACAACAAGTGTCTGGCGCAGTTGTTAGATCGCTTACTGCTGCTACAACGGCAGGTTATCAAGATTAAAGTGAGTTTGAACGTGGTCTTATAGTCGGCGCACGAGCCAGGGGACACAGCATCTCCGAGGTAGTGATGAAGTGGCGATTTTCCCGTACGACCATTTCGCGAGTGAACCGTGAATATCAAGAATCCGGTAAAACATGAAATTTCTGATACCTCTGACGCCTGAAAAAGATCCTGAAAGAACGGATCAATGACGACTGAAGAGAATCGTTAAACGTGACAGAAGCGCAACCCTTCCGCATGAAGTGTTGAGGGCTATTGACAAGAGATTTCAGATCGATTCCATGTTTCCGGATTTGCGGAAGGCTTTTGACACTATACCACACAAGCAGTTTCAAGTGAAATTGCATGCTTATGGAATATTTGACTGGGTTTGTGATTTCCTAACAGAGGGGTCACAGTTCGTAGTAATTAACGGAAAGTCATCGAGTAAAACAGAAGTGATTTCTGGCGTTCCCCAAGGTAGTATTATAGGACCTTTGATGCTCCTTTTCTATATAAACAATTTGGTAGACAATCTGGGCTGCGGTCATAGGTTGTTTGCATATAACGCTGTCGTTTATCGACTAATAAAGTCATCAGAAGCTCAAAACAAATTGAAAAACGATGTAGAAAAGATATCTAAATGGTGCGAAAATTGGCGGATGATCATAAATAGCAAAAAGTGAGAGGTCATCCACATGAGTGCTAAAAGGATTTCGTTAAACTTCGGTTACACGATAAATCAGTCAAATATAAAGGCCGTAAAGTCAACTAAATACGTAGGAATTACAATTACAAATAACTTAAATTGGAAGGATCACATAGAAAATGTTGTGGGGAAGGCTATCCAAAGACTGCGTTTTATTGGCAGAACACTAAGGAGACTGCCTACACTACGCTTGTCCGTCCTCTTTTAGAATATTGCTGCGCGGTGTGGGATCCTTAACAGGTAGGACTGACGGAGTACATCGTAAAAGTTCAAAGAAAGGTAGCACGTTTTGTATTATCGTGAAATATAGGAGAGAGTGTCACCGAAATGATGCAGGATTTAGGCTGGACATCATTAAAAGGAAGGCTTCTGTTGCGACGGAATCTTCTCACGAAATTCCAATCACCAACTTTCTCCTCCGAATGCGAAAGTATTGTTGACACCGACCTACATAGGGAGAAATGATCACCACAATAAAATAAGGGAAATCAGAGCTTGTACGGAAAGATATGGGTGTTGGTTCTTTCCGCGTGCTGTACAAGATTGGAATAATAGAGAATTGTAAAGATGGTTCGATGAACCATCTCCCAGGCACTTAATTGTGATTTGCAGATAATCCATGTAGATGTAGATGCTGCAGATTTCAATGCTCGCCATCGACAAGTGTCAGCCTGCGAACCGTTCAATGAAACGTCATCGATATGGGCTTTTGCAGCCGAAGGCCCTCTTGTGTACCCTTGATGACTGCACGACACAAAGTTTTACACCTCGCCTGGGCCCGTCAACTCTGACATTGGACTGTTGATGACTGGAAACATGTAGCGTCGTCGGACAAGTCTCGCTTCAAATTGTATCGAGCGGATAGACGTGTACGGGTGTGGAGACAACCTCATGAATGCATAGGTCCTGCATGTCAGCACGGGGCTGTTCAAGCTGGTGGAGGCTCTGTGGTGGTTTGGGGTGTGTGCGGTTGGAGTGATATCGGACTTCTGATACGTCTAGATACGATTCTGACAGGTGAGACGTATGTACGCATCCTGTCTGATTACCTGCATCCATTCATGTCGATTGTGCGTTCCGACAGACTTGGGCAATTGTAGCAGAACAATGTGACACCCGATACGTCCAGAATTGCTACATAGTGGCTCCAGGGACACTCTTCTGAGTTTAAACACTTCTGCTGGCCACCAAAATCCCCAGACATGAACATTATTGAGCATACCTGGGATGCCTTGCAACGTGCTGTTCAGAAGGGGTCTCCACTCCTCTTACTCATATGGATTTATGGACAGCCCTGCAGGTTTGATGCCATCAGTTCCCTCCAACATTACATTAGACACTAGTCGAGTCCATGCCACGTCGTGTTTCGGCATTTCTGTATGCTTGCGGGGTCCCTACACGATATTAGGCAGGTGCACCAGTTTCTTTGGCTCTTCAGTGTACACGCTTTGCGCTTTCTCAGAACTTTTCAGTCAAATTTTCTATTCGCTTCTCTAGAACTGACTTCCCAATAACGAATCCAAAGTAGAGCACTCGAGGGATAGCATTCTTTCCCACTCGGAATTATTTTCTCTTCTACCTTTATAGCGCGAATCATTCCGCGAAACAGACTTCACACGTTTTCATCCCTCTCTACATCGCGAAGTAATACCATCGCCACATGTATAGACGATGGGAAAGACTTCAGAAGCGTACCGCTAAGCATGTAATCAGGTATTATTGGATGCCTGCCGATATTCACTTACGCGAAAAATTATTATTATTTTCAACATGCCAAAAGCTATTTAGAGCCGAAATTTGATATCAGACGCAGTAAAATGAACGAAAGTATATACAAAGTAGAGCATGTTGTTGTTGTTGTGGTCTTCAGTCCTGAGACTGGTTTGATGCAGCTCTCCATGCTACTCTATCCTGTGCAAGCTTCTTCATCTCCCAGTACTTACTGGAACCTACATCCTTCTGAATCTGCTTAGTGTATTCATCTCTTGGTCTCCCTCTACGATTTTTACCCTCCACGGTGCCCTCCAATGCTAAATTTGTGATCACTTGATGCCTCAAAACATGTCCTACTAACCGATCCCTTCTTCTAGTCAAGTTGTGCCACAAACTTCTCCCCAATCCTATTCAATACCTCCTCATTAGTTACGTGATCTACCCATCTTATCTTCAGCATTCTTCTGTAGCACCACATTTCGAAAGCTTCTATTCTCTTCTTGTCCAAACTGGTTATCGTCCATGTTTCAATCCATACATGGCTACACTCCATACAAATACTTTCAGAAACGACTTCCTGACACTTAAATCTATACTCGATGTTAACAAATTTCTCTTCTTCAGAAACGATTTCCTTGCCATTGCCAGTCTACATTTTATATCCTCTCTACTTCGACAGTAGAGCATACCGGGATTCAATTCTTTCAAAATCTCAAGGTTTTACTGTTCTTCTTGCATTGTGTGATTATTTAGCATCACGATTTATATTATTTGTCCAAAGTACGAAGCTAACTAGAAAAACTTCACTGTGTTGAAATCTGATGGACAGATAAGTTTTGCACGATGTGACACTGCCAAGTAACGTAGTTCGATGAAATATGCACCGCAATACAAATAACTACTAAGGCGTGGTACCGAATATAACCGAAAGAAATACGCAATGACATTAATAGAAATGACAACTTCTTACTAGAGTCAATAATAACACTGAAGTCCTCGTGATTCATGACGGTCCCCTGGACGTTCGAAAAGCCGGGGCGTGGTTCTTAATAGAGTGGATGACGGACGGCAATGCATGCTCTTAATGTATTCTCATTCTGGGCACAATACTGGTAAGGAGTTCCATTCCTCAACCAGCGCAGTTAACAATTGCTGCTCAAATGGTTCAAATGGCTCTGAGCACTATGGGACTTAACAGCTGAGGTCATCAGTCCCCTAGAACTTAGAACTACTTAAACCTAACTAACCGAAGAATATCTCACACATCCATGCCCAGGCAGGATTCGAACCTGCAACCGTAGCAATCGCGCGGTTCCGAACTGAAGCGCCTGGAACCGCTCGGCCACAGCGACCGGCTAACAACTGCTGCATGGTCGTCGGTACATGTTTATTCGTTTCCACGCATGGAACACGTGCTCGATGGGGAACAGACAGGCCAGTCCATTTCGCCGAATATTCTTACGTTCCAAGAGGTCCTCCGCCTGTACAGTTTGATGCGGTCGCGCACGGGTGTCCATAAAATTGAAAAGGGCGAAATACATCCCTTAATACAAGCAGATGGGGAAGGACTACAGACCACGTTTCACCGTAAACGTTCACCAGTGAGTGTGCCGTGTTCAAAGATTTGGATGTCAGTACGCCCACGCAATATTAGGCCTACCACACTGTACCATAATGCTAAACATACCCTCATATACTGATACATGCAGGGTCCATGGATTAATGAGGTTGTCTGCATACCCGTACACTTTCATCCACTCGATACAATTTGAAACGAGACTCTTCCGGCCAGGAAACATGTTTCCGGTCATTAATAGTCCAACGTCGGTGTTGACGGGCCCAGGCGAGGCGTAAAGCTTTGTGTCGTGCAGACATCAAGCCTACATGAGTGGCGCTGAAAGCCCATATCCATGATGTCTCGTTGAATGGTTCACACACTGACACTTGATGACGGCCCAACATTGAAATCTGCAGCAATTTGCGGAAGGGTTTGCACTTCGGTCACGTTGAACGATTGCCTGTAGTGGTCATTGGTCCAGTTTTTGCAGGATCTTTTTCCGGCCGCAGCCATATCAAAGATTTGATGTTTTACCGGATTCCCGATATTCGAGGTACACTCGTGAAATGGTCGTACGGGAAAATCCCCATCTCTCCGCTACCTCGGTGATGCTGTGTCTCTTCGCTCGTGCGCCGACTATAACGCCACGTTCAAACTCAATCAGATTCTGATAAACTGCCATGATTAGATTTAGAGATTGGATTAGATTATATTAGTTTTTCGTTCCATAGATCCGTGCTGAGGAGATCCTCGTTGATGTGGAACATGTCAATTTTTTTTATGAACATGTATTTTTGTATGAATATATACAATACATCATTTGTTTCTATTAACAAATTCGTCAATGGAGTAGAAGGAGTTGGCCACTAACAAGTCTTTCAGGCTCCTTTTAAACTGATCTTTATTTGTAACTAAATTTTTTATGTTTGCTGGCAAATTATTGAAGATCAGTGTTCTTGAGTAGTGGACCCCTTTTTGAACTAAAGTAAGTACTTCTAAGTCCTTGTGCAGATCATTTTTGTTCCTGGTATTGTATGTATGAACTGAGCTGTTTGTTGGAAAAAGAGATGTATTATTTTGGACAAATTTCATTAAGGAGTAAATATACTGAGAGGCAGTAGCTAGTACACCCAGTTCTTTGAAGAGGTTTCTGCAGTACGTCCGTGAATTTACTCCACAAATAATACGTGTTACACGCTTTTGGACTCGGAAAACTTTTGTTTGATTTGAAGAGTTACCCCAAAATATTATACCATGTGACATTATGGAATGAAAGTAGGCAAAGTATGCAAGCTTTTTCCTTTTTATGTCGCCTATGTCAGCTAACACTCGAATTGCAAATACAGATTTGTTAAGGCGTTTCTGCAATTCTGTGGTGTGCTCCTCCCAACTGAATTTATTATCAAGTTGTAATCCCAGTAATTTAAGACTGTCGACCTCTTCTATCTGCTCTTCTTCATACTTTATGCATATGCTGGGTGTAAACCTTTTACAGGTTCTGAATTGCATATAGTGAGTCTTTTAGAAGTTTAATGTCAGTGAGTTGGCTTTAAACCATTTATTAATATCCATGAAAATATCATTACAGATCTTTCTAGAACTACACTCGACATTCTATTTATTGCAATACTTGTGTCATCTGCAAACAAAACGAACTCTGCTTCTGGCAGTGTAACTGATGAGAGATCATTAATGTACACAAGAAAAGGCAATGGCCCTAAGATGGATCCTTGTGGGACACCACATGTAATTTCTTCCCATTCTGATGATGACTGATGACTTAATTCACTAGTCCCTTGCACTGACACCCTTTGTTTCCTGTTAGAGAGGTATGACTCGAACCATTTTGCAGCACTGCCAGTGACACCATAGAATTCTAATTTATTTAAAAGGATGTTGTGGTTCACACAATCAAATGCCTTTGAAAAATCACAGAAAATACCTGTTGCTTGCAATTTGTTATTTAATGAGTTAAGTACATTTTCACTGTAGGTGTAAACAGCCTTCTCGATATCGGAACCCTTCAGAAATTCAAACAGTGTTCTTGATAATATGTTATTTGTGGTCAGATGGCTGAGAAGCTGCCTGTACATTACTTTTTCTAAAATTTTTGAGAATTCTGGCAAAAGTGAAATCAGTCTGTAGTTTGATGGTATCTCTTAATCCCCTTTCTTGAATAGAGGCTTAAAATCGGCATATTTCAGGAAATGTCCCAGTTATAATTGACTGGTTGCACAAGTAACTTAGAATTGTACTAAACTCACAAGAACATGCCTTAATTAACTTTGTTGATATTTCATCGCAACCACTAGAATGCTTTGTTTCTAAAGATTTCATTATGGAAGTTATTTCTTTTGGTGAAGTGAATGACATATTCATGTACCTGAAGCTATTTGTAAAGGCTGGTTTCAGATATTCAAGGGCATTAGTTACTGATCCTGACAATCCCATTCTATCAGTAACGGATATAAAGTACTTGTTAGATAGATTTGCCACACTATGCCCATCGGTTACTAATGTGTCATCTAGCCTTAATGCCATTTGCTCCTGTTCCTTTCTGGTTCTACCAGTCTCCTCTTTCACTATAACCCCATCGTAGCAGCAGTAAGCGACCTAACAACTACGCTAGACACTTGCTGTGTCATGTAGGCGTTGACGACCGCAGCGCCGTATTCTGCCTGTTTACATATCTCTGTATTTGAATACTCATGCCTATACCAGTTTCTTTGGCGCTTCAGTGTACCTCACATACTTTGTGTTATAGAAACAATGGCACCTCTTAATACGCGCTGTTTCCTTCTGTGTTGCAGCTGCGGGGGCTCACGCACAGCACGAGCGCCCCTGCAACGTGACCAACCACACCCATCACTGAACTCCGCTCTTCCCGACATGGGAGGCGCGTCTCAGCAGCTGACGGTGGTGGCAGACCAGGGAGCTGCCGATCACTGAACTTCGAAAGCAGTTCCTCTCGAGGACTCTACCAACTGCGGCCCCATCAGTGATCGTCACAACCACCGCCGAGCCGTCACACTGAACACCGTGTGTCACCCGTCATTACTCCTCCGAAGTGTAGTTGTCTTCTTTCCCTTTTGGCGAAGTGTTCAGTGGTGTTGAATCTGTACCGCGAATGAAAAACGTGTGCACCAAACTGGGGCCAAATCTGGACGGGTACCCTCCGTGGGCAGTGTTGCTCCAACTAAACCACTCCGAAGCGACTGACAGACCTATTCACAATTACGATCTGTTCCCAGCCCTCTCTTTTCTTTGCAATTGAAGTGACAAAGTTAAGTGGCCCATCTCGTATGAGGAAACAAAAGTGGACCCAAGAATAAACCTTGTTGTATGGTATTTTCTTCCCAGCCGCAAAAATATTTTTGCTGAATTTTATTGCTCTTGGACTAGACCTCGTCATCCTGTAATAGCGCACTGGACTTTCATCCTCTTCAGAGCTGTTAAGCGACTGAACCCACGACTTTTTTCTTACCTTTTTTGTGGGGCCTTTTTTTATTCCCTACTCTCGTAGATTTGCTTCGAGAAGCTGAGCCAAATATAAAACGAGACAGATTAATGCGTATTCAATCTGTGAATCACTTCCTGAAACCTCTTTAGATGGCTCAGTTGTAAGAGAACATCCCACCAGAGTATGTTGTCCTGGTATAGTCCTCAGTCGGGTGCACACACACATAAAATAATGCATTCCACAACTGTGGAGAAATATTGCGCAAAGTAATGCGTGTATCACAGAAAGTACTCCTTTGAGACTTGAAGCCACTAAACGGCCAGAAGCATCCCCGTAGAACTGTGTGTGCATGCACCATGTTTTACGAAAAGAAACTTCATAACTCTTAGAGACAAGGCGCCTGCCCGTATAAGTTTCGCTTTATAAGGTATGGACGTTTCGTTTCAATTCAAACAAAGACTTTTTCGCTGTTTGGGAAATTCCATAAATGTTGTCAGGGTATAAAGCCTTTGGAAGAGACTTAAATTGGAAGCATTTTTCTTGCTTTGTTACGGGGTGAAAAAGATATAATAATTATCATTTTGCACTATCCCATACAATATATGACACATTCACAGTACGGTAAAAGGTGTGGAATGATAATCGGCAGTACAAAGTGGCTGTCTTAAGGGAAGAAGTGGTAAGTGAACTTCAGTGCAAAAAGCTGTGACATTTCTATGACCAGATGTGTCCCATACTGGGAGAGATTAGCCATATCGTCTTGCACGGAGTTCCAGCTGTGTTTGATTTAAATGAGAAGACAGTATTTTGTGTTCATCATAACAGGGACTTCGTGCAGATTTCAATTAGCTTGCGAGAGAAATGAGCGCGGGCGCCAGTTTCTTTCTCGCAAAAGACTGAGTAGTACAACCCATCGCACAAACCGGACTCGTGTTTTAGAGCACACATACGTCTCACGGATGATACGCACCCGAAGAGTGGAAGTGTTTGTCAGTGCTCCCCAGTCACAATTGTTCCTACAATATAAAGGAAATGCTCAGTTTTGTAACGCTTGTTACTACAATCCACAAACAGACATCTCAAGGATCTATTCGGCTGAAGTGTTAGCAGTAATGCTACCGTCAGCTGACAGCGCAGAGATTATGTCTCTGTCCATGGAGACAGAGGAAACTCGATATGCAATCCACACAGCAGCTGACAGTATCTTACATACAACCAAGAAACCACGATGCCTGGAAATTCTACGTAGTTATGGCTAAGGACTGCAGCGTCAGTGAGTGTGATGGGTCACAGTTGTAGCTTCCAGAGAAATAGCGCGTCGTGGTCTAAGCGTAGCAAGTGCAAGACGCTCACAGATCAACCACTGTGAAAACCAATTTGCACCGAATGTGGCGAAAACAACAGACTGGTGATTTTGTCCGTACATTATACATTTTTGTCCTATTGTTCCACCGTCATACACTTTGTTGTATTATTACTTAATCATTGTTCAGTTCCATTATCTACTTTCTTGCAATTCGCAGATCACATGATTTCTAGATAGTATGCAAGTTTTAATGACTTAAGTTTTTAAATTAGCATCAATTTCAGACTTATGAGTCGTCTAGAATTAACACGGAGACAACAAATGGTGTTTATTAATACCATGTCTCGGTAACACTGTTTCTTGTATGACGGAGCACGATACAAGTTCAGTAACACTGTATTGCTATTCAAACCTGAGACACATTATTGCTCTTCGTTTCTGTTTGGTTAACTGTATACTCGGAGTTAAATAGATCTTGTGAAATGTTATATTTTTTCCAAAGACCAATGTGATATGTGTTAAACCACCTATAGATATAGTTCCATTGCAAGTACGTAATTTTAATTATCAAACAATGGTTTCAAGAACGAAAAACTTTTCACGTTAAGGTGGCCTCTATATCATTAGCTGTTGTCGGGAGTCAAGGATCCACCTTTCTTTTGGCTCATCATTGCGTAAAACTATGTTACGTCATCCAATCAGTAGAACAAATAGCTGTGAAATAGCAGTGTCACTAGTTGTGAAAAATACTTTAAGTTTATACATTTACTTAACCAATAGCACTTGTGAATTATGCGCTCAGTGTCCTGTTATTCGGTCTGTATTATCGGCATCAGAATGTGAAGCTCCTAGAGTGAGACAGAACTAATATTACTAACATATTTTATGTTTTTCTGCTACGTTAATAATCAGAAGGCAGAAAGTGCTTCATACTACGTTTACTCACAATTATGTTAATAGAAACCTATTTTTATCTTTTCTTTCAGATAAAATTTCGTACTTACTGTTATCTAACTATTCACTGTTTAAATTAAGTACTTGGATAACTGGGTCCAGGTGGTTTCTAAACACTGTTTTTCTAGCTTCCTACCACCAATTTCTTTCTCAATTAAATACTGAAGTATTTATTTCTACATTGTTTCGATCTCGACTACATACTCCTCCTCTGGGCTATGTCATTGTGAAAACTTGATTAAAGGCCATTAGGACATCGTATACTGAAGAGTAGCTATATGATTATTGATATCAAATCGCCATAATCTTAATTTGCTTGTAACGCAGCACGGCTCGATCACAAAGAAAATTGTTACGAATATGAAGATGGTATCTGTTCTTTCGGCATGGCTTACCGGCCAATGATCTTCTTCAGTGCGGATGCACTCACATTGCCCCAACTGTTACGGGAGTCGGTAGACTGACTGCCGCGAGTAATGAGTATAGTGGGCAGGTGCACTACGAATGCAGTGTGTGGACAGAAAGTTGGAAGTGTGGGCCTCACGGGGAGCGTGCAAGAGGTAAGTCCCTGCCGTCGCACAGTCCTTTGTTTCCTCAATGGCTCAGTCGGATAGAACGTCTGCCTCGTAAGCAGGAGATCCCGGCTTCGAGTCCCGCTTGGGGCACACATTTTCAACTGTCCCCGTTGATATTTATCAACGACTGTAAGCAATTAAAGGTCCGGATTTCATTGTAATTTCAAAAAAATTGTTGGTTACCAGTTTCGATTCAAGTAATGGTCATCTTCAAACCTTCTGACAACTACTGCAAAAATTATTTTGTCTGTGTGTACAGTTAATTGCGCAGTATGTGTAGTTAGACTGGTTAAAGAGGTATAATTGTTTATTACTAATCTCGCCGGCAAATACTGCAAAAGAAATTTTATGCTGTTGGAGATTTAACCTTTAACTTTTTAACGTACGTGCTGGTACTTCTGCTGATAGAACGGCTACTGATGGAAGATATTGGTCTGAAGCACCTCGCGCCTTGATAGTTGAAAATACCGTTGGTGCACACACCGAATAATGTACAGGGTTATTACAAATGATTGAAGCGATTTCACAGCTCTACAATAACTTTATTATTTGAGATATTTTCACAATGCTTTGCACACACGTACAAAAACTCAAAAAGTTTTTTTAGGCATTCACAAATGTTCGATATGTGCCCCTTTAGTGATTCGGCAGACATCAAACCGATAATCAAGTTCCTCCCACACTCGGCGCAGCATGTCCCCATCAATGAGTTCGAAAGCATCGTTAACGCGAGCTCGCAGTTCTGGCACGTTTCTTGGTAGAGGAGGTTTAAACACTGAATCTTTCACATAACCCCACAGAAAGCAATTGCATGGGGTTAAGTCGGGAGAGCGTGGAGGCCATGACATGAATTGCTGATCATGATCTCCACCACGACCGATCCATCGGTTTTCCAATCTCCTGTTTGAGAAATGCCGAACATCATGATGGAAGTGCGGTGGAGCACCATCCTGTGGTACGTTTAGCTTCCTGCTTGCTTTATTCGTCGATTTCCGCGGGCTACGCGTGAAACTTGCCCGCACGCGTTCAACCGTTTCTTCGCTCACTGCAGGCCGACCCGTTGATTTCCCCTTACAGAGGCATCCAGAAGCTTTAAACTGCGCATACCATCGCCGAATGGAGTTAGCAGTTGGTGGATCTTTGTTGTACTTCGTGCTGAAGTGTCGTTGCACTGTTATGACTGACTGATGTGAGTGCATTTCAAGCACGACATACGCTTTCTCGGCTCCTGTCGCCATTTTGTCTCACTGCGCTCTCGAGCGCTCTGGCGGCAGAAACCTGAAGTGCGGCTTCAGCCGAACAAAACTTTATGAGTTTTTCTACGTATCTGTAGTGTGTCGTGACATTATGTCAATGAATGGAGCTACAGTGAATTTATGAAATCGCTTCAATCATTTGTAATAGCCCTGTACTTGTTTTTAACGCACATTGGCCCTGAGTAGTTGGTTTGGTTTGGTTTGTGGGACTGAAGGGCTCAGATTGCTACGGTCATCGGTCCCTCCTGCGTAGTTCCTCAGGAAACATTTCCTTACATGTTCTCCCGGAGGGATGAGACAAACTGTATCACTGTCCCGACGGCAGTGGGAAATGGAATAAATGCTCAGAGGCGGCGTGGGAGAGCAGAGTGAGACGCCATTTGGGGCATACGTCAGTCAGGCGGGAAGGCGGCTTCCCTAAAGAACTTATTGATCCGGTCTAAGAGGCGGGACCACGGAGTGCTTTCTCGCATGGGCTCGCAAACATGGAGGAGGCGACACAATGGCTGTCGGAACTGCTTTTAGCCTTTACCGCCTCCACCCGGTTCGGGCTCGCCTCGGCCGCTCGCATTTCTAGCGAAGAGAAAAATATTCTGCACCCGCTTTTCCGTGGAAAAAATCTCGCACACATTCGTCACTACGTCCTTAGAGAGATCGACAGTCTTTCGATTCTTGCTCACATACTCACCATGAATTCCGACGAGCTATGTGTGGTATCTGATTGTTCGATTTTGAAAATCATTTGGAAACAGTCAAAGGAATTTATTTACTTTTTTCATTAAGTTTTAGAGATTCATTAGCTAAACAAACACTGCCTAATATGATACATTTGTCGACAACAGATTAAATTCAATCTGGCTGACGCCTAAACTGACCAATCCCGGCGAACTTAACGAAAGCGCAATACCCACCGGCCGTCACTGGAACGAACCGTTTTGAAAGATCATTTCTTTATTTTCATTGGCACAGCTTCGTTACATGGAGGGCAAGATGTATTAATTACAATTAGCCAACATTCCTAGTTGCAACATCTACTTTGCAACATTTGAGGACCTGCCAAGAACTTTGGCTGAAACTTGTCGAGAGAGGAATGGGACATTTTGACAGTATTTTGTGCTTATTTCTGTGTTCCAGATACAAATAATTGAGGTTAGCTCTTACACCCGTGTATGTGCTGAAGTGTGTGAAATACCATTCAGATACGTTAATTAACCCGCATATATCACAGACCATCCATTATGCACACAAACATCGGTTCGTCTGTGTCATTAGATTACCAGTGTAGACTGACGTGGCGTTACAGAATTCTATGACCTTTACAGTCACTTCCAGATAACTAGGATGTTGGGTAAATAAACTCCCAGCTGTGAAAACGCTGGATTGGGAAATTGTTGTGAAACAAAATTTATCAGTTGGGACTTTTGTCAAAGGGAGCCCATCTTGGAAATCTTCCAAAAACCTTGGAGAAAGATATGTAGTGTAATAGAACGAAGGGAGGGCACCTTTTTAACTGTTCACTTCACTTTTTTGACCCAGTCAATAAATATTAAGCCAGAAATACACACGACATCTCACATGATATCGACAACCTTAATATTTTTTCCCTGCTCCTCCTACGTTGGTCTTTTCATTTCTAGCACATCACTGGCACACCTTTGCAAAACATTTCGATCCAGATAGAAACAACCGTTATATCATAGCAACTTATTCGTATATTCAAAAACAATTCTATTAAAATATTACATCTTTACATTTTGAATAATCATAGCATCTTCAATATTTTTCTTTTGATAGAAATGTCACTATTTGTCATAGGACAGACTACCCGCCATTCTATTTGTCTAAAGCGTTGTTTCATCCCACACCGTCTGTGAAATACTGGGGATGCCCATCCTAGTAATGTATGCAGTATATTTGCATTAGCTTTCATGTCTGTCGCGACACTGTTTGACAACGGCACATTATAGTAAAGATGCAACTTCACAAGTTTTTCGTGGTGTGAGTTTAATTTACTTATGTAGGGTATAGGCAGTTTCAGAACATTGGACAGGGAAGGACTCAAAACCAAATGTTTTCAAGCCCGTTTTATACCACTCCACGAAGGATATATTTCATATTCACACCCTGCTGCGACCCTTAATGGCGCATTTCTTTTTACGTTATTCCATTGTTATTTAACCTGTTCTCGCAATGACCTCTTGAACAGTCAAAGACTGCTAAACTAAATAACAGGGCGAGCTGCTAAGAGAATATTTGGGAGAGGACTATCCAGTTCTGTCATTTGTCTTGCAACCAAAGAAGCATTTTTTTTTAAATCTCTGACGATCATCATTGTTCAGTTACGTGTAGGGTAAGGGTTGACTTCCACTTTATTTTGCACTTCGGAGGAACACTGGAGAATGACGGGATTCATAACACTACCTCAGACACTGGTATTCTGACAAAGAAGCAAAACGACGTCTCTAAGATTTAAGTGACTGGCTTGTGAATTGTCCCTGTAATAGATAGTATTTGCCGTCTTTTGCAAAAACTAAGAAAAATAGGCTTCCTAGAAAGCATGTTATTAATAAGACTTAAGTTTCTTCTCCGTAAACGTCCGCTAAATTTTAAAAAAATGAGACTAGCGTTTAGGCCCAAATTTTAAAAAAAACCTGACTGATATTCTCGAAACCGCTCAGTTACGGGTTGAAATCAAAAACAAAACTGAACAGTAGTGCCATGTTGTCGAGTTGTAACTTTTCATACAAAATGATAAAAGCTTAATTTTGATAGAAATACCACAAAGGCAAATGAGTCAGTTAGTTTCAAAATTAATTTAGCGATCGCATAGATCCGTACATGGATTAATCTACAATATTGAAGACGAATGTTGCTGACGGCAAGGAACTTCACCATATACTAGCAGCAAGTGCAATATTCCTCCATCAATGAAACGAATTTCCGAAGACAGCAACACTTATTCTCTTTTCTATACAAAAAGGAACATTCGTACTGCATTTTTTGTGACAGTTTAATCAGAAGTCAGGCGAACGACGCGAACTATGGTGAAGGTCTCTCATGCAGCAGAACAAGGCTTCAAATCGCCTTTGAGCCATCCAGATTTACGTTTCTCAAACTCAATGCAGATAATGGCCAGAGTATGAAGGTCACCACCGATTCGCAGGTTAACACTTCCGTGATCTGATCTTCGGTTCCGACTCGTCGATGGGACATTAGAATCTACAGACGTGATTAAATTATTAAAATTAAATTGGATTTTCATAATTTATTGATGTGCCTATGTGTTGCATGGACAGTTGATTAAAACTTATTTTCCAATACTCTGTATGCCCCCTTTAGACTGAATGAGAGACCGGATTCGTCTTAACATCCCATTTATTAGGGTTTAGCATGTATTTTTGACCTCATAATCCTCAAACCAGATTTGACTGACCTAAGAAATAAGCAGATCACTTATTATTTTGGTGTGTTGCATCTTTTTCTTGATCACAGCCAACAGCCCATAAATTTCATTAGCGTCTTTGCTCCTTCCTCTATTTCTAGGGCAATCAACTACCTATGTCTCTTTAAAGCCAGTACCACCATTAGACTGTTGTTTACTTACAGTGTTACATTTTCACTTACACAATCATGATTTCGGCTTCAAAGTGCCTTTATCAAGTGCTAATAACGGCACTTTGAAGCCGAAATCATGATTGTGTAAGTATAATTATAAACAACAGTCTAATGGCGATACTGAGTTTAAAGAAATATATTATGACTGTGGCCCCGCAGTATGAAAAAATTATTAAACTACCTCTGTGCCGTTCTGGTACAAAAAAAGGAAATCCAGAGTTCTTTTTCCCCATGGAAAGAAGCAATATTTTTTCTGAGTCATCAGTTTTCTGATTGGTTTGACGCGGTCCGCCACGAATTCCTCTGTCCAACCTCTTCATCTCAGAGTAGCACATGCAACCTACGTCCTCATTTATTTACTGCATTAATTCCAATCTCTGTCTTCCTCTACAGGTTTTGCCTTCTACAGCTCCCTCTAGTACTATGGAAGTCATTCCCTGAGGTCTCAACATAGGTTCTATCATCCTGTCCCTTCGCCTTGTCAGTGTTTTCCAAATACTCCTTTCCTCTCCGACTCTGCGCAGAACCTCCTCATTCCTTACTTTATCAGTCCACCTAATTTTCAACATTCGTCTGCAGCACCACATCTCAAATGATTCGATTCTCTTGTGTTCCGATTTTCTCACACTCCACATTTCACTACCGCATAATGCTGTACTCTCAGAAATTTCTTCCCCACGTTAAGGTATATGTTTGATAGTACTATACTTGTCTTGGCCAGTAATTCCCTTTTCGCCAGTGCTAGTCTACTTTTGATGTCCTCCTTGCTCCGTCCCTCACTGGTTATTATTTATACTGCCTAGGTAGTATAATTCCTCAACTCCATCTACTTCGCGACCATCAATCCTGATGTGTAGTTTTTCGCTTCTCTCATTTCTGCTGCTTCTCATTACTTTCGTCCTTCTTCGATTTACTCTCAGTCCATATTATGTACTCATTGGATTGTTCATCCTATTCAGCATATCACGTAATTCGTCATCACTTTCACTCAGGATAGTAAAGTCATCAGCGGCTCATATTATTGATATCCTTTCACTTTGAATTTTAATCCCACTCCTGAACTTTTCTTTTATTTCCATCGTTGCTTCTTTGGTATACAGATTGAACAATAGGAGTGAAAGACTACATCCCTGTCTTAAACCCTTTTCAAATCCAGCACTTCGTTCTTGGTCGTCCACTCTTATTCTTCCCTTTTGGCTCTGGTACATCTTGTATATTATCCGACTCTCCCTATGGCTTACCTTTGTTTTTCTCAAAATTTCGAACACCTTGCACCATTTTACATTGTAGAACGCTTTTTCCAGGTCGACAAATCCGTGTCTAGATTTTTCTCTGAGTTTGCTTCCATTATCAACCGCAACGTCAGAACTGCCTCTCTGGTGCCTTTACAAAGCCTAAAGCCAAACTGATCGTCACCTAACACATCCTCATTTTTCTTTTCCATTCTTACGTATATTATCCTTGTCAGCAACTTGGATCCAAGAGCTGTTAAGCTGATTGAACAATAATTCTCGCACTTGTCAGCTCTTGCAGTCTTCAGAATTGTGTGGATGATATTTTTCAGAAAGTTAGATGATGTCACCAGACTCGTATATTCTACACACCAACGTGAATAGTCGTTTTGTTGCCACTCCCCCCATTGATTTTAGAAATTCTGATGGAATGTTATCTGTCCCTTCTGCCTCATTTGATCTTAAGTCCTCCAAAGCTCTTTGAAATTCTGATCCAAATACTGGCTCTCCCATCTCTTCTAAATCGACTCCTGTTTCTTCTTCCATCACATCAGACAAATCTTCCCTCTCATAGAGGCTTTCAATGTACTCTTTCCACTATCCGCTGTCTCCTCTGCATTTAACAGTGGCATTCCCGTTGCACTCTTAATGTTACTACCTTTGTTTTTAATTTGACTGAAGATTGTTTTGACTTCCACATCCAGCATAAAAATGCAGTCCTATCCCCCATACCACGGGTCCGTTTGGAGCATCAGTATTGCTTTTAGCAGTTTTGAGTGCTGATCGTCTCTCATAGTCCCCGCCAAAATGTAAATTCCCGCCACAACCATGCCATGATTTAACATTCCACACCATAATAGCACGGGTGTTTCACGGTTTTCTGTATGTAGCAGTCATCGAATCACCGTCGCAACCTTCGTCTCATATTTTGGTTGGTCTCTTCCGCACCTGAACAGGTACTTTCATCGCTGAAGCACACCTGATGAACGAAACAAAGCGTGCACTAATATCCGGCGCATTGCAATGTTGCCAAACACAAAATATTTTAAAAGCTTTATTTTTGTGCGGGGTACAGAGCCCCAGAGTGTTTTGAGAATGAAAACGTGGTGCAAGTACGCTATATTCTTCTTATCATCTGTGCTATCGGCTAATTTCGAACTTGGACCATTTTAATGCGTGTATCTTAAGCTTCCAGCTTCGTTTTACGTTGTGATACATCGCTGGAACATGTGGACAGGAATACAGCTGCTTGTGTTAGCTAATAAGCGTAACCGTGTACAATATGGAATTGTTTTTGGGCGACAAACGCACAGAAGCAAGTCGTATTCCTGTCCACATGTACCAGCGATATAGTATAATGTAAAATGAAGCTGGAAGCTTCAAATACGTGCTTAAAAATGGCCCAAGGTTGAAACTGGCCTATCGCACAGATAATAAAAAGGATACAGCCTACTTGGAGCGTATTTTCATTCTCAAAAGTACAAAATATATCAGATACCAATAGGACCATCCGAATCAGTCAACCAGTAAACTGCTTAAAAACATATTCAGCCATTTTAAGCATCTTTTAGCTTAAATTTAAATTTGTTCTAATAATTTTGCAACGTCTGTAGGCTTGCACTGGTTCTGTGGACAAAATCGTCTGTTGGGAGAGTATTCCATCTGACCACTAAAATTACACAGGTAATGAACTCACCCTCAAGTGTACAGGGTTTCACGATCAACTACGAGAACACTATCGGAAGTTGTTTGTGAACTGCCATCAGCATCTCATGCTTCAGATACCGCAAACACAGTCTCCACACTGAAGAGTCTGCACCAGCTGGTGGCTTAGTTGGAGCTGCATTGATCAAAAAGAAAAAGGAACTGCAAAATTGAATAGCCATACACTCGAAAACGAAAAGTTACATATAGAATTTCGAATTATTGATTGCTTTTGCCTTTTAGTCTGTCAGTACATCGCAATTTTGTTGGGTGAAACAGAGCCTCGTAACCATCAAATCAGATAACATATTAGCGCTATAAAGGCGTTATTCTCGTGCTGTGTAACACGTGTGTTTCTCATTGCCGTCTAGTTATGACTTCGTTGTTTCCAGAAACATGAGAGCGTACAACAGAGTGCGAGTGTGTACTTTTACTTCTCCGATTACGTAGAAAATTTTAATACGTTTGTTTCAAAACTCTGCGTTCTGTAGCACTATTTTCCAACGGAAAAAGAAGAAAAAAGAAACGCTTACAGCCCAACAGCGGATCCTTAGAGCACTGACAACACAGAAGGGAAGAGATTCCGGTGCCAGCGAAAAGACTGTACCAGTTTACTTAGACTGCAAGCTAATGCGAACAATCTAAATACAGTAGTTGGTGTTGTTAAGCTAATACACGAGGTGAAAGGCGTTCAATTCTAAACCCGGTGACAGCGCTAACGGAACGCCAGCCCGATTGGGCCGTGCCCCGTTCGCGTTCGCGAATATCCAGGGAAAGATTTTGTAAACGTTACTGTCCTCCTTCTGTCTCTCTCTCTCTCTCTCTCTCTCTCTCTCTCTCTCTCTCTCTGTCTCTCTCTGTTTCTCTCTGTCGATCTGTAATGATAATAATTACTGTTATTAATATTATTATTATGATTAACAACTGTTAACAAAAGAAAGTGTCTTCTTACCTGCACAAAAAAATACAATATAGTTGTGATTTAGACAAGCACAGAGTTACCCGTAGTATCTTGCTTACTACTAGTTAAACTTGACACCTGGCAATATTTTTATATGACTGTTCTAGAAATAATTTTCTATTTACATTGCTCTGTATGTATGTTATATAAAGTGTAAGAATAATGATAAAGTATAAATTTTGTAGTATTCCACATGTATCCCCAATAACCCGTTTCGAATGTATTGTCCAAAATGAAAGCAACATTGTTTAAAAAAAATTTTAGTAATTAGATCTTTAGAGTCCTCGGTTACTCTGACTGAGAAACATGTCTTATTTACTGCTGAATTACTTATGAAACGATAACCTCCAGTAAAACAGAGATGAAATGTACTTCTGCGTAGCCTGCATGATTCAATGAGAAGTCTGAAGATAAATCTCGATATTTCTCTGCTGGTTGAAAATTATTTATTTATCCTAATATAATCTATAGAAGCGAAGATGATGGGTAAATTTTTATTTCTTATCACGGAAGACGAACATTATCTCCAAATCTTAAACATTGCACCTGCAATATATACACACACATATAACTTGCAAAAAAGTTCGTCAAACTGTAGATTATCTTTTTTTTTAAATGTAAATCTTCGCCTAGTCTGTCCAGTGCAAATGCCTTTTTTTTCTGCAAACTGCGTAACTGCTGCTACATACATCCATGTGAACCGGTTTACTCTACTCCAACCATGGTCTCATTCTATAATTTTACCTCCCTTTATTAAAGCATTGAAATGAGTTGAGAACATGCACTTAAACTGTTTGCCGTTTTCTGGTTTTTCACATTTTAAATGACAGATCTATTACAAACCAAGTCTTCCTAAATGTAAAGAAAAGCTACATTTTGAGTAAATTGAGACTTTTTCTTGTCTAACACATATGAAACGTCGTTATTGATATCATATTATATTAAAACATTCAAAAACAGAATTTGTATCTATCACTATTTATTTTTAGGAAGTTATTTATGGAGATTGGCTTCACTGGAAATGTTGAGATTTGCAGTCAAACGTCTCACTGACGAACGGCAGAGCTCAAGCGTCCGTTACCTGCTCATTTATTGTTGTCTTTATGATAATTTATAGCCACAGCCAAAGCACTGTTGATGTCCTGAAAACCTGAAAGTCCTCTCCTCACCTGTTCTGGAAATGACGGCAAGTGATTTCTAATTACCAGTGAAAAGCAACAGGCCACACAGAAGATTTAAGTAGACGGCAAATCTTTTTGGCTGTGTAAGACACACATAGCAACTATTCCTATGTCTTCCTATTCTAAATTTTCCTTTTAGTACTTCCTTTAGTATCTTCAGCAACTATTAATTTCCTTCAACAATTTAGTCTTTAGATGATACAAACTTTGGTATCCTATGTGACGAAAATGTTTTGTGTACCAGAGCATAATAATTTAGTGTGCTTAACACAATACACAAATTCCAAGTTAGAAGTAAGTCGTATAATATTCTTTTACTTAACGTTAACACTCCAAATAACACAAGCATCATCAAACTTCTGTTACAAATTTAGTCATATATCTGCCCTGAGTCTGGAACCTTTCGTTGTAGGTTAACTACTAACCGAAAAATACTAAACTAAAGAACACTTAATGAGATAACACTCCTCATACGTTACTGATCGGACGTGTATATATATTTATAGACATAACTCTTATAACCTAATAAGTTGATGCATCTCTTGTAAGTAACAACAGACATTTCAGAAATGGCAGCTCCATTTTTCTGTTACACTGTGTCACCTATTGAGGTCATTATTGGCAGAATTGTCACCACAAGATAGACATTGCGGTCTCCACAGTCTAAAGATCATGAATACACTTGTGCAATTAACAGTTTGTATCCAATATAATTCACTTGTAAAAAATCAACTTCACTTTTACCATCTATGACAAAGGTAGCATAAAGGAAGTAAGTTTCCATTTGGGCAGAACGAAAACTAAAATCGTAAATCAATCATTTAAAATTATTTTAATTCGTTATTCATTACTAAAACTAAGGAAAGAAGTCATACTTACTCTTAATTAGTTTCCACCCACCAGACTCAGTAATCTATAAAAACATTTCCATATTACATCATTAAAAATTAATGAAGCCACATTCAGGACTGAGGCTTCAAGTACACAACAGAGCTCTGTGGGTATAAACTAAAAAAGAAGTATTATCCTATATGATGCTCAGCAAGGTGAGAAGTTACAAAAGTAAACTGTAGTCATGTATCTACTTGTAACCTTTAATTACTTATAAGTCAAACCATCTGTTTGGTAGACATGTCAAATATTTAAGAAGTTCTTTCACATCCCTCTGTTTCTTATGATTTAATACGTGGAACCTGTGGCAACAAACATCACCTGGTGCTGATGTAACTTCCATAATAATTTATAAACACTTTTATAAATAACTGCTATCTCACAAACCTTGCCAACCCTTTCCTCTTCCATGACAATTTCCTAATTGAGATGATATCTTACACTTCACTTCAGTTGCTGTCTAAGACAACAAAAAAAAAGGTGGTGGACTTTTTTCAGGTATGCATTCCGTAAATGCTGTTAATTTCATGGAAGTCCTGACTTTTTTATTGACTGTTTAGCAACAGAGTTATTGAAACTATTCAATATGAATTAGTGCATCAATGATGATACTTGAATCTATTATAGTTATGTGATAAATGTGTTCCTCAATTACTCATGTTTGTAATGATAGCCACTTTATATATTTTTGATCTATATGGATGTTATAAACTTGAAAGTGATGTGTAATATTTAATTCACAGTCTCTAATTTCGAGTATAAAACTACAAGCATAATCATAAACTCTTTATTCTTGGAAGAAAGAACACTTGTTACTTTAAAATGAAATCTAAAATATTTTCATCAAATTTGATGTTAAACTTTATAGAAAATTATACATATGATGTGTTCAGATAAAGCTTGATCATAGGATTACGTTGACTGTGAAAACTTAGGTACTGAATAAATGTCATAGGTTACATTGATTATCTGCACAATGGTTGTGGGGTATTACATTTTGCTGTTGAATAATTTTGTTGTTGTTATTTCAAAAAAAATAATAATATTTTAAAAGTCTTTGTAACATGTAACATGATAAATAAACAATCATACCTCTACTCTGACTCTAGACCTATTATTTCAAAGCCAGTTTTAATGTGTAATCTGTATAATTTAAAATTATGTCATTCTTCATCATTAAACCTAATCTATTAAGATTTTAAACCTCAGTGTATATTTATTCTGTAATTATTCTGTATAACAGAAATCATTGCATACATCCCAAATAGTTTCTATTACAAATTATTGTATCATAAAAAGACAAAAATAATTATGGCTAGTAAAAACAAACATTACAATCAGCTTATCATCAAATAAACAATGTAGAAACTATGGGCCAAGAGAGAACTGATACTGGAAAATGGGGCAGTAAATACTAGAAAATGTTAACAGAGCACAAACTTTGGGGCAGTAGGTGATGTTCCTTGTTAATGCAAATGACATTTAGGAATCATTTTGATACAACAAATATCAAGTTAAATGATAAGACATCTATTCCTGAATTGTTGTACACCACCATGATCATCTTAATTTATATTATCATTTTTATGGGATATTATTTAACTCACACATTATACCACACTCAGAGAGTATTTCTTAAGTAAGAGATTACCACAACTACATATAAACCTTACACACACAAACAAATATATATATATATATATATATATATATATATATATATATATATATATACACATCAGGGTAAAGTATGTCCTGACAAAATAGTGTAAAAGTTTTATTTTGGTAAGTATTGTTACACACTTTCATAATCATAAACCTTATATTTACCATCTTCAATTCATAACTGAAAGAAATAAGTCATAAATTATTCCTGAGTTTTGAATCCAGAGGTGTTTCTGTCAGATATGATTATCGGAAAGCATAATCAGTAAGTATTCTAGACATATTCTGTTAGTCAAAGTACCCAATCGGTTGCCTATAACAAAACGAAAAAAAATATAAAATTCTCATTGTTGACCAGATTGTCATTACACTAGAATACCAGTTCTGGCATAACTTTGTGGATAGAAAAATAAACAGTAATGAAGGTATCTTGAAATTTTTCTATGGATTCAAATGCTGCAACAAACAGATACTTGGCACTGTAAGCAGTACTCTACTGTGTAAGTGCGGACATTAATGCAACCGACAAGTTATTGTCTTGATATGTCTATCACAATTACGAAATGAGAAAGCCACAGATAATGTACGGGCAACAAGAAGACTAGAGCAACAAGCAAGCAGCCTGTGACTACTAAGTGAAAATAATACATGAGAGAATTCAACACAAGGTAAGCCCATAATATCCTCAGCTCTGCTTAAAACATAAAAGGTAAGTTCATAACATCCTCAGACTTGCTAAAACATATGTCCAACAAAGAACATATGAACTGAAAGTAATAACGACAACTGCAATACAATTTCAAGAACTACAGGCACCAGTGTCATGGTTGTTACTCTCGTTCCTGAACAAAAAACTTTCAAAGGGATAAATATATATGTAGCACAATATTCGACTTGTGGTACAAGTAAACAAACAAAAAATAATAAGAAGTTGCAGATACGAGAATTATGATTACTCAAACATCAAAATACCCTCAACCATAGCTAATATAAACTTTTGCAAATGCTTTCAACTTGTGGGCAGCTGGCTTGAATCCCAGGAGCGGATGAAATTTTCATACTTAGTATTTGGCAAGAAAGGAGAACGCAGATGGCGGCTTCCTTTGCCTCGAGGTCTTTGGCCCATTCCCAAATCTTTTAACAGTGTCTCATGGAGTGACCACATGTAACACTGTTGATGGTGACCGATCCATCATGTGGATATGTTAAGTTTGGTGGAATCCTTGATGCCATAGGAGAGAGAAGAGCAGTGTGCCGGCACTGGATTTACTGTCTCAGTATTATACTGTATAATCGCCCATCACAGTCATTTACACAATACATATAAACACTTCACACTTCTTCACAGGCCAGAGGAAGGCAAACCACCTCCACTAAGACCATATCCAGAACGCAAATTCTGGATTACTGCTTTTGCCCCCAACGCTCGTTTCTTCAATATGGGACTGACTGTTGCTTGAAACACAAAGATGAGGAACTGTGCAATAGAGTAAAAATATTTACTATGGAGAATATCCTGTTATACGTGTTCTACAAAAGAATGCTTTCTTCCAACAAATTAGATAATTTTCAGCTGTAAGGAGTTGTGTATGAGATGGAAGTTTGAATGAGGGATCTGAAATTGTTAATTTGAATCAGTCTATAACGGCGAAGTGGATCGTACATAGATGACAACACAAAATGCGAAACAATAAGAACCCGGAAAGTGGTGCCTCATCAGTAACAGCATGACCATTGCAGGCTAAGACTACGTCACATCCTGCATCACAGGACATTGACAGAAAACATGGGGTAGTACCGTGTTACTAAATTGTCGCCATAATTCGTCTGATAAGTCTCTATTAAATGATTTTTATTTCAGCTAATTAAATATTTGTTGCACACTGTACTTAACTGCACATTAATGGGCAGACTGTTCCATTTTACAGCTGAATGCCATGCAAGTAAGCAGGAGGCTTACTCGTATTCACAAAAACCTGTTTTCAGTACTGTTGCTGACCCATTTTTCCTGCATCACTCTCGAGGTTAAGTATTCGTTCATGTACTGCGTACTATTATAAGATACGCTGGCCTTTTTTCCTCTCCTTTCCATTGGATATTTGAAAGCGCATGGTGTGTGATTACTACATAGATGTTATTTTTTGACATTGTCAGTGGGAAGATACGCGATCTGTTGATATAAAACATGTGTGGTGTGAGTTAACGAGCATTTCGCTCTCATTTAAGTATATGGCCGAAAGAGTCAGCCTTCAGGAACTGTGAAGAGAACCCTGTCGTCCGGGACCAAGTGCCTCAAAGGGCACAAATTTACCAAGAGATGGGGGAAACTCACAAGCGTCTATTGTCTATTGAGGCCTAAGCGCTGTAGTGTGTGAGTGAGACAGACGAGAACCTACGTGATAGGGAAACCAAGTAGAAGCCATTTGTGGCGAAGGAGACGTAGCAGTGTTAAATGTGGCCGACCTAAGATCGGCCATAAAGCGAAACATTTATGAAAACTATTTAATTCTGTAGTAATGCAGAGAATGAACACACAGTAGTTTTAATCTGCTATCCTCCATAAATTTTCATGGTGATCCCAATAAAACATGAATGTTGATCATATCTATAATATTTAGGATTTACTGTCGAAGTGAAATTCACAAATTTAGTAACGAAGACCTGAATGCTAAAATCTGTACGCTTTGGTCGAGCTTAACGATCGACACTTCACATAGAAGCACATCATTAAAATGACAAACGTTGCAAATATCAACTCTGTAACTTTATTTGTTTGAAAAAATATAGTATACTTAAATTATCAGTATTTACAGTTAGGCATCAGATCATCATTTCCGTCACACAAAACATATTGAACGATAACAGCATGACACATTATTGAATAATTAGATAATAGAAAATTTGTTGCAAAGTTTAGTACGTAATCGTTACCTTTGTTCTTTATTTATTTATCAGAAAGCACATTGGTGCAAGGCTACTGGCCGTGACATTCAAAGTTAAGAAGGAAATCGTGTTGGTTTTACGTAAAAGAATTTAACAATGGATATTATTGTTACTTAACTTAGAACGTGAAAGTGGTCAAGCTTTGATTATTTTAATATGTTAAAACGTAAAGTAATGTAGAATATGCTGCAGCCAATCAGATGAAAGGCTTCAGAAAGGGAACTGCACTAGTCAGTTGAGCGAAGATGTTTGGCGCGCGAGAAACTCGGTCGGAGACGGGCAAAGGGCACTTCTGGCCGAGGCACCAAAGGGTGCAGTTCGGATGGTGACGCGAAAACGGACAGTTCAGGAGGAGACACCAAAAATGGCTCTGAGCACTATGGGACTCAACTGCTGAGGTCATTAGTCCCCTAGAACTTAGAACTAGTTAAACCTAACTAACCTAAGGACATCACAAACATCCATGCCCGAGGCAGGATTCGAACCTGCGACCGTAGCGGTCTTGCGGTTCCAGACTGCAGCGCCTTTAACCGCACGGCCACTTCGGCCGGCCGGAGACACCAAATGGAACAGTGCTGGAGGAGAGGCGAAAGCGGACAGTTCGACTGGAGATACCAAAGGGTACAGTTCGGATGCAGATGCGAAAACGGACGGTCGGTCTTTATGCTGCTAGGAAGGGCTTGGAAAATTTCGCGTTGTTTGGTGTCGCAGGACTTAGTCTCTGAACGGTGAGCAGCCCCGCGCCTGGTGTGAACTCTTAACTTTTCGCATAGTTAACAAGGTGGAGTATCCAGCTTGTAATTTGCAATCAGATTGTGACTGATCGAAACGTGTCAAATACATATGTGCTCGACTGTAACAGTAACGCTAAATACGACCACTTTCGCTATTAGTTTGCTTCCCGAATAAACATTATTCTAACCAAATCGCAACTGTGTGGCCTACATCATTTATGGGTCGTTAATTTAGCTCCCGATATTATTATTACTGTTGTTATATGTTATGTTGCCTTTGTATTCCGCAAACTTGCCATCAACCAGACAATTTAACCAAAGGGTCACAAGTGTCTAATTTAGGGCGTTAATGCGACACGTGCAGTTCAACCCCTAGACGAGTTTGAGCCAGACATTTCGACGAAGAGGAACTGCATGTGAGCTCGAGTATCTGTGGGATGTTAGTTCGCTGTGAGGAAAAAAACCTAAGTCAATTTCGCAAATTTTCTTTACTGCCTACCCGTTTTGGCTCATTACTGATCCATCTTCAGATCAATCCACATTATAGTACAGTGTGTGTCACTCATTACACATCGTTGTATATTTTGGAGCTAAGCCACTCTAAAATGAAAATCGTTGTTGGTCACCTCAAACAGCATTAATCAAGTGCTGTTACGAGGCGTGTTTTTTAAGTAAGTACCGTTTTGAGATTAAAAAAAGACGTGCTAAGATATCTCAATAATTTTATTTTTACATGAAAGCCTGTACCTTAATCTACGCACTGACGCCATTACAGTCTGATTCTTCCTTGTTTACGTTGTGCACTGAGTGTTTAAGACGCCTCCGATAATCGTGAGTCCCGCCGACTGTGAAGTACGGGCTGTTATAAGATTTCTCAGTGCTAAAGGCCTAAAAGCGATCGATATTCATCGTTAGATCTGTGCAGTTTACGGAGAAAACATTACGGGTGATGGAATGGTAAGAAAGTGGGTGAGAGCATTTAAAGATGGCCGCACAAATGTGCATGATGAACAACGGAGTTGACGTCCTTCGGTTGTTAATGAAATTTTGGTGCAGGAAGTGGACAATAAGGTGAGAGAAAACAGACGCTTTACGATTTCCTCCTTGCGGGATGACTTTCCTAATGTTTATCGTAGCGTTTTGTATGGCATTGTGACCGAGCAGGTGAATTACCGAAAATTGTGAGCACGTTGAGTACCGAAAATGTTGACGTATGTGCACAAAACCAAACGTTTAGACAGTGCATTGACTTCCCTTGAGCGGTACCACAACGACGGTGATGATTTCTTAAGCCAAATTGTTACGGGCAATGAAACATGGGTGGCCTACGTCACACCATAATCAAAGCAACAGTCCATGGAATGATGCCGTTCAGATTCACCCAGAAAAGTGAAGTTTAAGCAAACAATTTCTGCCCAGAAAATCATGTACACTTTTTTTTTTGTTTTGGACAGAAAAGGAGTATTGCTTGTGGAATTTCTGCCTCATAGTGAGATAATCAATGCAGCAGCTTACTGTAAGACATTGCACAATCCGCGCCATTCAGTTCAGAACAAAAGACTTAGCAAGTTGAGCAAGGGCATCGTTTTGCTGCTAGTCAATGCCCATCCGCATGTGGCGAATCAGACCAAAGATCTCGTCACATATTTTCAATGGGAAACTCTAGGTCATCCTCCGTACAGCCCCGATCTTGCGCCCAGTGACTACCATCTGTTCCTGCCCTTGAAGAAACACCTGGGCGGTCAGCGTCTTCAAGACGATGACGAAGTCAAAACAGTGGTGATGCAGTGGTTAACAAGTCAGGCGGCAGACTTCTATGAGGAGGGTATTCAAAAACTTGTACAACGTTATGACAAGTGCCTCAATATGGACGTAAATTATGTAGAAAAGTAGATTAAGGTACAGGCTTTCATGTAAAAATTAAATTATTGAGATTTCTTAGCACATCTTTTTTTAATTTCAAAACGTTACTTAAAAAACACGCCTCGTAGAATGCCCATTTCGTCACACATATGTACAAACGATCGACATTAATGATGATGCATCGCCCATGAGTGGCTGCAAACAATATATTATTTCTAAAATTCATATCAAGAACAAGCATGCGTCTGTGTGACAGCTGTCAGTTGGCTGATATGGGAATTAGACTGTGGATACTGGAAATGATATCTTGTTTACATCCTCTCATAGGCGATGCAGCTATCATTACTGTGGACTGTTTCTACAAATATGAGGTAAAATGGACACTGTAACAACATTTGATTATGATATTTAAATGGACACCCTAGCTGCAAACAGGCGTTGATGTACTTCATTAGGGACATGTTGAAAATGTGTGCCCCAACTGGGACTCGAACCCGGGATCCCCTGCTTACATGGCAGACGCTCTATCCATCTGAGCCACCGCGGGCACAGAGGATAGTGCGTCTAAAGGGACTTATCCCTTGCACGCTCCCCGTGAGATCCACACTCCCAACATGTCCACAACACTACATTCGTAGTGCGCCTAATGGATGTTTGCCCATCATACTCATTACTCGTGGCAGATTAATCTACCAAGTCCCGTACGAGTTCGGGCATAGCGTGTGCGTTCGCACAAGAAGGTCAAAGGCCGGGAACCCATATTTTTAACTATATATGACGGTAGTATCTGTTCCCGAAAGAACAGTTACCGTGGATGACCATGCAGCTTTGCTAGAAATGAAATGATAATTAAATGGACACCCTAGCTGCAAACAGGCGTTGATGTACTTCATTAGGGACATGTAGAAAATGTGTGCCCCAACCTGGACTCGAACCCGGGATCTCCTGCTTACATGGCAGACGCTCTATCCATCTGAGCCACCGCGGGCACAGAGGATAGTGCGTCTGCAGGGACTTATCCCTTGCACGCTCCCCGTGAGATCCACACTCCCAACATGTCCACAACACTACATTCGTAGTGCGCCTAATAGATGTTTGCCCATCATACTCATTACTCGTGGCAGATTAATCTACCAAGTCCCGTACGAGTTCGGGCATAGCGTGTGCGTTCGCACAAGAAGGTCAAAGGCCGGGAACCCATATTTTTAACTATATATGACGGTAGTATCTGTTCCCGAAAGAACAGTTACCGTGGATGACCATGCAGCTTTGCTAGAAATGAAATGATAATTAAATGGACACCCTAGCTGCAAACAGGCGTTGATGTACTTCATTAGGGACATGTTGAAAATGTGTGCCCCAACCGGGACTCGAACCCGGGATCTCCTGCTTACATGGCAGACGCTCTATCCATCTGAGCCACCGCGGGCACAGAGGATAGTGCGTCTGCAGGGTCGAGTAATGAGTATGATGGGCAAACATCTATTAGGCGCACTACGAATGTAGTGTTGTGGACATGTTGGGAGTGTGGATCTCACGGGGAGCGTGCAAGGGATAAGTCCCTGCAGACGCACTATCCTCTGTGCCCGCGATGGCTCAGATGGATAGAGCGTCTGCCGTGTAAGCAGGAGATCCCGGGTTCGAGTCCCCGTTGGGGCACACATTTTCAACATGTCCCTAATGAAGTACATAAACGCCTGTTTGTAGCTAGGGTGTCCATTTAATTATCATTTCATTTCTAGCAAAGCTGCATGGTCATCCACGGTAACTGTTCTTTCGGGAACAGATACTACCGTCATATATAGTTAAAAACATTTGATTAGTGATTAACTTTGTCAATTTACATAACCAGCTACTATCTTCATTTTAGAGCGACTTAGATATACTACGATGCATCAAGAGTGTCACACACTGAACAACACTGTAAATTAATCTGGAGATGACTCAGTAATGAGCCGAAAAGGGTAATCACTAAAGAAAATTTGCGATCTTGACATAGTATTTTTATCCAGACATTTTTTACTTCATAGATACTTTTTGAGTCAGAGTTATAAGCTTATTCGTCCTATATTTTCATATTGCACATCACTAAAAATGTCATGGCATATTTATAGCTACCTATGAGAGCAACCAATGCTTCTTTACAAACATGCATGCACGCCTTTCATTATGTGAATTTAATTTCGTGATTGACTCACTATCTTCTGTTTTTAAAAGCTAGTCATTGTGTAACTACAAAACAACCTATGATTTCATACAAATTATTTTATTCATTCTTATTTCAGAAAATCGCGTCAGCGGCATCTATCATCTAGTTTAAAGGGAGTGATATTAAGTTTGAAATACTTGAAGAACAAATAGGGGGGGGGGGGGGTGAAATAAGTTAGTGGTATGAAACTTCCTGGCAGATTAAAACTGTGTGCCGGACCGAGACTCGAACTCGGGACCTTTGCCTTTCGTGGGCAAGTGCTCTGCCATCTGCTAGGTTCGCAGAAGAGCTTCTGTGAAGTTTGGCAGGTAGGGTACGAGGCACTGGCAGAATTGTAGCTGTGAGGAGGGTTCGTGAGTCGTGCTTCGGTAGCTCAGATGGACTACCCTCTGTAATAGAAAACTGAGTGAGTGGATGAACGATGAACTTGAACAAGCGTCACGGGACGCGCTCCTCGAACAAATACAGCGACCAATGACGAATAAAATGAGACTGCCGGCACGGTAGCTCAACGTGTTCGGTCAGAGAGGCGGTGGCCCCCTGTAATAAAAAAAACTGAATAAACTTGAACGGATGTCATGTGACGTCCGCCGAGACCATACACAACGAACAACACCGTACAAAATGAAGGGAAAAAAAGGATGGTAGAGCACTTGCTCTCGAAAGGCAAAGGTACCGAGTTCGAGTCTCGGTGCAGCAAACAGTTTTAATCTGCCAGGAAGTTTCATATCAGCACACATTCCACTGCAGAGTGAAAATCTCATTAAAGTTAGTGGTAGTTTAAATTATTGTAGATTCCTTACTTATCTGAGTTTTATTCAGTTAGACTTTTGTTTTGTATACGTTTAAAAAAATCGGGGCAATAGAACAATGAAATGCAAGCTCCAGAATGTACGCAATTATGATAACAACAATAATTATATTAATAATAAACATACAACGAAAAAGTACTATATTTTAAAATTTTTAGTCATCGATAAGGAAGGGGGAAAGATATCTAATATGGCCTAATAGAAAACTAGTTTCCTAAAAAACGTGGAGGTTCCAAATCAGGGTGAAGGAAATGAAACTTAGTTTTCTTTCAATTAACAGTTTCTCTTACTTCGCAGCTCGTTTGATTGAGTTACAATTGTTGCTACACAGCAAATGCACATTACTTGGAAGTACTGTTACTATCCCATTCATGCCGCTTGATTATACTTCCATCGCTTACTAAAGTGTTCCTAAAGAACTCCTACGGTGAAGAAGAGTTTTGCAAAAATGGCTCTGAGCACTATGGGACTTAACATCTGATATCATCAGTCCCCTAGAACTTCAAACTACTTAAACGTAACTAACCTAAGGACATCACACACATCCATGCCCGAGGCAGGTTTCGAACCTGCGACCGTAGCGGTCGCGCGGTTCCAGACTGAAGCGCCTAGAACCGCTCGGCCACACCGGCCGGCAAGAGTTTTGCAGAGTATGGGCTTTCAGTCTTGGATTTATGACTTGAGATTCATCACTAAAACCCTCCTACGTTATTGGAAAGCTACCTAAATATAGGGGGCGATCAAAAATTTTTCATTGAGTCCGTTGCTGCAGCATACGTGCGACCGAGCGCGATTCTGATACAGGTATACAAGCACCGACATGTAGGCTGAGTGCGAGTGTGGAAACTTTCTCATCGCCTCATATGTTGCTTTTTTTGCGTCGTCAGTCTTCTGAGTGGTTTGATGCGACCTGTTACATCACTTTCTCTTCTGCGACAACCTCTTCATCTTTGTGTACGAAGTTACGACCAATATTCTTGATTTAATGTTAGGTATATTCCAACATCTGGTCTGTCCCTACAGGTTTTGTCGCCTAAGCCTCCCACTAATACCATCTATTCTTTGATGCCTTATCACATGTCCTATCACTTTCTCTTTTCCTATAGTTAGGATCAGGGTTGCATATGACTTTGAACGTTACCCAAGGATGAGCTTACAATTTAAACAGTATTCTGCTTTGTGTTCACCGAATGACTGCCCCGTTTCCCAGTTTTTCTCATCATCATAATATGTAGTTCTTTGATTTTCCTACTGTATTTCGGAAAGTGTCATTTCTTTTATTACTAGACCTAATCTTCTGGTGGGGATTAGTACTTCAATAGTAATTAAGTGTGATCTTAGAAGCTTCGATATTTACATTAAATATACTACTGGCCAAAAAAATTGCTACACCAAGAAAAAATGAAGATGATAGACGGGTATTCATTGGACAAATATATTATATTAGAACTGACATGTGATTACATTTTCACACAATTTGGGTGCATAGAGCCTGAGAAATCAGGACCCAGAACAACCACCTCAGGCCGTAATAATGGCCTTGATACGCCTGGGAATTGAGTCAAACAGAGCTTGGATGGCGTGTAAAGGTACAGCTGCCCATGCAGCTTCAACACTATACCGAAGTTCATCAAGAGTAGTGACTGGCGTATTGTGACGAGCCAGTTGCTCGGCCACCATTGACCAGACGTTTTCAATTGGTGAGAGATCTGGAGAATGTGCTGGCCAGGGCTGCGTCGAGATTTTCTGTTTCCAGGAAGGCCCGTACAGGACCTGCAACATGCGGTCGTGCATTATCCTGTTGAAATGTAGGGTTTCGCAGGGATCGAATGAAGGGTAGAGCCACGGGTCGTAACACACTGTTCAAAGTGCCGTCAATGCGAACAAGAGCTGACCGAGATGTGTAACCAATGGCACCCCATACCATCACGCCGGGTGAAGCGCCAGTATGGCGATGACGAATATACGCTTTCAATGTGCGTTCACCAAGATGTCGCCAAACACGCATGAGACCATCATGATCCTGCAAACAGAACCTGGATTGATCCGAAAACATGACGGTTTGCCATTCGTGCACCGAGGTTCGTCGTTGAATACACCATCGCAGCCGCTCCTGTCTGTGATGCAGTGTCAAGGATAACCGCAGCCTTGGTCTCCGAGCTGATAGTCCATGCTGCTGCAAACGTCGTCGAAATGTTCGTGCAGATGGTTGTTATCTTGCAAACGCCCCCATCTGTTGACTCAGGGATCGAGACGTGGCTGCACGATCCGTTACAGCCACGCGGATAAGATGCCTGTCATCACGACTGCTAGTGATACGAGGCCGTTGGGATCCAGCACGGCGTTCCGTATTACCCTCCTGAACCCACAGATTCCATATTCTGCTAACAGCCATTGGATCTCGACCAACGCGAGGAGCTATGTCCCAATACGATAAACCGCAATCGCGATAGGCTACAATCCGACCTTTATCAAAGTCGGAAACGTGATGGTACGCATTTCTCCTCCTTACACGAGGCATCACAACAACGTTTCACCAGGCAACGCCGGTCAACTGCTGTTTGTGTATGAGAAATCGGTTGGAAACTTTCCTCAAGTGAGCACGTTGTACGTGTGGCTACTGCCGCCAACCTTGTGTGAATGCTCTGAAAAGCTAATCATTTGCATATCACAGCATCTTCTTCCAGTCGTTTCAATTTCGCGTCTGCAGCACGTCATCTTCGTGGTGTAGCGATTTTAATGGCCAGTAGTGTATTTTCGCAATTTCGAATATAGACAACCATCAGCTGTATAACGGAATGACGACAGTGAAAACTTGTGCCACACCGGGACTCTAACCGAGATTTCCCGCTGATGGGGAGCCGCCGCCTTACCATTTGGCTATCCGAGGACGACTCAGGGATAGACCCAATCATCAGGAAGTCGTCAACCAAGTGTCTATCGTCAACCATATGTCTATGTCTTGTACTCGTACGTCCATTATGTATATTACCGTACAGGGGAGACATTTTAACTTGAAAGCGCTTGCCCTGTGTCGGCTGATAAATACGATAGTGCAGTGCATGCATCTGAAAAGCAAGTGGAATAAGAAGAAATTTCAAGAACTAGAAGAATTAAAGGAGCAGAGTGAAAAAAGAAAGTTCCAGAATAGATTCAAACCAAAAATAATGGCCTGTTACAGTAAAGATGGGAAAATGATAAGGGAGGAAGAACGGATAGTGGGAAGATGGGCAGAGTATATAAAGGTGCACTAAGCAACAGCCCAGAAGATGAAGAGACAGCCACACAGGAGGAAAGAGTGGAGCTGGAAGTAGACAATGAAACCAATGAAGCAAGAAAGCCAACACCACAAAAGGTCTCCCAGGCTGTGCACAAGTCAAAAAACAATCGAGCCCCTGGCGAAGACAGCATAACTGCTGAATTAATAAAAACTGGTGGTGAGGCTGTAATAAAGGGATTACACACAATAATATCAGATATATGGGAACAGAAACTATGCCAAATAATTGGTAAATTGGAATAACAATCCCCATTTATAAGAAAGGGGACAGGACGGCATGTGAAAACGATAGAGGTATAACACTCCTAAGCATAGCTTATAAGATCTTCACACGTATATTAAACGAAAGGATACAGAAGTGTGCAGAAGGCATACTAGGGGAATATCAGTGTGGCTTTCGACCAGACAGAGGAACAACTGATCAAATATTTGTGATAAGACAAATTATGGAAAAGTTCTATTAATATGATATAGATCTGCATTTCCTATTCATCGATTTCAAACAAGCCTTTGACAACATGAATCGGCAAGAACTATACAGAGCACTGAAAAAAGTTGGTATATGTGCTAAACTAATAAGACTAATCAGAATGACAATGACAGAGACAAGAGCAAAAGTAAAGGTCCTTAGCAGAACAAGTGGAAGCTTTGACTTTAATAAAGGTGTGAAGCAAGGTGATGGTCTCTCCACTGTCCTATTCAATATAGCCCTGCATAGTGTAGTAAATAAAATCAACAAAAGAGGCACCATATTTATGATAACTAGCCTGATATGTGCATGCGCTGATGACATTGCTATAGTAGGAAGAAATACCAATACACTCCTAGAAACATACCGGGCAATGGAAACAGAAGCCTTAAAAATTGGCCTCATAGTAAATGAAAACAAAACAAAATATATGATAATGTCACAATCTGAGGCCAGAAGAACCCCTAAAAACCTAAACATCAATGGGAAATGCTTCAAAGGAGTGTCCTCTTTTAACTACTTGGGAGCCCTAATAACAAATGATAACAGTATTGGAAAGGCTATAAGGGAAAGAATACAAGCAAAAAACAGAGCTTACTTTGCAAATATGCAACTTTTCAAAAGTGGCCTTGTTACAAGAAAAACTAAACTGCATATATATAATTCTCTAGTCCGCCCAGTTATCACATACGGGTCAGAGGTACGGACGTTGACAGAACACGATAAAAATGCACTAAGAATCATTTAGCGGAAAATACTACGCAAAATCTATGGGCCAATAAGGGGGGAAGAAGGCTGTAGAATACGCTACAATGCCGAATTACAAGAGATATACAAGGCAGGGACATAGTAAAATTTGTGAAATCACAGCGAATACGATGCCTAGGACACTTGGAGAGAATGGCAGAGGATAGAATTCCAGAGAAAATGATGAAAGGTGTGATCCATTCAGCTAGGCGAAAAGGGAGACCTAGATGAAGATGGATCGACGAGGTAATAATGGATATCACCAGATGGGAATCCGGGGGTGGAAGAGAGCAGCAAATAACCGAGAAGTGTGGAGGAAGATTGTTGAAGAAGCCAAGGGTCACCAAGGGCTGTAGCGCTACTGAAGAAGAAGTGCATGTCCTAAGGAAATTTACATGGTAGTTCGGAATAGCACAGGCCTTGCAATATGGCTTCGATATTTGTCTCTCTTGTTATGGATGTACTAACTGTAAACATTCGTCAATCGTAATCCTTTAATGAGTTGTGAGAAGAGTTACAAAACCTGCTGCTTTAATAACTCTTTATTCGGCTGGTTTTTTTCAGTTTCTTGGGACACATTTACGGCTCCTCTTCGGTGTATCGTTTGTTACAAGTTGTCCGTAACTCCTAATCGATAACCGCAGTGCTAGACGCAATCCGACGTTCCCCGAGTCCCACCAGGAGGTCAATTAAAGGCGTCGCCGATCGCGTTACGAGGCTAATGGGCAACCGAACAGCTTCATTATGAAGCGAGCCGGCACCGCCGCGTCCTCCGATAAGGCAATTAACGACGACATGCCCATGTGTAAACAGCGAGTACGTCCCCCGCATTGCAGAGTGCCACGTGTAGTTATGTCACTGCAAATGGGCTTGACCTAATGAGAAACGCCTCGCTATGTTAACATTCAGTTAGATAACCCGAATAATCGCTCCCAACTTAAAATAATGTTATGTACGGCAATGAAACGATAAACGGGCACCATAAACAGTGCCGAACACGTTCGTATATTGATGTGATTGTGATATGTTGTCAATATGGGTGGCTGTAGAGAGGGAGGACTATACCGTCACTTAATACGCCGGGGAACATTCGTTATCTGATAATTCTGACTGGAAAGCTACTAGTAGGGTTTTGCAATGAATATAGGAAATGAAGGTAAGTGAGGTGTGTTTGCTGAAGTTTGTTAGGGAGATTTTAAACTCTGTACAGGAAATTCGAGGAAGCATTTCTGTCCTGGAATAGCCGAAAGGAGAAATGCGCAAACGCCTATAGGGTGTGTTCCGCCTAACTCACTTCAAATGCGTTTTTAAGCGTTCCTTATACTTGTAAGTTGTTTTCGTTTAGACGAAGTGACTCACGAAATAGTGATCAATGTCTTTTCGTAAGCTTATCAACATGCACTCTCATCAGCTCCATTTTTCTCTGATGAGTGCTGCCTTTTGACCTCACAACAGCAGTGTTCCAGCACACATTTCGTAGTCTGGAAAAGAACAAATTTACGTTTACAACTTTTCACATTTAGAAAATGGCTTTGACAGTGTTGACTGGAATACATTCCTTGAATTTAAATGTTGTTGGAAAAGTGCTTGTATAACGTAAATACTTTTGAATTAAAAGAGACCATTCACCGAAAAACTGAAACATTGAGTTATCAATATCACAGGAAAGAAAGAAAACTTGCTAGTTTTTGGAGTTATCTTTTGATGAGCTAGAGTAAATTACACACACACACACACACACACACACACACACACACACACACACACACGCATGCATGCATACATACATATGCATCAGACCATACATGTTGCCAACTGGACTAACAGTGCCAGTGCTTCATTTCCTGGCAGGTGGAGTGGTTGTGGTGGGTGTGGCGTCGTGTGGGGTGGGTAGAGGGAGAGGGAGGGGGAGGACGGGGAGAGGATCGGTAGCTAGAGGCTCAGAGGGAGGCGGTCGGTTTGCCAGCTAGGAGTGCAGAACTGAAGGTGGCAGGTATATGGGTAGTTCTGCCAGCACCATATTGGGACAGAATTATATATATATATATATATATATATATATATATATATATATATATATATATATATATAAGCAGAAAGGTGGAAGGAGTATATAGAGGGTCTATACAAGGCCGATGTACTTGAGGGCAATATTATGGAAATGGAAGAGGATGTAGATAAAGATGAAATGGGAGATATGATACTGTGTGAAGATTCACAAGCTGCGACATCGTCGCGAGAAAACACAGTGACCCGTATATGTAATAAGTTTCCTTTAAGTTACGTCTATGGTCACAATCTTAAGCAGAAAAGATTGTGACCATAGACGTAAATTAAAGGAAACTGCGTGAAGAGTTTGACAGAGCGCTGAAAGACCTAAGTCGAAACAAGGAACAAGGCCCCAGGAGTAGACAACATTCCATTACAACTACTGACAGCCTTGGAAGAGCCAGTCCTGACAAAACTCTACCATCTGGTGAGCAAAATGTATGAGACAGGCGAAATTCCCCCAGACTTCCAGAAGAATAGAATAATTCCAATCCCAAAGAAAGCAGATGTTGACAGATGTGAAAATTACCGAACTAGCAGTTTAATAAGTCACAGCTGCAAAATACTAACGCAAATTCTTTACAGACGAATGGAAAAACTGGTAGAAGCCGACCTCGGGGATGTTCAGTTTGGATTCCCTAGAGATGTTGGAACACGTGAGGCAATACTGACCCTACGACTTATCTTAGAAATTGGTTAAGGAAAGGCAAAACTACGTTTCTAGCATTTGTACACTTAGAGAAAGCTTTTGACAATGTTGACTGGAATATTCCCTTTCAAATTCTGAATGTGGAAGGGTTAAAATACAGGGAGCGAAAGGCTATTTACAATTTGCACAGAAACCAGATGGCAGTTATAAGAGTCGAGGGACATGAAAGGGAAGCAGTGGTTGGGAAGGGAGTGAGACAGGGTTGTAGCCTCTCCCCGATGTTTTTCAATCTGTATATTGAGCAAGCAGTAAAGGAAACAAAAGAAAAATTCGGAGTAGGTATTAAAATCTATGGAGAAGAAATAAAAACTTTGAGGTTCGCCGATGACATTGTAATCCTGTCAGAGACAGCAAAGAACTTGGAAGAGCAGTTGAACGGAATGGACAGTGTCTTGAAAGGAGGATATAAGATGAACATCAACAAAAGCAAAACGAGGATTATGGAATGTAGTCGAATTAAGTCGGGTGATGCTGAGGGAATTACATTAGGAAATGAGAGGTTTAAACTAGTAGATGAGTTCTACTATTTGTGAAGCAAAATAACTGATAATGGTCGAAGTAGAGAGGATATAAAATGCAGACTGGCAATGGAAAGGAAAGCGTTTCTGAAGAAGAGAAATTTGTTAACATCGAGTATAGATTTAAGTGTCAGGAAGTTGTTTCTGAAAGTATTTGTATGGTGTGTAGCCACGTATGGAAGTGAAACGTGGACGATAAATAGTTTGGACAAGAAGAGAATAGAAGCTTTTGAAATGTGGTGCTACAGAAAAATGCTGAAGACTGGATGGGTAGGTCGCATAACTAATGAAGAGGTATTGAACAGAATTGGGGAGAAGAGGAGTTTGTGGCACAACTTGACTAGAAGAAGGGACCAGTTGGTAGGACATGTTCTGAGGCATTGAGGGATCACCTATTTAGTATTGGAGGGTAGCGTGGAGGGTAAAAATCGTAGAGGGAGACCAAGAGATGAATACACTAAGTGTGTGTGTGTGTGTGTTTTACTCTAGCTCATCAAAGCATAACTCTGAAAGGTGGGACGTTTTCCTACATTTGTGTGTGCCTATGGACAATTCAGTGGTTCCGCTTTTCATTGAAGTGGCATAGATATCAGAGATGAAACACAGGAACTGGAAGGGAATCCGTAATATACGCAAAAACTGTAGTATAAGAGTCAGACAAGGAAAAATAATAAGCAATTATGAGGGGCAGGAGACAGGATGGTAGCATATATCTCTTATTTGTTACCTAGACAGTTATTTTCAACCTCTGTGGGTGATAACTGCAACCTCTCTCTCTGATGTGAATTAGTCAAATTGTGGTACTCTTTCTCAGTGAGGAATATTACAAAAAGTTGACCAGCTCCTTGATTTCATAACTTCTGTTTTTCTTTTAATGTATACCCTGATTATTGTTAACTATCTCTTCTCCCTCCCTCTTAACATTCTTTTTTTTTTACATTCATATAGTTATTTACACTTTACTGCACCACAATTAATTTACTGGGCCTAACTAAGTAAAACCGAGACACAGTGCACTGCTACGCAAGGGGTGGTGCAACTGGGTCAGTTCGGCCTGGCCCGGCGAATTTCCATTAGGGGCTACCTGCCGGTAGGGGGTGCCGAGGAGTTACCACACAACACAGCCCCACACAGCGGGGCGGCGAGAACCGCGACATCGCCGCCCCAGCGGAAGAGCAGAGCCCCTGTGGCTGCGCAGATGACCTCATTACTTCACGTCCGAGGCAGGCTTCTGTTGTCGCTTACGTGACGGAAACCGAAGACTTAGCAAAACGATGGGCCAACCTCACACAAACGGTGTTTGTTTTATTTGAGACAACTACACATCTCGGAAACGACGCATCTTATGAGAAAAAAGGTTATAGGTGAAACGTTAATATTAGTAAAGGGGACATCTGTCTCTGCTACAGCTGATCATGTCCTAGCCAACCCTCCTGCATGGGCAGAGGTAACTTTGTATTTTCAAATGGGAACCTCCTCATTTCATTACATATTTGGATTCTACGTAAAAAGAAAGTACAGTTTACTCAATCCATTTGTTTCCCATTCGTGGTAAAAGGCGCTGTAAATGACGGATGTCAATTTTGCCTAATGCTATTTTGCCTAAAACTGACATGGTGAGACCGTGGCTGTGTACAATTATGTAGGTTAATTCTAACAAAGAAGAAAACAGCAACCAGCCACTATTAATACTACTATTTATTTAGGTAAATAGCGCCGTTACCGGTTTCGAACTGGCAAGTTCATCATCAGATGGCCGTTCACATGATTATCAAGATGCACTTTACATTATCGTCCGTTTTCGATTTTTATTATTCCACTGTGGCGAAGTATGTTTGGTGTGTTGTTGCCCTAAGGTAGAAAAACAGAAGCGCCCTATGTGAAAATAGCTAACCTCCAAACGATGAAATACAGCGTAAATAAATATGTGAGGTTAAGTGGTTATGGTACTTACATCGAAAATTCCGCGCGATTTTGTTGCGAAGTTGCAGGATTGTATTTTTCGAATCTTCCTAAATATATCCAGAACTTACGTAATTTGAACATCACCATCTTGTGCAAAGCACCACACACACACACACACACACACACACACCAAAAAGAATTTGCAACATGTGAAGTTATCATAGACATTGCAGATTTACAAACACAACAGTGTCAGAGACATTCTCTCTCAGAGACATCACTATATATAGGTTGCTTTGATTTCACAGAATGACTGTTTTTAAAAAATAACATAACTTAATGAAAATTAAAACACAAAGATAAACCTTACATTATGAGCGTATTCATTTGTAATATTATACGCTCATAATGTAAGCTTTATCTTTTTGTTTTAATTTTCATTAAGTTATGTTACTTTTTAAAAACAGTCATTCTGTGAAATCAAAGCAACCTGTATATTGTGAAGTCTCTGAGAGAGAATGTCTCTGACACTGTTGTGTTTGTAAATCTGCAATGTCTATGATAACTTCACATGTTGCAAATTCTTTTTGGTGTGTGTGTGTGTGTGTGTGTGTGTGTGTGTGTGTGTGTGTGATGCTTTGCACAAGATGGTGATGTTCAAATTACGTAAGTTCTGGATATATTTAGGAAGATACGAAAAATACAATCCTACAACTTCGCAACAAAATCGCGCGGAATTTTCGACGTAAGTACCATAACCACTTAACCTCACATATTTATTTACGCTGTATTTCATCGTTTGGATGTTAGTTATTTTCACACAGGACGCTTCTGTTTTTCTACCTTAGGGCAACAACACACCAAAAATACTTCGCCACAGTGGAATAATAAAAATCGAAAACGGACGATAATGTAAAGTGCAACTTGAAAATCATGTGAACAGCCGTCTGACGATCAACTTGCCAGTTCGAAACTGGTAACGGCGCTATTTACCTAAATAAATGGTTTAAATGGCTCTGAGCACTATGGGACTTAACTTCTGGTGTCATGAGTCCCCTAGAACTTAGAACTACTTAAACCTAACTAACCTAAGGATATCACACACATCCATGCCCGAGGCAGGATTCGAACCTGCGACCGTAGCAGTCGCGCGGTTCTGGACTGAGCGCCTAGAACCGCTAGACCACCGCGGCCGGCCCTAAATAAATAGCAGTATTAATAGTAGCTAGTTGCTGTTTTCTTCTTTGTAAGAATTAACCTACGTTCAAGTTTGCCTATTTTTGAAATTAATAGCAGACGTATTTGAACCTGCATTTGGCCGGCCACGGTGGCCGAGCGGTTCTAGGCGCTTCAGTCTGGAACTGCGCGACTGCTACAGTCGCAGGTTCGAATCCAGACTAGCACTGGCAGAAAGGGCTTTCCTGGCGAAGAGAAGTCTAGTACTATCAGACATAGACCTTAACGTGAGTAAGAAATTTCTGATATTGCGAATTTGGGGGACGGCGCTGGATGGCAGTGAAACATGGACTGTGGGAAAACAGGAAAAAAGAGTCTCGAAGCATTTGAGATGTGGTGCTACAGAAGAATGTTGACAATTAGGTGGATTGATAACCTAAGGAAGGAGGTTCTCATCAGAATCGGTGAGGAAAAGAATATTTGGAAAATGCTAACTAGAAGAAGGGACAAGATGGTAGGACCCCAGTTAAGAAAGCAAGGAATAACTTCCATGGTACTAGAGGGAGCTATAGAGGGTAAAACTGTAGAGGAAGACAGAGACTGGAACACATCAAGAGAACGTAGATTGCAAATGCTACTCCGAGATGAAGAGGTTGGCACAGGAAAGGAATTTGTGGCTGGCAGCATCAAAGAAGTCAGAAGCCTGCTGATTCAAAAAAGAAAAAAGAAAGAATTAATTTGTGGACAGGTATTAACTAAGGATAGTTGGGTTGGATTGTTTTGTGGGAGGAGACCAGACAGCGAGGTCATCGGTCTCATCGGATTAGGGAAGAAAGTCGGCTGTGCTCTTTGAAAGGAACCATCCCGGAATTTACCTGGAACGATTTAGGAAAATCACGGAAAACCTAAATCAGTATGGCCGGACGCGAGATTGAACCGTCGTCCTCCCAAATCCGAATCCAGTGTGCTAACCACTGCGCCACCTCACTCGGTAACTGAGGAATGTCTGTATTGCAAGTGAAAACACTTGTAGTTAGAAAAAGACATGGATTCATCTTTATTTCGCCGAGACGTAGCGTGCAGTTGCAGAATCCGGTTTGCAATTGGTGCTGCCACTTCGTGACGCTCGGCAGAAGGATGAACAAGTGAGCTGTGCCAAGCGCGATGTGTATCGTGCGTGATACTACAGGCCGCAAAATGTTTACCTGCGTACGCGCCGGAGGAAAAAAGTAAAATCTGCAGTTATCGTATATGATACCTCGGAACTGAAGAGACACAGTTCCTTGCCAGTGATGGAGGACCAGGAGGTTTTTTGTCGAGAAGTTGTTCCCTTAGACTGGTTTTCTTTGTAGACTAAACAGACCATTCCTCCCTTTTAAAGTTCCCTAAATCCCCAGGTACACCATACTGAAGCGCTTCTTCTCCGCCTTCGCAGCCACTGTTTTCTTCGTCCGTTTCCCTGGTCAGTGGTATTGCGTTACATCCCGCAATTGTTGGTCCTCTGAAGATCTCACCACCGGCTATTTAGTCAGGCCCTCCCTGGTACCGAGTGAAGTGGCGCAGTGGTTAGACACTGGACTCGCATTCGGGAGGACGAAGGTTCAATCCCGCGTCCGGCCATCCTGATTTAGGTTTTCCGTGATTTCCCTAAATCACTCCAGGCAAATGCCGGGATGGTTCCTCTGAAAGGGCACGGCCGACTTCCTTCCCCATCCTTCCCTAATCCGATGAGACCGATGACCACGCTGTCTGGTCTCCTTCCCCAAACCAACCAACAACAACCAACCTCCCTGGTGACGTGGTCGCGACGCCTGAGTGGGTTCAGAGTGTCTCTGGTTCCCCTTAAGTAGCGTCAATTTTCGAGCATGAAACCTCAAGCAGATGCACTGAAATGTATATACCTGCACTGTTCTACTTTTTAACATATTTGATATTTGTTTGTAAACAGGTGTCTACGGGAGAAAGTACTAGACGTATGCTTACAAAAAATATAATAAAAAAATAAAAAAGGACGTATTTGTTGTAAACATGTGTCTAGTACTTTCTCCTGTTATCATACAATAAATAAATAAATACACATCAAAAAAGGTTTTGCATGACCCCAGTTGCCAGAACTCCTGAAGACAGACGTTGACTGTGGATATCATATCACAGACACAGTTCCTTTGAGTGTTCAGAGATGTCACTAAAGCCGCCCAAAGATGCAAACAACCATGCATGAGCAGCGCCTATTAGAGGGCCCCACAGCCGATCAGTCCTAGTCATTCCACCAGGAAGGAGATACACGGCTCGTGTTGTCTGTAGTTCAGCCATGCCTTGACGGTCAATATCGCGGTTCTATCACCTCCGAATTGATACTTTGTGCCAGGAAGGGCTCTCAACAAGGGAAGTACCCATGCGTCTCGATGTGAACCAAAGCGATGGAGGAGATACAGAGAGACAGGAACTGTCAATGACATGCCTCGCTCAGGCCGCCCAACGGCTACTATTGCAGTGGATCACGGCTACCTACGGATTATGGCTCGGAGGAACCCTGACAGCAACGCCACCATGTTGAATAATGCTTTTCGTGTAGCCACAGGACGTCGTGTTACGACTAAAACTATGCGCAATAGGCCGCATGATGCGCAACTTCACTCCGACGTCCATGGCGAGGTCCATCTATGCAACCACGACACCATGCAGCGCGGTACAGATGGGCCCAACAACATCCGAATGGACCGCTCAGGATTCGTATCACGTTCTCTTTACCGATGAGTGTCGCATATGCCTTCAACCAGACAATCGTCGGAGACGTGTTTGGAGGCAACCCGGTCAGCCTGAATGCCTTAGACACACTGTCCAGCAAGTGCAGCAAGGTGGAGGTTCCCTGCTATTTTTGGGTGGCATTATGTGGGGCCGACGTACGCCGCTGGTGGTCATGGAAGGCGCCGTAGCGGCTGTATGACACGTGAATGCCATCCCCCGACCGATAGTGCAACCATGTCGACAGCATATTGGCGAGGCATTCGTCTTTATGGACGACAATTCGCGTCCCCATCGTGCACGTCTTGTGAATGACTTCATTCAGGACAACGACATCGCTCGACTAGAGTGATCAGCATGTTCTCCAGACATTAACCCTATCGACCATGCCTGGGATAGATTGTAAAGGGCTGTTTATGGAAGACGTGATCCACCAACCACTCTGAGTGATCTACGCCGAATCGCCGTTGAGGACTGGGACAATTTGGACCAACAGTGCCTTAATGAACTTGTGGATAGTATGCCACGACGAATACAGGCATGCATCAATGCAAGAGGACGTGCTACTGGGTATTAGAGGTACCGATGTGTACAGAAATCTGGACCACCACCTTTGAAGGTCTCACTGTATGGTGGTACAACATGCAATGTGTGGTAATCAAGAGCAATAAAAAGGGCGGAAATGATGTTTATGTGGATCTCTATTCCAGCTTTCTGTACAGGTTCCGGAACTTTCGGAACCGAGGTGACGCAAAACTTTTTTTGTGTGTGAAATGAATTTGGAGGTAAGTATTATTATTACTGTTATCATCATTATTATTATTTTCAGTGCTTCTTTGTGATGTATTTCTTCCAACAGGTGCTCATGAAGCAGTTTCAAATAAGTGTAAAAATGTTGTAGATTATTTACAAACTTCCAGCATGTTGGAGTAACTTGGGTCAGCATCTTCTCTTAACCAATAGAACGAAAAATAAGTCCAAATTGCAATTTTGTTTATTCGATGATTAGTTTTGGGTCGACATTTTTTGACATCTTTGTAAATGTCATTTTCGACTTTCTTATGTTGATCTGAAAATGGGTCGGCCCAAAACTAGTCATCGAATGAAAAATAAAATATTTGCAGCTTGGACTGGTTTTTCGTTCTATTGATCTCATAATTTATGTTTCCAGTATTAATTGCACGTAACTCCGTTAACAAAGTTCTGCTAAAATATCACTTTGGATTTTAAGCAGTACGCCTTTACTATGTTAAGCAGCTATGGTGGCCTAACATTTAGTTATAATTCTTTGTAACTGCAGGGTCTTACAAGATGATATCGACAAATTTCAAAGGGTTGTTAAAGGTGTCTCGAGGAACACACTGAGGATAGAAATCCGTGCCCAGAAACGTCATCCAACGGCGCTACCGAGTGCCAAAGCCTCAGGCGCCGGCGCCTGTTGGTAGGCCACCACTTCGGCAGCAAACGCGACTTGGTACGCTGACGTACCGTAGGTGGAACGTCTCGCAATATCGCTTGTTGCTCAGTGATCGACTGACTGTCACGATTGGCAGAGGAGAAAATGGAGCTAGCTGCCAAGCAGAAATTCCTTGTCTCCTATAAATGCTGTAGCGGTTAAGAGGAACAACAAGAAAAAATATGTACCTCTCACTTACAATGGAAGAATTACAGACAAAATTGAAAGATGCTTTCGTAAATCCGACGTTAAAATAGGGTTCCGAACAAATAACACGTTAAAATTGAAATGGTTCAAATGGCTCTGAGCACTATGGGACTCAACATCTGTGGTCATAAGTCCCCTAGAACTTAGAACTACTTAAACCTAACGACATCACACACATCCATGCCCGAGGCAGGATTCGAACCTGCGACCGTAGCGGTCACGCGGTTCCAGACTGAAGCGCCTTTAACCGCACGGCCACACCGGCCGGCGTTAAAATTGAAGCTCCGGCATATAATATGTAATAGTAGGAATAAATTTCAGGATTCAGGTGTATATAAGATCAAATGTAATGACCGCTGTAAACAATATATAGGGCAGACTGGTAGGAACTTTGAAACCAGATTCAGGGAGTACACCTACTCTCAAAACAAAACAGCTTTTGGGGCGCATATGGCTGCGACAAAGCACTCAGTCACAAACATTGAACACAATTTAGACATCCTGCATAGAGCTCATAAGGGACGGTTTCTTAACATTTTGGAAGAGATTGAAATATACGCCCACAAAAATAAAGATCCGGATTTAATCCTCAACGAGCAAAGCGAATTCAATCATAACGCCTATTTTAGCATTTATGACGACCTACTAAGATGACAACTGTTGCGCGTGGAGATCCAGGCCGAGGGATGAGAGATGGTGCGCGGTGGAGAAGCCGGAAGACGCGTGCAGCGCCTGGCGTCGTTGACGGGGCCCTCCTGTGCGGCCCTCTTGCCCGCGGCGATGGACATCAGACGACTGAGCGGACCGCGGCACAACACCGAAATGGCGGGAACCACGGAAGCAGACCGTAGAGGAAAACAAGTTCACACTAGCACCATAGATATATAAATCGCCCTATGCTTTTTAGATCGTATAAAAATGATAATTTTACTGTTTTTAATTCTGACAAGTACAGATTTTAACCTTGACATCTACATATTTTAATTACTTATTTTTAATACAAAAAAGATCTACTGAATACAGTATGTGCAAATGGAATGTAACAAATGTACCAGACGCCACCTGTCGGTAATAGTGTTATAATTAATATAAATGACGTGCATTCTGCCAACCAATTTTATGTGACGTAGCACGTGAAAGTTGCTGGATTTGGACGGGTTACTCCTGTAACTGAAATATCAGGTACGTTCTGGTACATTTGATGTTGATTAGAAAGGATGAAAAAGATTTTCTTCCGTGAAATACTAAATTAGTATCATTATTTTTACAGATCTGAAGATGGTTCTGAATGAACCGAAACCGGTCATATGAATAATAAAAAAAATTTGCAATCAAGACGGATTTTAAGTAACATTATAAAATCACCGATTGCTGTTATCCCATAAGACATTATGTCTGTTTTTGCAAAATCCTATAAATGCGATGCTCTGTTGCCTCAGTGGACGACGGTTTCAGACACGGGTTTCCGTCCGCATTGTTTCTCATGTAAACACTGGAGATTTTAGAGCGGTCCAGGAGAAAAATAAACTGCGGTTGGAAACACGTATCCAAAACTGTCATCTACCGAGTCAACGGACCATCGCATTTGTAGGAGACATGACCTGTCTACACAGCAGATAGCTCCATCTTATCCACAGCTGATCGTGGCAATTACTCGCAATCACTAAACCAGAAGCAACATTGCGAGACGTTCCGCCTACGATCAGTCAGCGTACAGAGTCACTTTTACTGCTGAAGGGTAGGCGTTGTGGCAGGCGCTAGCGGCTGTAAATTCGACACACTGTAGTGTCGTTGCATGAAGTTTCTGGTCATGGATTCCTATCCTCACTTTGTTCCTCACGACACCCTCTACAACCACTAGAATTTTAACGGTATCATTTTGTAACGTCCTGTATATCTTAATCTGTTCTTCACATAACACCCGCCGCCCCCTCCCATAGTGCAGTTGGGAAATGATGCATGGGAAGAGCAAGCGTCGGTAATGCTTTCTATGAGCTCGAGAACTTTTGATGCTGCTGTGGGCATTTCGCATGGTGTGTGAGACACAGTACTATGTTGCCCGACTCTTGTCGGATCGTCCAGCCTCGGAATGTAGTGTCCACCACTCAGGTTCGACGAACATACATGTGACACTTTCTCACCTACTAAGCGATTCCGTGCTACTCTTATTGCAATTTCTCTGTCTCTCCAATGAATCCTGCCACCTAAGGGCGCCACAGCGAGGAGCAATAATAAAGAATTAGTCGAACGAGTATCCTACAAGCCTATTGATAACGTACCTCTATTTTTTTAGGTGATACTTCTTTTTGAATACCCTTTTGGTTTTACACAGACATACACACTGAAACACCAAAGAAACTGGTATAGGCATGCGTGTTCAAATGCAGAGGTACATAAACAGGCCGAGTACGGCGCTGCGGTCGGCAAAGCCTATATAAGACATCAAGTGTCTGGCGCAGTTGTTATATTTGTTACTGCTGCTACAATAGCCGGTTATCTAGATTTAAGTGAGTTCGAACGTGGTGTTATAATCGGCGCACGAGCGATGGAACACAGCATCTCCGAGGTAGCGTTGCAGTACGGATTTTCCTGTACGACCATTTCACGAGTGTACCGTGAATATCAGGAATCTGGTAAAACATCAAATCTTCGACATCGCTGCTTCCGGAAAAAGATCCTGCAAGAACAGAACCAACAATAACAGAAGAGAATCGTCCAACCTGACAGAAGTGCAACCCTTCCGTAAATTGCTGCAGATTTCAATGCTAGGTCATCAACAAGTGCCAGCGTGCCAACCATTCAACGAAACATCTTCGATATGGGCTTTCGAAGCCGATGGCCCACTCATGTACCCTTGATGACATCATGACACAGAGCTCTACGACTCGCCTGGGCCCATCAATACCGATATTGTACTGTTGATGACGGGAAACATGTTGTCTGGTCGGACAAGTCTCGTTCCAAATTGTATCGAGCAGATGAACGTGTATGGGTATGGAGGCAACCTCGTTAATCCATAGACTCTCGACGACTGCTACGGTCGCAGGTTCGAATCCTGCCTCGGGCATGGATGTGTGTGATGTCCTTAGGTTAGTTAGGTTTAAGTAGTTCTAAGTTCTAGGGGACTGATGACCTCAGATGTTAAGTCCCATAGTGCTCAGAGCTATTTGAACCATAGACTCTGGATGCCAGCAGGGGACTCTTCATGCTGGTGGAGGCCCTGTACTGGCGTGGGTCGTGTGCAGTTGGAATGGTATGAGACCCCTGATACCTCTATATACGACTCTGACAGGTTACACTTACATAAGCATCCTGTCTGATCACCTGCATCCATTCATATCCATTGTGCATTCCGACTGACTTGGGCAATTCCAGCAGGGCAATATGAGATCAGATACGTCTGGAACTGCTACAGAGTGGCTCCAGGAACATTCTTCTGAGTTTAAACACTTCCTCTGGCCACTATTGAGCATATCTGCGATGCCTTGCAACGTGCTCTTCAGAAGAGATCTCCACCCGCTCGTACTCTTACGGATCTCTGGACAGCCCTGCGGGATTCATGGTGTCAGTTCCCTCCAGCACTACTTCAGACATTAGTCGAGTCCATGCCACGTCGTGTTGTGGCACTTCTGCGTGCTCGCGGGGGGATCCTACGCGATATTAGGCAGGTGTACCCGTTTCTTTGGCTCTTCAGTGCAGAACGTTTATGATATGCCTACAAAGGGCTTGTAATGGCTGTGTAAATTAATGAAAAATGCAATTAATTCAACACCCTTTCGTACAACGTCCGTTGAAATATCCGGGCAGTGAGAGAATGTGGAAAACAGCGGTGTGGTTCTGAAATACGTCACATACAAATAGAAAGTTCTATTCGCGTTTTGACGTGCAACGTAACGGCGCGTTACGGGTTTACAATGGCGTAGGAGATCAAAGGCGCGCGCACGAATATAGCAGCGTGCTCGCTGACCCAGTTACTCATCCTCCATCGTGTGTGTGGATCATGAAAGAAAAATCGTAGCACACAATGGGAACCTGCGTACCCTCTCTCAAGTGTATCATCCTGTAGGCGCAGCAGGCGAAGACCGAAACATGTGCACTAGCGTTCGGGCGTGTGCTTGCATGAGTGCACGCCAGTGAGCAAAAAAAGGCAGCACTAAAGTCTCTGCGAGGAGGAGATAAACATAGAATGTGCTACATAGTGTTGTTCCTGTATGGATCTAGTCCATTTTATAGAACTGCTAGGTAGAAGAGGAATTTCCTATAAACTTATGGAAGACACTGAAAGTTATCCTGGCATGAGACGCCTCAATGTAAGTTATCCTGGCTTGGGACGCCTCAGTGTAAGTTATCCTCGCATGGGACGCCTCAATGTAAGTTATCCTGGCTTGGGACGCCTCAATGTAAGTTATCCTGGCATGGGACGCCTCAATGTAAGTTATCCTAGCTTGGGACGCCTCAATGTAAGTTACCCTGGCATGGGACGCCTCAATGTAAGTTATCCTGGCTTGGGACGCCTCAATGTAAGTTATCCTGGCATGGGACGCCTCAATGTAAGTTATCCTGGCTTGGGACGCCTCAATGTAAGTTATCCTGGCATGGGACGCCTCAATGTAAGTTATCCTGGCATGGGACGCCTCAATGTAAGTTATCCTGGCTTGGGACGCCTCAATGTAAGTTATCCTGGCATGGGACGCCTCAATGTAAGTTATCCTGGCATGGGACGCCTCAATGTAAGTTATCCTGGCATGGGACGCCTCAATGTAAGTTATCGTGGCTTGGGACGCCTCAATGTAAGTTATCCTGGCATGGGACGCCTCAATGTAAGTTATCCTGGCTTGGGACGCCTCAATGTAAGTTATCCTGGCATGGGACGCCTCAATGTAAGTTATCCTGGCTTGGGACGCCTCAATGTAAGTTATCCTGGCTTGGGACGCCTCAATGTAAGTTATCCTGGCATGGGACGCCTCAATGTAAGTTATCCTGGCTTGGGACGCCTCAATGTAAGTTATCCTGGCATGGGACGCCTCAATGTAAGTTATCCTGGCATGGGACGCCTCAATGTAAGTTATCCTGGCTTGGGACGCCTCAATGTAAGTTATCCTGGCATGGGACGCCTCAATGTAAGTTATCCTGGCTTGGGACGCCTCAATGTAAGTTATCCTGGCATGGGACGCCTCAATGTAAGTTATCCTGGCTTGGGACGCCTCAATGTAAGTTATCCTGGCTTGGGACGCCTCAATGTAAGTTATCCTGGCATGGGACGCCTCAATGTAAGTTATCCTGGCTTGGGACGCCTCAATGTAAGTTATCCTGGCATGGGACGCCTCAATGTAAGTTATCCTGGCATGGGACGCCTCAATGTAAGTTATCCTGGCTTGGGACGCCACAATGAAAGTTATTCCGCGGTGCAGACTATATAAAATGATTGAGAATGTAGTAAAATTTACTAACAGCATTTATTTTTCAAAAGAAAAAACACACTTAGAGTTATTGATTGAATAATGTAAATAACTAGGTTAAGAGAACAATGGACAAGGATACTGGGTGGCAGAAGTCAGTCAAGTACTCTGGCCGTAAAAATGTGGATAACGCAGTCTGAATTGATCTGACTCTGAGCAGACCTTGATAGATAATCTACAGAAGTTTTTCAATATAGGTGCAGCCGAGAGCAGGCGCTGATTGAGATCTCTACGTCCTGACAAGGCCGGAGCAGCAGTAAGTTACCCTGTTTCCTTCGTGCGGCGATGTAAATTGCAGCTGGTGAGAAGTGCGCGGCAGTGGCGAGACGTGGAGGCGACACCTGTGAATCGATCGTGGCCATGAAAGAAATGCAAATATCTCCCGGTCTAGCGATCAGGCAGACGGATAGTAATTCACTCTCTATCAGAGCCCTGAAATCATGGTAAATTTTAGTGTGTGACACACCCGTTCGCTGGTCATACCAATGACCAGTTTGGCTCACTTATACGACAGAGCGCACAAGGACACCAAACGTTGAGACTGGTAAGCGAAAAACAAATAAGTGTGTCTTCAGAAAACGAGTAGTCCGAGACGTTTGAAGTCACACTGTCAGTACAATAAGAACTTCACACAGGCTCCCCAGTGTAACTACTCATAAGTGAAGTCAGTCTTAGGACAGGTCCCAAGCACCAGAGCTTCGACCAGAAGATGCTTCCAAACTGAAGTCCAGAACCCAAGTGCTTCGCACCTCTCCAGATAAAAAAAATCCGTTTTACTGCAAAGCGCACAAACGACACCACCTTGAGAGAAATAACTGGGCTTTAGAGGCGCTAAATCTCCCCTTCCACACGATAGCACAAACTCATGTCAAACCAGCGCAAGAGTTAAGAAACCTGCGTCTCTGAAAAAAAAAAAAACGCCTGTCACTGACTTTTTAAGTTTTCACCGAGGGAGAAGATTTTCTCCGAAGTTGTGTACCTTCCCGAGGCAACAAGCAAACAGACACAATCAAAAATGGTTCAAATGGCTCTGAGCACTATGGGACTTAACATCTATGGTCATCAGTCCCCTAGAACTTAGAACTACTTAAACCTAACTAACCTAAGGACATCACACAACACCCAGTCATCACGAGGCAGAGAAAACAGACACAATCTTGAAGATGTTTATCTAAATCGCCTGTGCCTTGGAACATGTTAGTCCTAGCTATGAGGTGTAATAAAGACTATCTCTAAATGTTTCTCAGACCCCCGAATTTCTTACACAACTGAGGCAGCCGATGGAAGTGGGTCACAGGCCTGTGTGCAGTATCGGTGAACACGAAAACCTGTGAATTTTCATTACACTTGGCTCTACACACAATGCCCAGTTTATGACTCCACCATGTAGACTTGTCCCTTCAGTCCATCATTTAGTTCCAATATGATAGGCATAGAGGAAATATTGGTAAAGCTGAAAATGATTGTAGCTCACAGTCTGCAGAAGTATGTACCCAGTATTTGGTTTGGCGGAACACACACACCGCGGTTTAATAACAAAATTCCGAAAATTCTGTGAAAGCAGAGAATGTTGCAGTCTCCGCTCAAAGCAGAACCCACAAATGACGACAGGCGAAAGTTAACATAAATACGTGCGTCTGTAGAAATATCGATGCACGAAGCATGCAACAACTTATGGGTCATGCCTTAACAAAACCTCTTGCCGAGAACCCTATAAAACTCAGGTCCTCAGTAAAATCATTAGGTGGCTGGAAGGCTTCTGTCCAGTATGTCTGGAAGGGTAACGAGAAACAACAAAAGGAAAACTGAAGATTTAAAATTTCGCATTTAAGAAATCATTTGCGCAGGAGGATCGTAGTAATGTAAGTCGTTCGACTGTCTCACTGGCTTCCGTATGGGTGACATAGTAACAGGCATCTCTGCCCAAAGAATAAATTGAAAGAGTTGGATTAAGTAGATCGGCAGGTCTCTCTGTAAAAGCGAATTGGAAATCGGTTTTACAGAGAGTGCTCTACGGCACTGGATCCTTACTCGTCTTGCATTTGTCGCAAATCTCTCGCATGGCGCAAAATCCCAAGCGACTGGAAAAAAGCGCAGGTGACTGCTACGTATAAATATGGTAAAAGAATATGGACCCGCAAAATTACAGACCAGTATCCCTAACATCGGTTTGCTGCAGAATTGGTGAAAATATTCTGAGTTAGAATATAATCAATTTTCCGAAGTTGGAAAAGTTTCTGTCCACAAATCAGTATGGATTTAGAAAGCATCGCTCGTGCAAAACTCAGCTTGGCCTTTTGTTATACGATATCCTGCGAATCGTGGATGAATCGAAACAGGCAGATTCCATATTCCTAGATTTACCAGAAGCATTTCACTCGGCGCACCATTGCCGATTGTTAACGAAAGTACGAGAATACAGATTAGGTTTCCAGATATGTGAGCGGCTCGAAGACTTCTTAGGTAACAGAATCCTGTATGTTGTCCTCGCCGACGGCTGTTCATCAAAAGCAACGGCATCGTCAGGTGTGCCATAGGGAAGTGTACTATATCAATGTAAAAGAAAACTGAGGATGTGTTACATGAGAATCGGTTTCGATTAAGGAAAGGTTAAGGCACCAGAGAGGCAATTCTGACGTTGCGGATGGTAAGGAAGCAAGACTAAAGAAAAATCAAGACATTCATAGGATTTGTCGACCTGGAAAAAGCGTTCGACAATGTAAAATGGTGCAAGATGTTGGAAATTCTGAGGAAAATAGAGACAAGCTACACAGAGAGACGAGTAATATACAATATGTGCAAGAGCCAAGAGGAATAATAAGAGCGGACGACTAAGAACGAAGTGCTCGGATTAAAAAGGGTGTAACACAGGGCTGTAGCCTTCCACCCCTACTGTTCAATCTGTACATCGAAGAAGCAATGATAGAAATAAAGGAAAGGTTCAGGAGTGGAATTAAAATTCAAGGTGAAAGGATATCAATGACACGATTCGCTGACGATATTGCTGTCAAGAGTGAAAGTGAAGAAGCATTACATGATTTGCTAAATGGAATGAACAGTCTAAGGAATACACAATATGGCTTGAGAATAAATCGAAGAAAGACGATAATAATGAGAAGTAGCAGAAATTAGAGCAGCGAGAAACTTAACATCAGGATTGGTGATTACGAAGTAGATGAAGTTAAGGAATTCTGCTACAGGGTATACAGCAAAATAACCAATGACGGACGGAGCAAGGAGAACATCAAAAGCAGACTAGCATTGGCAAAAAGAGCATTCCTGACCAAGAGAAGCCTACTAGTATCAAACATAGGCCTTAATTTGAAGAAGAAATTTCTGAGAATGTACGTTTGCAGCACAGCATTGTATGACAGTGAAACGAGGGGTGTGGGGAAACTGGAACATAGAAGAATCAAAGTATTTGAAATGTGGTGCTACAGACAAATGTTGAAAATTATATGAACTGATAAGGTACGGAATGAGGAGGTTCTGCGCAGACTCGGAGAGGAAAGGAATATGTGGAAAACACTGAAAAGAAGAAAGGACAGGATGATAGCACGTTTGTTAAGACATGAGGGAATGCCTTCCATGGTACTAGAGGGCGCTGTAGAGGGCAAAAACTGTAGAGGAAGACAGAGATTGGAATACATCCAGCAAATAACTGAGGACGTAGGTTGCAAGTGCTACTCTGGATTGAAGACGTTGGTACAGGAGACGAATTCGTGGTGGGATGCATCAAACCAGTCAGAAGACTGATGACTCAAAAAAAAAAATACATCAATGATCTGACAGTGTGAGCAGCAATCAGCGGTTGTCGCTGTGGTGCACTGAATTGTAGTCGTTGTGTAACATTAGGAGACAAAAGTTACTATCTGATGTGATGAACGGGAGCTTGCCCTAAACGTAGAAAAGTGTAAGCTACTGCAGATGAGTGGGAAATAAATATTGTAATTTTCGGATACAGCTTTAGTAGCGTACTGCTCGACAGAGTCCAATCGATTAAATATCTAGGCGTAACGACGCAAAGTGATATGAAATGGAAGTCGCACGTTAGGACGGTAGTAAGGTAGGCAAATGTTTGACTACGGTTTATTGGTTCATTTGTAAAGCAGCAGCATATAGGACACTAGTGAGAACCATTCTTGAGTACTTTTGAGTGTATGGGATCCCTACCAAGTCGGACTGAAAGAAGACATCGAAGCTGACAGTTCCCCGTCCTACCGGGCGGAGTTCGCACTTGGAGATTTGGGACATGTGGCTCTCTGGTGTTGAGCACGCAGATCTGGCTGTGAACTCTGACTTTTGGAGACCTGGAAGTAGAATGGACGCGGAAAAACTTGGCCAGCAGATTCACAATCGGCAGGACACGTGTGGGGAAAGCAGTAGTGGTGAGGGTTACGGGCAGATGCTGTACAGAGAATGCCGAGCGCTGAGGGGAAGTACCGTTTTAAACTAAAGCCTAAGATCACATTTTTGTTACTATTAATAGGATCCCCTCCACGTCCACGCTTACATGGTGACCATTCTAAAAGATCTGTCACCTCTGCTTTGTTTAGTATCTAAAACGAATCCCGACAAAAATGCAACAAAAGCAGCCATTTATTTTCGTCTGGCTTTTGAAACATTTTAACTTTCAAAGAGGCTTCATGAGTGGCGAATTTTGAGTAAAACCTACATATTTCTCTTGTTGCCATGTTAAAATTCTCTTCTTTTACCAAAACACAACGAAATTTACTATCACCCCACAAATATATTGTGCAGTCGCAATTGCGAGAAAATTCTGAAGCAGTGGTTTATTAAGTGAGGAAGTGAGGAAAAGGAAGGTCAATAGCTCAAGAAGAAACACATACTCGGTACATTAAGAAAACGTGGAATGTCTTCACTTATGTCGTTCCATAATCGACAACTTTCCTCGTTTTACCAGCTATCGATGGCCCTTCAAAATTACATTCTATCATCGAAAAAGTCTGTAGTTAGTGGAATAACACAGTAGATAATGAAGTTTTGTGTAAAACCCGTATGGTAAAATACTCTCTTCTATACTTAGTATTATTTGACAAAATCTCATTTCGACGTCTCAAGGCATTTATGAAATATGGGGAACGTTGTGGATATTTCGCTCTGCGATTATCACGCGATCGCAAAAGAGTGTGTTACATGAGATCAATTTTCTCGGGATTGGTGACAGATAGAGACCTCCACTCAAATCTAAAGAAAAATTAAATATGTTAGCTAAATTTCATACATAGAAACATATTACATAATGTGTAACAAATCGAAAATCATAGCGACCCCAATTTTTCATTTCAAATTTTTTTCGAATTTCATGCAGTGTCTTACTTATACGCAAATATCACTATAACTATGACCATTAACAAAATGATGAGCACATCATCACGAAGCTGATATATAAAGCTATAAGTAACGCAAAAATAAAATTATTTAGAGAATGATTTCTGTAAAAAGATCTGAGAAGCATTTCAGGGCGAGCGCCTCGATTACGTCTTCGCCAACCAGCCGAAAGGGGGAAGACACTATCAGCCTCCCCTTCCGAACAAACGAATGTCTACCCCCCCCCGCCGCTTGGGACAAAGATCTGCCACTACTCATCGGTCACCGTATCCTGGGCTGTCTCTAATTGTGGTTTACACGTGCCTAGACGGTGGAGCGCCTGTTGAATGCAACTTGTATTCACAAATGGCGACTGACTGTTTAGATAAAGATGTGATATAAACACGGTGCGTGGACCTAGGTAGATGTTTTGTGAGAAATTGTGCAGCATCCAAACCCAGAATTGACTAAGTTCATTACAAAAGGCAAGCTATTCAATATTTGATTTTTAAAATGTAAGTTCTGCTATACATCATTTTACTGTCATTAAGCTGTACTTTTTTCAAAAAATGCTCTGCTAAGAATGATGTTCAGATGGTTGTTGATCTCCTTAAATTCTTAACAAGTGGCATCATTTTGCTAGTGAACTATGTATCTTTACACTTGTGAAACGTGTTTGTTGTGATGCCCTTTGGAGCGATGTTAAGTGTTTTACCATATACATTTTTCTAAGTTGTTATTTGTTGTTGGTTGCTCGACTCAATCAACTGATCTCATTCTTTCATCCTACTGCACAGTACCGCCACACACGTAAACAAATACTTTTACACATACACGATACTTCCATACATTTTGTCTAGGCCATGGTTTCCTGGAGGCTTCCCTTGGTGGTAAGGGAAAGCCCGGAACTGAAAGTCCCATTTCAAATGTTCTCAATTATGACTTTTTCACACCTCCAGCAGCTAGTCTGTTGCTTAGGCTGAAAAGACTCACAATGAATCAGACTCACAATGAATCAGAGCTCGAGCAGGCTTCTCCACGTCTAGGGGTAACGTACGCTAATGCAATGAGATTGTTTTTAGCTAATTCAACCATTACTAACATATTTATGCGTTATTTTGGACACTAATTAGGAATGCACTCTGGACAGAGATACTGCTCGCCTACGTTGACCTGACGGTGAGTACAGAGTTGTCTGTCTACTTACGAATTGTGTCCAGCGCCAGACAGCTCAGCTGTAGAGGCTGGACAGAAAAATATGGAATCACAACGCGTTACCATGCCCAATACGTTTTAGGAAAACCGTTGGCCTTCATAACAGCTTCCAGATAATCTGTGGTTTTCAAGGGAATCTTATGCCATTATTCCTGCAAGATAACAGGCAAGCTCATCTAACGAAGATAGAGGTGGACGGCGACCAGGCACCGTTCTCTTCAAAATAGACCACAGAGGCTCAATGATATTGAGATCTGGTGGCCAGGGGAGATGCGACAATTTATCCTCGTGCTCACGGAACCAGTCCTAGACGATCCGAGCTGTCTGAACAGGGGTGCCACTGAAGAAAAAACCGTGTACGATGGGATGGACCTGATTAGTCAGACTGATCACATAATCTTCAGCACTAAAGTGACCTTACAGAGTAACGATAGTGCCAAAGTAATATCACGTTATGGCTGTCTAAATGACCACCGAAATTCCGCCATGCTCAACTTTTGGGATGTAGCCTTGACCAGAAGCTGGTAACAGTGTAAAAAAGGTCGGTCGGAGCAAATGGCTTTCTTCTATTGCTGCAAATTTTATGGCTTCGGTACTACGTTTCGCTGTTGAAGGGGACATTTGTAGCGCTGATGTGTCTTTTTGCTATTCCAGCTTGCCTTGCTTCCTAAACTCAACTTCGCGTTGTTTTGATGCTTACAGGATTCGTGAGTGTGACATTATGTGCTGCAGTGGCTACGGAAGATGTCTTATTTTTCGTCACAATCCTCCAATGACCGTCTATCACGATCACTCAACACGTACTTCTGCCCGTGTTGTGACTTAGCGGATATTTTTTTCCGCTTTCCCTGTATCTGGTTTAAAACTTCATTACGATGCCTCTTGAAACACCAAACACTTCGGCCCCTTTGGTTACCGAAGCACCCACCGTACGACTAGCAATAATTTGTCCACGTTCGAATTCACTTATCTCTGACATAACCCATCCACAGCTACATAGAGCCGGCCGCACTGGCCGAGCTGTTCTAGGCGCTTCAGTCTGGAACCGCGCGACCGCTACGGTAGCAAGTTCGAATCCTGCCTCGGGCATGGATGTGTGTGATGTCCTTAGGTTAGTTAGGTTTAAGTAGTTCTAAGTTGTAGGGGCCTGATGACCTTACATGTTAAGTCCCATAGTGCTCAGAGCCATTTGCACCATTTTAGTTACAAAGAACACTGTCCTGACCACGATCGACACTGGCAAGAAATCGGGGACATCGGGACAGGGCCGTTCGTGCTCAAATACAACACAGCAATCTGCAGGCTTGGCTGCCATCTCATTCATGCTCAAGCACGCATTTCTCGCGGTATTTCCATACGTTTGTCCAACCCCTGTAAACTGTGACGTCCCATCCATTGCAAAGTCCTTGGCTGTCTACAGATCCTCGAATCTTTTCTGCGCTACGATGTGTGGGGCGGCGGGTGGAATTTAATGTTGTTTTTTAATATGTTCGGTTTGTAATGTAGAAAAGATGCATTCCTTGCCGTTTTAACCATATGTGGGGCGGCGAGTGGAATTAATTGTTATATAAATGTTCCTGTTATTTATGCTGTCTTTTGCCGTTCTCAACACTGGCTCTCTAACTACAATATTGGCAACCAGAAAGTGATTAGCAAAACGTCAAGCCTGTAATTAGAATTCCTAGTGCCCACTTCATTTGAGAAATACACTTAAAGCTACAGCTTAAAGCTCTGAGGAATTAGGAAATTGTCTGGGATTCATAATCAAAAACGATCGTGAAAAAATAACGTTCTCTATTTTCTGAAAGTCACAGATGAAAAAAAAAAAGATCCACACAATCTGACTAACAGACCAGTTCAGAGTCTAATGCGCTGATGCAACTATAACTGTCCAAATTAAATGTTTAAGTGAATGCTCGCCATAATTTGATGATAATGCTCATCAAAAGCCACGCTAAATAATGGTAGAATGTCTGTCCCGCGGCGGCACGTGAAAATACGACATATGCAAACTGAAGATAGATTATTAAAGTCATCCCAGAATTAACACTTCACTCGAAAATGATTTCATGGTTACGCGTATCCCGAGTAACTTAATACGGCATCCGAGGCTGTTTATAGCAATGATACCGACGTGACGCGACTCCCGACACAGATGGTGTGCTATTCAGCGTCTGGAGAGAACTGGGGCCTTGCTTCCTCTCACAGCGTTCTTATATATAAAGCCGCGGTGCGGACGGCTAAGGGAACGCCTGATCAAATCGGCTCTCCCGACTAGCCGCTGGGCTAGTAATGCCCCATATTAAGTTACCGAATAAATCATAGCTTCTTTTGCTGATGGCCGATGAAACTCTCAGTTTAAATGTTCATTCAACACACAGGTAAGTAATCATAATAAAAGTTTGACGTGGCTAAGTTAAATACACTCCTGGAAATTGAAATAAGAACACCGTGAATTCATTGTCCCAGGAAGGGGAAACTTTATTTACACATTCCTGGGGTCAGATACATCACATGATCACACTGACAGAACCACAGGCACATAGACACAGGCAACAGAGCATGCACAATGTCGGCACTAGTACAGTATATATCCACCATTCGCAGCAATGCAGGCTGCTATTCTCCCATGGAGACGATCGTAGAGATGCTGGATGTAGTCCTGTGGAACGGCTTGCCATGCCATTTCCACCTGGCGCCTCAGTTGGACCAGCGTTCGTGCTGGACGTGCAGACCGCGTGAGACGACGCTTCATCCAGTCCCAAACATGCTCAATGGGGGACAGATCCGGAGATCTTGCTGGCCAGGGTAGTTGACTTACACCTTCTAGAGCACGTTGGGTGGCACGGGATACATGCGGACTTGCATTGTCCTGTTGGAACAGCAAGTTCCCTTGCCGGTCTAGCAATGGTAGAACGATGGGTTCGATGACGGTTTGGATGTACCGTGCACTATTCAGTGTCCCCTCGACGATCACCAGTGGTGTACGGCCAGTGTAGGAGATCGCTCCCCACACCATGATGCCGGGTGTTGGCCCTGTGTGCCTCGGTCGTATGCAGTCCTGATTGTGGCGCTCACCTGCACGGCGCCAAACACTCATACGACCATCATTGGCACCAAGGCAGAAGCGACTCTCATCGCTGAAGACGACACGTCTCCATTCGTCCCTCCATTCACGCGACACCACTGGAGGCGGGCTGCACGATGTTGGGGCGTGAGCGGAAGACGGCCTAACGGTGTGCGGGACCGTAGCCCAGCTTCATGGAGACGGTTGCGAATGGTCCTCGCCGATACCCCAGGAGCAACAGTGTCCCTAATTTGCTGGGAAGTGGCGGTGCGGTCCCCTACGGCACTGCGTAGGATCCTACGGTCTTGGCGTGCATCCGTGCGTCGCTGCGGTCCGGTCCCAGGTCGACGGGCACGTGCACCTTCCGCCGACCACTGGCGACAACATCGATGTACTGTGGAGACCTCACGCCCCACGTGTTGAGCAATTCGGCGGTACGTCCACCCGGCCTCCCACATGCCCACTATACGCCCTCGCTCAAAGTCCGTCAACTGCACATACGGTTCACGTCCACGCTGTCGCGGCATGCTACCAGTGTTAAAGACTGCGATGGAGCTCCGTATGCCACGGCAAACTGGCTGACACTGACGGCGGCGGTGCACAAATGCTGCGCAGCTAGCGCCATTCGACGGCCAACACAGCGGTTCCTGGTGTGTCCGCTGTGCCGTGCGTGTGATCATTGCTTGTACAGCCCTCTCGCAGTGTCCGGAGCAAGTATGGTGGGTGTTCTTTTTTCCATTTCCAGGAGTGTATTTTGGGCGAGAGAATTAATTTAATTACAGTGCACGCAGTAGACGAGCACTGAACTTGCCCTTTGGAGATACGCTATCGCTATAGTTTTATAGTTATTCAAATGAAACTTCTCACATCTTTATCGTTATAGCGGATCTCCATTCTACTTAAATGTAAACATCCTAGCCTTATTTATTAGCCTACTTAATCTATCTTGCTTCCTTAATTTTTAAGACAGAAACCAGAAAATTATGAATTTCAACTAAAATCTTAATTTGTGAGATCCAAATTACTGTTTCTATTAAATTATTATGGAAAAGGAATCTAAATATAAATTTTTAAGTCTCTAGCTCTTTTCTGTTGCACCATTGATTTTTACAGAAAAACGTCCAAATTTCGAAAATGGTTAAAGTTATCGACCTGATATTCAACACATATTAATTTAGTTTTACTCCTGACATGCTAGAACCGTTTCAGGTTATTTACTTGATTCTAAAAGTATTGCGCAACGTTTATGACGTCAGAGCTAGTTACAGCGGACTGGCTGGCACACAATGGAAAGGCTGATGTGAATTTACTACGGCGTGAGTAGGCTGCTTCCCTACATCACCGTCTACTTAAATTTTTTGTTTTTGAATATTAATGAAAGAAAAAAATTAATTACAAAAGAGGGAAGCAAGAGTACAGCTTAACTCCCTATGAAAAATTAAAATTGAAATGTAAACATATAGAAATATTGAAAGAAAACTGATTACCTACTTCAATTATTTAAATTACTGGCATGTTCACTGCCTCTTACGCAATATTATCCCACAAAATTTAAGCAAAATCAATGAAACACTTTGGCATACATATTGCCTTAGACAAACACATAAAATATGTAAAATTATGAAAATCTTAAATCCATTAAATACATTTTTACATACACAAATTCAAAGAAAATAACAGTTATTCAAGAGACATAAACAGATGATTATATCTTAGCAGTCTTTTCTAAACCAGAAAGAAAATTTCACAAATAATTTTTAGACCCGGGGTTGTAGCCGCTTTGGCTGGCGTTCTACACTTCCATTCACAAGGGTAGAGGAGGGGAAAAACACATAAAATATGTAAAATTATGAAAATCTTAAATCCATTAAATACATTTTTACATACACAAATTGAAAGAAAATAACAGTTATTCAAGAAACATAAACAGATGATTATATCTTAGCAGTCTTTTCTAAACCAGAAAGAAAATTTCACAAATCATTTTTAGACCCGGGGTTGTAGCCACTTTGGCTGACGTTCTACACTTCCATTCACAAGGGTAGAGGAGGGGAAGCTGCTATGGTGTGCGTTCTTCACGTTCACTCTAAATTACATGGGGAAAGGGGAGGGGAAACTGTGAGTGGTGTCCAAGTCACTCCACGGTTTCACGCAGCTACCAGGCTGCCATTATCTGGTTTGTCCTGTAGAACAAACAAAAAGAGTGCCTCAGAGTCTGTTCACTTAATATCTAAGGGTGGGTCACAATGAAATGGGGATATATACATTTTATCCTTCAATATTTTGCTGGAACAAAGTTAACAGAACTTTTTCAATATTACTCTCGTGGTTACTTAATTGTCATAAAATCGGTAAACAAATGGCTCAAAACGCCATTAGTCACGTACTAGAGAAAATTTATGCTCAAGGCATACAATCATGAATCCTATTTAATTTCAATTTATTATTTCTGGGCCGGAACACTGAACCAATGCTCGGTACATTCCTGATACATTTATATTTTGTTCACTTAGCTGACTCACCTTTGATTACCTTATTCTTAGAGATAGTATGAGTATATCTGATTAGTAGTTGTATTCTCAGCTTCTTTGTACATGTGAGTAACTTGTGGTAATAGTACAGTTCTGAGTGTTCAAAACACACTACGTTTAGTTGACTACAAAATCCACTTATTGGTCCTCTGCTGCTGTGTCAGTTCCACATCTCGAATTATGTACTTACTTCATCGAAGTGTATTTATGCTGAGCTATAAATAATGTTTCACGTCTTCCATTATGTTACTCAATTATGTTGCTATTGTATGAACTTAAGTAATACTCACTCCATTAAAATTTAAAGCATAGGATAGCACATTTATTTCATATCTATAGTGTGTTGCAGCTGATCGGTTTGCTCACGTGGCAATCCATTTCCACTCAATCGGATGCTGAAACCACAGGTAGTCGCTCTCGACCTACCACTAAAATGCATTAAGTAATTATGGACGAGCGTAATGCTAAATTCCTTAAACCTATAGGACACCATGAGCTGCTCTGTCTCATCTAACATAAGGGTACCTATGGTCGCATTCACGCCTCCAACTCATAACCTCAATACGTGTAGGTGTGTCCTGTCACACACTACACCAAATAATGGCCAGCTCCAACCTTATAAATACTTCAGGGACGTGTCCTCCACGTCTCTACCACAAACGCTGTCTAATTCTGTTACATTGCCATTCCTTGCTAAACAAGGTTAGTTTATTCTTACAACTTATCTGCATATTTTTCATAACACTAAGCAATCTCTTTTACTATTAATTAGTTAGCTCTACAGCATACAATAGGTTTCACTGCCACTTCCGATCCTGCTTGAACACGAATTTGTACATCTTTTTAAAATATTATTGTGGGACCATTTCCAATAAAACAACACTTTGTACTTACAATATTACCAGGGTTCTATACATACTTGTTACTCAAATACATTAGTATCTTAATTACGTCATACTTCTCTATTGTTTACGTCACTGTTAGGTTTCTCACATTAGGTATTTTTCTTCACTAATCGATGGATAGAATGGTTACAGAACTCATGGCTTGATAGCCATGACGGAAAATTTTAGTATTTGAGAGTAAGCGCCGAAATTTTGGTGGATAGGAAAGATGAAGAGTGAGTGAGACCTGAAAAGGAAAGAAGATCTCACACAGCTGGGAATGCACAGCTGCCACACTGTGTAGAGGTTACAGAACAACCTCCTCGCTATAGAATTCATTAGTTTATTAAAATTTTCATATTGGAAAGAAGGAGTCGATTTTTTTTTTATTTTTTTATTTTTTTTTTTTATAGGAAAGATGAAGAGTGAGTGAAATCTGAAATGGGAAAGAAGATCTCACACAGATGGGACTGCACAGCTGCCACACTGTGTAGAGGTTATAGAACAACCTCCTCCCTACAGAATTCGTTGGTTTCAGAAATTTTTCATACTGGAAAGAAGGGATCGAAATTTTTGTGGATAGGAAAGATGAAGAATGAATGAGACCTGAAATGGAAATAAGATCTCACACAGCTGGGAATGCACAGCTGCCACACTGTGTAGAAGTTACAGAACAACCTCTTCCCTACAGAATTCATTAGTTTATGAAAATTTTCATATTGGAAAGAAGGGGTCAAAATTTTTGCAGATAGGAAAGATGAAGATGGAGTGAGACCTGAAATGGAAAGAAGATCTCACACAGCTGGGACTGCACAGCTGCCACACTGTGTAGAGGTTACAGAACAACCTCCTCCCTACAGCATTCATTGGTTTCAGAAAATTTTATGTGTTTGAGAGTAAGAGCCGAAATTTTGGTGGATAGGAAAGATGAAGAATGAGTGAGACCTGAAAAGGAAAGATGATCTCACACAGCTGGGACTGCACAGCTGCCACACTGTGTAGAGGTTACAGAACAACCTCCTCCCTACAGCATTCATTCATAACATTTGACCACGCCACGTCGATCTGAAAATACCTGATGATGCCTTTTTAGAACCTGTCTCAGTTCTTCCTTCTGATTAGCTGATATTTCATCGATTTCCTGCAATTTAGTTTCTATTTTGTCCAAAATAATAGCTTCTTCTTCTTCTTTTGTGTTTAGCTTACTTTCACCAAGATTAACATCTTCGTCCCAATATCGCCTATTTTTCAGAACTCTTATAGGCAGCTCCCAAGTTTCATCATTAGTTACTACATGTTTATCACTAAAAGGTACTGTAATTACTCCGGTTATCGGAAAGACCATTTTTAACTGGCTTCTTTCAAAGTCAACAACACTCTGATATTTTGACAAGAAATCTATGCCAATTAAAACCTCAATACTGAGATTGTTTACAATTAAGCATGGATGATCAATTAGATTACCATTAATGTTAAAGGGCAGCAAAGCTTCTTGCTTTACCGTTTTTGACGCCAGTAGCACCAATTATTCTTAGTCCTGATACCCTCATTACTGTAAGCTTGTCTTTACCAGGTAATGCATCAAAGAAGGACTGAGATATCGCACTCACCTCACTTCCACTGACTAAGAGACAATGTACATTGATACCCAACATATTCACTATTATTATAGGGTGGCTTATTCTAGGTTGTACAGGTGGTTCCTCAAACTCATCCAATAGTTCCTTTTTGATTAGTCTCCAACTAAAGTGATCGACATCTGTCTTCATTACATTTAGGTCAAAGTGTGTAGGGGTTTCCTGAATTACATTTTCAGCTGCCTTTTCCAGTCGGTCTATTAATTTCAAATCGAAACACCGCACGACTTCATTACATTTCGTTTGCTGAACATGACCCAAATTACCGTAGTCTGAGCGATTCTGCGCTTTCAGGCCAGGCATAACACTAGTTACAGCTAAACCACTTTTACTATTATCGTCGGGTTCCTTCTCCAGTGACAACTGGTCACAGCTACTGGGTTCATCGACCCCCAACAGGCTACCCTCTACATTCTCACTTACCTCCTGTCCTAAATCTATTAGTACAGTATCAACCTCCTGCACAAGCACTTAAGATAGGAGCACATCATCCTCATCGTAAATATAAGCATGAATTTCTTCTGCTTCTTCACCTGACAATTCAGTATTTTGTAGCTCCTCCCTATCGTTACACTGCTGCGCCTTCTCTTTCTCTTCCCACTTAGAAAGCGTCTCTAACACGGTATCTATCAAATACCGTGAGTGATCTAATATTACTGTTGTATCCTTAGATGCTACCGACCTCTTATCCACATGTTCAGTCTGAGTATTCTGATCTGTCTTACCAACTCCCGTAACTACTGGCTTAGGAAAAGTAACCGCCTGGTGAGCGCCAGTGTCCTCATAGACGGGAACTAGTTTTTCTGCCTCGGCCTACTACTGTTTCCTTTATTTCTATTATAGTTAACTGGCACAGCATTGCTTTCCGTACTGTTGTTTACCTGCATAATTGTGTTCGGAACAAAATTACTATCATTGGGATGCCATTGTTGGTTCTGATAATTATTTCTCCAATTCCTACCTCTTTTAGGATGACGAACACCTACTGTTCTGATGTTTACATTGCCATTTTGCTCGTTCTTAAAATTACTACTAGTGTTATTAGCATTTCTGTTATTACGTGCTTGCTCCTCATTGGCAGCCACACGCTCTACACGTTCCAAATATTCAATGAAACGATCCAGATTGTCTCTAGGGGCAGATATAATTCTAGTTTGCCAATACCATGGCAGTTTGGCTTCAAGACCTAGTATTATCATTTCAGGTTTCAGCTTTTCCGCCAAATGTGACAAACGTGAAATCCATGACCTAGCAAACTCTTTAATAGATTCCTTGCATACATTGAAGCGTTTTCCACTCCAAAATTCTCTCAGCACTTCATTTTGCTTATTACTAGACCAATACTCATTAATGAAAGCTATTTTAAATTCCGCTAATGTTTTACACTTCAACATAACATCAGCTGACCAACGCATGGCGTCACCTGCTAAATGGCTTCTAATAAATGAGATTTTCTCTCGTTCAGACCAAGTTGGTGGAATCACATCTTCAAAATCGTTCCAGAAATCTAGCGGGTGGATATTTTTATCTGGATCCAACCACAAGAACTGGCGACACCCGATAAAAGCGGCGTTTGCAGCTACAATTTGTTGCTTACTACCATTACCAGAAGTTACTGAAGCTACTTTACTCTCAATGTTAGCAATGTTAGTACTAATATTTTCTACTCTCATTTCAACATTATCTACTCTTTGCACAATATGAGTAGTACCAGTTTTGATCACATCTACATCTGCTTGACATATGTTTATTTTTATACTAACATCTTTAAACCTATCTGAGCACAGTTCAGATTCCGCCTCGATCTTTTCTGTTAACGTGTGCTCCAGCTTCGCATCTTCCATTTGGAAGTCTTCGCGAACCTCAGCAACTTCGAATTTTACGGTTTTATACATTTCAGAAAACTGTTGAGCAACCTTTTTCTTAATATCCTCATGGTTGTAATCAATTTTATAATTCAAACTATCCAGATCCTCTTTCAACTTACTGCAGCCAGTCTTGAAAAAAGTTTCTAATTCAGCTTTATTGGATTCTAATTTATTGTCCATTATCTCAAACCGTTTATTAAAATTGGTCTGGCTGGCCACAATCCTGTTATTTACCTCAATTATATCCTATTTTAACTCAGCGATCATTTTAGCATTACTGCTTTTGACCTTAGTTATTTCAGACTTTAATTCAGCGGTCATTTTAGCATTACTGGCTGACATTTTTGCATTACTGGCAGCTATTGCTTGTAATATAACATTTAAATCGATAGTCCCCATATCTTTGGGTTGCTCTCTAGCTGGCTTTTTATCACACTCAGGTGACGAAAAACTAGCTCCAATACCAGATTCATCAAAACTAAATGAAACTTCTGATTGATCAGTCATATCTAATTTCTCCTTCTTAAACTCTGCCACCTCTGATGACTGTTTCGTTTTTAACTCATCAGATAAACTATCATCCAATAAATTAACAATTTCTGCTTTCTGCTTTACTACAGGGGTCTCTATTATTGAATCATTGCCCCTTTTCACACTACTGCCAGGAGACAATATTTCATATTTCACCTCAACATTACTATTTTCATGCATATTTACACTTGAACCGTTGTCTGGATTTACAGTTTCTTCAACAGACATAGGTTCTAATTTAAGTTTAACCTTGGTTTCTTCTGGCAGTTCCATTTCCGACAGTCTTTTAGTGCAGGTTAGTAAAATTTTTAACAGCTTTTCACTTAACTTAGTTCCTTCTGCACGACGTATGGCATTGCTTGCGCCGCATACCAGGATTACTGATGCGACACAGCACGTTGAACTGCAGACGGCACTCCGACGGCTGTTGTGTGTTTGCGTGGCCCGCAACTGCAGGCGCGGCTCCGGTTGCTCCGGCGGACGACTGTGGTGAGGCGAAACTGGCTTCTCGCGATGCCGGCAGCGCCGCTTGACAGAGTGCCATCTCCGTCAATCCAGATGCGTTGTTAATCCACTTGCGTCGTCCACATGCACACGTAACACTTTCACTGTTCTATTACTCAGTTGCGCGTCGCATTTCACTCGCGAATCCGAATATTTAAAATCACTTTCACTTTTACTCAGTTTCTTTCCCGGCCGATTAGCACCATATGTGGGGCGGCGGGTGGAATTTAATGTTGTTTTTAATATGTTCGGTTTGTAATGTAGAAAAGATGCATTCCTTGCCGTTTTAACCATATGTGGGATGGCGAGTGGAATTAATTGTTATATAAATGTTCCTGTTATTTATGCTGTGTTTAGTCGTTCTCAACACTGGCTCTCTAACTACAATATTGGCAACCAGAAAGTGATTAGCAAAATGTCAAGCCTGTAATTAGAATTCCTAGTGCCCACTTCATTTGAGAAATACACTTAAAGCTACAGCTTAAAGCTCTGAGGAATTAGGAAATTGTCTGGGATTCATAATCGTGAAAAAAAAAACGTTCTCTATTTTCTGAAAGTCACAGATGAAAAAAAAAAAAAAAAAAAAGAATCCACACAATCTGACTAACAGACCAGTTCAGAGTCTAATGCGCTGATGCAACTATAACTGTCCAAATTAAATGTTTAAGTGAATGCTCGCCATAATTTGATGATAATGCTCATCAAACGCCACGCTAAATAATGGTGGAATGTCTGTCCCGCGGCGGCACGTGAAAATACGACATACGCAAACTGAAGATAGATTATTAAAGTCATCCCAGAATTAACACTTCACTCGAAAATGATTTCATGGTTACGCGTATCCCGAGTAACTTAATACGGCATCCGAGGCTGTTTATAGCAATGATACCGACGCGACGCGACTCCCGACACAGATGGTGTGCTATTCAGCGTCTGGAGAGAACTGGGGCCTTGCTTCCTCTCGCAGCGTTCTTATATATAAAGCCGCAGTGCGGACGGCTAAGGGAACGCCTGATCAAATCGGCTCTCCCGACTAGCCGCTGGGCTAGTAATGCACCACTTTAAGTTACCGAATAAATCATAGCTTCTTTTGCTGATGGCCGATGAAACTCTCAGTTTAAATGTTCATTCAACACACAGGTAAGTAATCATAATAAAAGTTTGACGTGGCTAAGTTAAATATTTTGGGCGAGAGAATTAATTTAATTACACTGCACGCAGTAGACGAGCTCTGAACTTGCCCTTTGGAGATACGCTATCGCTATAGTTTTATAGTTATTCAAATGAAACTTCTCACATCTTTATAGTTATAGCGGATATCCATTCTACTTAAATATAAACATCCTAGCCTTATTTATTAGCCTACGTAATCTATCTTGCTTCCTTAATTTTTAAGACAAAAACCAGAAAATTATGAATTTCAACTAAAATCTTAATTTGTGAGATCCAAAGTACTGTTTCTATTAAATTATTATGGAAAAGGAATCTAAATATAAATTTTTAAGTCTCTAGCTCTTTTCTGTTGCGCCAATGATTTTTACAGAAAAACGTCCAAATTTCGAAAATGGTTAAAGTTATCGAACTGATATTCAACCCATATTAATTTAGTATTACTCCTGACATGCTAGAACCGTTTCAGGTTATTTACTTGATTATAAAAGTATTGCGCAACATTTATGACGTCAGAGCTAGTTACAGCGGACTGGCTGGCACACAATGGAAAGACTGATGTGAATTTACTACGGCGTGAGTAAGCTGCTTTCCTACAGATGATCTTTCAGTATTACGGTACTGCTTTCTGTGAGTCTATACTACGAGGGGCATTTGAAAAGTCTGTGCAAAAATAAAAACTACTTTCGTGTTTGGGGTAAACCTTTTTTATTTTTAGACATAGTCTCCTTTTAGACTTATACACTTCGTCCAACGGTGTTCTGATTTGTTGATCCCTTCCAAATAATAGGAATTGTTCAAGTCTTCAAAATCGCTATTAGTTGCTGCAATCGTCTCCTTGTTTGAATAAAATCTTTGTCCCGCCAGCCATTTATTCAAATTGGGGAACAAATAGTAGTCTGAGGGAGCCAAGTCTGGAGAATAGGTGGGATGTGAAACGAGTTGGAATCCTATTTCCATTAATTTTGCGATCACAACTGCTGAGATGTGTGCTGGTGCGGTCCAATCGTCGGCGTTTCTCTTGCAGCTCGGTTTTCAAACGGTCCAATAACTATGAATAATATGCACCTGTAATAGCTTTACCCATCTCGAAATAGTCGATGAGGATTATCTCTTGCAAATTCCAAAAGACAGTCGCCATAACCTTCCCGGCCGAAGGAAAGGTCTTCGCGTTTTTTGGTACAGATTCTCCCTTGGTAACCCATTGTTTAGATTGTTGTTTGGTTTCAGTATCCATGTTTCATCCACAGTGACGAAACAACGCTTAAAGTCCTGCGGATTCTTCCTGAACAGCTGCAAGCCATCCTTGCAACATTTCACATGATTCCGTTTTTGGTCAAGCGTGAGCAATCGCGAAACTTTATGCAAAATATGATGTACCCATTCATTTGAGATGCCCACAGCAATAGCAACCTCACGAACTTTAACTCTTCTGCCACTCCGAAAATTTTGGAACCACTTACAAACTGTTCTAATCGAAGGTGCAGAGTCACCGTAATATTTATAAAGTTTCTGTTTAGTCTCCTGAGGCGTTTTGCCTTTCATAAAGCAATGTTTAATCACCGCACGAAATTCTTTTTCGTCCATTTTTTGACAATCACTCGACTTCCTTGATTCACACGAATGCCAAACACAAATAAATACACCAATATAGTTGAACCTTTTTGTGGGTTCTTTCCAAAGATGCTACTAACTAAACATGACCTCGATACGCGCCGGTGGTGCCATGTCTCGGACTTTGCACGGATTTTTCAAACGCCCCTCGTACAAGTAAATAGCGTATTTTGCTCTTATTACGTTTTCCTTCCGATTTTGGGATTTCTAATCTCCTCTGCTATTAATAAACAGTGTTCTATTTTGATCACAGAATTGCTTCTGGATTTCTGATGTTCAGCATCTGTAATTCTAACCCACGTAACTATACAGCGGCACCACGCGCAGGCATTGGCCGACTATTTAGAATCAATGAAACGAGGGAAATCTTTTGAACATGTTCAAGCACGCGTGACAGATGCATTGTGACAATAGAATGTCTATCACTCTAACAAACAGCTTCATCCGGCACCAGCTAAAACCCAGCTGTGTGCATTCTATCTTAAGCACAAACGGGCACATCGCAAATTTAGCATCACATTGAAAGGGATACAATTAGTAAATACGGCCCACCCAAAATATTGGGGAGTCACTCTGGATCGTTATCGGACGTACAAACAGTACTGTGAGAATACGAGAATTAAGGTGGAACCCAGAAATAGAATCCTTCACGGGGTTCTTGAGAACACAGGCTGAGTTCGGCGGCTCGAACAACGTGTTACAGGCTGCAGAATATGGGTGCCCAGCCTGGTACATAAACATTAGACGCTAAACGACATGTGTAGGCTTGTTACAGGCTGCTCGAAATCTACGCAACCCGTAAAACACTACCAGCTGGTAGGTGTAGCGCCGCCAGGTATTCGTCGTGAAGTAGCTGCCAACGCGGAGAGGACAAATCGGACTAATCGGGAAACCCATCCACTACATGGGTTCGTTGCAGCAGCCGCAAGATGGAGGTCCAGAAGAAGTTTCCTCGAGACTACATCAGCCTTAAAAATAATCAAAGCTACAGCAACGAAACAATAATTGTGGATTTCTCGACTAGAGAAAAATTCTATCTGGCCTTCCTCTTCGGAATCCCTCCCATCTGGGCATGAACAGAATTGGACCGTGTGGAAGTCACTCAATAGTCTTCGTTCGTTCGCGTTGGCAGCACCCACTTTGGCTCCGGAAAACCACAGACGATGGAGCATCTAGCAGACTGTCAGCTGTACCTTGCATAGTAAACAGTATATCTTCTGCTAGCGACTCAGATCTTAGTAATAAGATCTTAGTCAAAAGTAGTGTAAATTGATTATGCTTTCTTTCTGTTTTTTATGGTAATTATGATGTATCGAATTTGTTTCTGACTCGAGTAAATAAACAACATTATTCCACCAAAGGACAAAGCTGTGAGATACGAGATTTTACACGGAATTTGCTCTATATACTTTCGATGATCAAAATTGAGTCTTACCAGGTTTTTATAATACATTTTGTTGTTGCCTTCATAATTTACTAAAGAAGTACCGTAATTTACTGATGCAGCTCTTGCTCCGCTACGTCCGCTTCCGGAGTACGGTTCAGTAATACAGTGTCGAGGGAGGCCATTTGCGGCTTGCGACAAGGGGATAATCCCTTGGGGTAGGTAATCGATCAATTACCCGATGGCGCTGGTTGATACACACCTCAGCCCAGGTAACTAACCGACGCTACAGTGCCTGTCGGCGCCTGCGCCTCCATCCACATGCATGCTCGCCTGCCGACAGCACAGTGTACTGTCCTTCTCAAAGGAAACATCACGGTATTTTGGAACTGTATTGCATGAACGCAAAATTAGATGCAGAGGTTATACCTCCACTGAAAACTTTTAATTATATGGCTGTCTGAGGCACGATTATTTTATTAATTCTGGTGGCACGTTTCGACCAATGGTCATCTTCATAAGGCCATTACATTGGCCGACGGAAAATATCACGTCAGTTCCATCGGTACAAGTCGTAAGTGCAAATTCCTGTGATTTTTACCGACAACAGTAACCAGCGCACACTTCGCTGCAGAGCGATTCTAGGAATTAATCAAGTACTCTCTATACTTTGTATTTTTATGGTAGCAGAGAGCTGGTCCCAAAATAATTAGTCTTGGAGTCGATTGATTGACGACATTATAAGGTCAAATTTATTGATCAAATTACTTGATAGTGACCCAAGTATAAAAGACACAACTAGTACAACGGAATGACTACAAGTCAATATAAGAATGATCGACAGCACAAAGCTTTTAAAAATTGAATTGCTGCAGCAAAATCTTATCAAAAACAATCCAACCTTTAACTTGTATAATATAGCAACGAATACAAAATACTAAATTACAGGGTTATTCTAAATGATGGGCCCATTTTCAAAATTTCGTATTTACTCAAGTACAAATACGAAATGAACAATTTTATACCAATGATAAGAGGAAGTTTCAAAGTTTTTTTGAATAATTTTTGATATCAATTTAAAACTTTCTTGACTCCGTTAGAGATAATCCTCTGTCACCCGGGGTCAGCTCGTGCTTCTTCCTTTGCGCACACTCCCAAGCTGTTTAAATTGCTTACGCCAACGGCTAATGCTTTCGCGAGTTGGTGGTTGAATACTGAATTTGGTACGAAATGCCCGCTGCACTGCAATTTGCGACTCATTTTTCGCAAATTCAAGAACGTCGAAAATTTTGTGCTCGACAGTCGCCATTTCAGTCACAACTGACAGTGAAACAGAATGACGGCGCTATTGCAGCACAAACTCTATCGGACGCTTCTGAAAGCACTACCGCCCTCCAAAAGCCTTGAAACTTTCTGTTTTCATTGGTATAAAGGTCCACAAATCAATTGAAATGAAGTTTCTATCAGTTTTACTTATGCAGGAAGTATCGTTCAAAGTTTTAGGGGTGTAATGCAACATACTGAACATAAAATTCTGTGTTAAAATGGATTTCTAGTGGTGGAATGTTCATTTAAGTGAAGCGTTTAGACGAATGCCCGTTTTCCTAACTCCTGTGGACTAGATGTAAAGTTGCTTGCGTCACAGAGAGACAAGCTTTCTCGATGAAAGTCGTGTTCGGTTAGATCGTAGAATTTATCCTCTCACTAAAGTACACAGTATAACACTGCAACAGCGTATTTACGTAGCTTATACAATCAAATACCAAGTTTGGCTTATTACGTACTATGCCCCAACAGAACAAATAGTCCTGTCACGGAAAAGCCACGTATAACACTTCCGTCTGCTACTACTATACCATAACCTCAAAGTCTAAGGCAGTTCGTATAAAGAAATTATTTTTTTTCTAGTAATTATAGTATGAAGAAGCAGAGCAGTGTTACCCTCTGAGAGGAATTTTGTTATATTGACCGCGTTGTACCTAACGGAGGTGGCTTATCGGAAGTGAAAGTCAGAATTACGTAATTATTCAAACAGTAACATATAATGTTTTACCTAGCTACACTGTTTAAAGAATAAGGAAAACGGTCGCCAGCCTAATTAGGCAAGAGAAAGATTAATGTTCTTGTTTAAGAAAGTAGGTACGAGTAACTTTAACGGATGAACACAACCTATACTTTACCACACGCCAGTGCAATGAACTCTGACACCTGCGTATGTTAACGTTAAGGTTGGAACTAACAGCTAGAGTAGCACAAACTATTTGCAAAAATGTAACAAATAACGAAACACACTGTTACTTTCAGGGCTTATTCAAACTGAATGGTCTTTATAACCTTACTATTAATACTCACTGCAGAATCATTAATTGGACATAGGTTCAGTATTATTGTTCAAATATTTTCCTAGCTGACATAAAATTATAAATGTAGTTCACTGCAAAATTATGAACTGGTCACAGGTTAAATAACTCTCAACTAAATACTTTTCTATGAAGAATGAACTTTAAATGGAATTCATTAACAGGTTACTTCTCACTGTCTTTTGAATAAAGAAATTATTGTTTTCATAAATAGTGGTAAAGGATAACCTGTGGATCCTATTACACTATTAATATGCACCTTCAATACCCAAAAGAAACAAGTGCTTAGCAAGCATCCAACTTTCCACAACTGCAATTAACGACTTTTACTGCAGTGAGACACAATGTTGACAAATTTACTAGAAACTGACTCACCTTTTAAAATTTACTACAGGCTGCACTATGATCATTAACTAAGCAAAACTTTATTAGCCTCAGTTTTAAGAATTTTAATTTTTCAAAAGAAACAGCAAATTGTCTTTATTACCACAGTCTTCTACTTTCAAGTAAATGATTAAATAGGTGACCTTGAAATTTCACAAAACTTTAAATTGGACTATTGCCATCACTGGGAGGCTTTCACAAAACTATATTTACTACGTCCCACAATTCCACTAAATCCACAGTAAACCTGAATACTCTCTTATTACCAACGATCAAACAACATTATTTAATATTTTGAGGCTTTCATTTTTTCCAGAAACTAGGACACTCGGTAATCATAGTTCAAATGGAGAGGAACCTGAGAGGTGTTGTAATAGGGAAAAAATCAAGGTAGGTGCATGAATTCAGTTATAAGTTACCTTATATTTGTGCACACTAAAACAGCCAATAAGCTGATCCTTCACTGTACATTATTATAGTATTCCGATACAGTGATTGCGCAATGTGGTGGCAACTGCATGTTGGTAGGTGGATTTGCAGGCAGAATTGCTGGACTCTGTCCCTTCTTGGTGGCGATGATGGACACCAATTCCAGAATCGTTCCAGCTATTTATCCATCCATCCGAGGCAATGGAAAGTGGCAGAAAAAGCCTTTCTCGGAACCAGAACAATATACAACTTTTACATGGCAGTGCACAGTTTGGTAGCTCGTCTCCGACTGACTCTTGGTTCCACCTTTTCTACCTAGGCCAACCACAATTTGCGCGCGCTACTAAGTTCCGTTCCCGAGGGGAACCACACTACCTTTTACATACTAAAGAACTAAGAACCCTAAGTGAGGATCAGCAGTCTACATAATAGCAAACAAACATTTTAAATAAAACAGAACATTTGCACATATTAGTGTTTCTACAAAAAATTATTCACCCAAATTCCAAATGTATACAGTAAGTTTTGTCTCCCTCCAATTGGGACAAAGAATTTAAATGACAGGTATACTACATTGCATAGAATCAAACCATGACATCAAAGTTTTTACAAAGAAAGGAGTATACAATTTTGTGTTATCGATACAATCAAACAACATTTACAGAAGCTCAACGATGTAACATTAAATAAAACAAAAGCAAAATAAATCAGTAGAGTATTAGAGCTATGGTGTTACAACAGTGGCTGTTGGACTGTACAGATAAAAGAGATACGGTCTGGCACGGATTTTGACGTGAAATAACGAAGGCATACGCATGCAACGAGGTCACTGACATGTTTCTGATGCGAATGAAGCAGCCACGCTTATGCTGCGAGATATCCTAATCGAAGAGCACCATTACTTTCTTACGTGTTGAATACCGACTTGGATTGCATGCAGTTTGGGCAGACACGGCGATAACAGACAATGAGCAGCAAGAAGCGAGGATGTGTTAGAATTTTTCAGAAGGGACACCACGATCCTCATTACAGTTTACAAGAAGTAACTGCAGTTCCCGCTATCAGCGTTGTAACTGCATGGCCAAATCCACACGGTCGTAAGTTTCACACTTAGCATGTGTCAGTGACACTGGAGAAGGCCGGGTGGGATTAGCCGAGCGGTCTAGGACGCTGCAGTCGTGGACTGTGCGGCTGGCCCCGGCGGAGGTTCGAGTCCTCCCTCGGGCATGGGTGTGTGTGTTTGACCTTAGGATAATTTAGGTTAAGTAGTGTCTAAGCTTAGGGACTGATGACATTAGCAGTTAAGTCCCATAACATTTCACACACACACACACACACACACACTGGAGAAGCATGGCAACGAGTGGAGAGTTACTTCCTGCAAAAATGGCGTCAGTAATTTCACTCTGTACGCCTTAAATAGTGTTACATTCTTTGATGAAATTTGTATTTTATTTGTCGTCAGCAAAACCAGGAATTTCTCACATTATGGTACAATGAAGGTAGACCACAGGACTTCATATTGATTGTCAAAGGACGTGGTCCATTAACTTGTGGGCCGGCCGAAGTGGCCGTGCGGTTAAAGGCGCTGCACTCTGGAACCGCAAGACCGCTACGGTTGCAGGTTCGAATCCTGCCTCGGGCATGGATGTTTGTGATGTCCTTAGGTTAGTTAGGTTTAACTAGTTCTAAGTTCTAGGGGACTAATGACCTCAGCAGTTGAGTCCCATAGTGCTCAGAGCCATTTGAGCCATTAACGTGTGGTGCGGAATCCTTGGAGATGAGACTTCACCGTTAGTGTGATACGTGAGACGTACCGAGCTCTTACTGTCGACAGTTTACGTGCTCTTCTTGAAAATACCAGATAGACGTTGGAGGCCGTATATGGATGCAGCACAGTGGTCAACCAGCCCATTCTGCACTTGATATTGTGCAAGGAATGAATGAGACATTTCCTCGCAGATTCTTAGGATGCCGTGATCCTCAGGAATGGCCGGAACAGTGAACTGATTTAGCATCAGCAGATATCTCTTTGTGAGAGTATTAAATGACTGCTGTTTATGTCACCGAACCCACAACCAAAGATGACTTCAAATAGTGCATCGAGGAAGTTTGTTGCTCCATGACGCCAGCAACTTTACATCTCTTCCGTAAGGCGTTAAGAAGCGGCAATTAGTTGTGCATTCAGGAAAATGGGCACTCGTTTGAACATCTCACTTAACTAAACATTCTGCCGCCAGAACATCTATCGGAACTGCATCCATACACAAAATTTTGAACGTTTATAGCACCCTAACTAAAATTGAAAGAAATTTTATTTAAACTGATTTTTACTCAGTTCGGTTAAGTGCATTAGCTATCTGACAGAAATAAACCATATTCCAGTAAACAAATTGTAAGTAGTTGCTGTAACTCTCCCGAAAATAGAAACAAATTTCTGGAGAGAGCAACCACATCTCCGAGTCATTTTGAATAACAATAAAAACCACGCACTAGACATTCAAATTATCACAAAAATTATAACAATTAGAAACTAATTATAACAAAAAAGTCAACAATGTTGTGTTTCCAAAAGCCGCCCTCTCATTCAGTATTCATGTTTTTAACACTTGCGACAAGTATCTCGTGGGTATATTCTACTTTATTTTACCATGCTAGCCCACCAGTCTGGTTTCACTCTTAACGTGGATAACTACCCGAATTCTGAAACTCCGTAATTTTCCACCTACATTAAGCAAGTAAATCTACTGCAAGCCGTTGTTTTTTGTAGACTGCCGGCGTTGTCTACATTTTTGTACTTCTACCTTTTCATTACATTCCACAAAGTGATTTGTATTCTTCCAGACAAAGCAGAAGTGCGTCTATACCAACGTGAAACCCGTACTTGAGAATAACGCACCCTCATACAGCTATGCAGCTTTTGCAAGCACATCATCTCGACTTTTTTGTTGTAATTTTTGTGATAATTTGAATGGTTATTATACATTGGACCATGCTGCCTCTATAGCTGTTCATAATTTTGGAAGTGTTTCCGGTGCAGGACGTTGAGAACGAACTGACCTCCCGACTATGTCCCATAAATGTTCGATGGGATTTATGTTGGATGATCCAGGTGGCCAAATCATTCGCTCGAATTGTCCAGAATGTTCTTGAAATCAGTCGCGAACAATTACACATTGTCATCTACAAACATTCCATCGTTGTTTGGGAACATGAAGTCCATGAATGGCTGAAAATGGTCTCCAAGTAGCTGATCATAACAATTTCCTGTCAATGATCGGTTCAGTTCGACCAGAGAACCTGCTCCATTCCACGCAAACACAGCAGACACTATCATGGAGCCACAGCAACTTGCACAGTGCCTTGTTGACAGATCTTACAAGGGAACCTCCCCATCGCACCCCCCTCAGATTTAGTTATAAGTTGGCACAGTGGATAGGCCTTAAAAAACTGAACACAGATCAATCGAGAAAACAGGAAGAAGTTGTGTGGAACTAGGAAAAAAATAAGCATAATACACAAATTGAGTAGTCCATGCGTAAGATAGGCAGAATCAAGGATAGTGGTAGCTCAGGAGCGCCGTGGTCGCGTGGTTAGCGTGAGCAGCTGCGGAACCAGAGGACTTTGGTTTAATTCTTCCCTAGAACGAAAATTTTAATTTTTTATTTTCAGACAATTATCAAAGTTCAGGCACTCACACAAAATCAACTTCACTCTCCAAAATTCCAGGACATGTTCAGATTTGCTTGGACACATGCAGGATTTGACGTTCTACACACGGAAAAATTTGAAAACGTTAAAAACATATGTTTTGACAGAGCACAGGGAAAACTGAGCGACTGTGAAACTGTTGCATTCATTTGTTGCAGTTTATGTGACAAACTCTTGAGCCGGCCGAAGTGGCCGTGCGGTTAAAGGCGCTGCAGTCTGGAACCGCAGGACCGCTACGGTCGCAGGTTCGAATCCTGCCTCGGGCATGGATGTGTGTTGTCCTTAGGTTAGTTAGGTTTAACTAGTTCTAAGTTCTAGGGGACTAATGACCTCAGCAGTTGAGTCCCATAGTGCTCAGAGCCATTTGAACCATTTTGAACAAACTCTTGTGTTTTCATCACTTTTTTGGGAGTGATTATCACATCCACAAGAAAACCTAAATCGTGCAGGGTAGAAGAATCTTTTTACCCATTCGCCAAGTGTGCAAGTTAGGTGGGTCGACAACATATTCCTGTCATGTGACGCACACGCCGTCACCAGTGCCGTATAGAATATATCAGACGCGTTTTTCTGTGGAGGAATCGGTTGACCTATGACCCTGCGATCAAATGTTTTCGGTTCCCATTGGAGGGGCACGTCCTTTCGTCTACTAATCGCACGGTTTTGCGGTGCGGTCGCAAAACACAGACACTAAACTTATTATAGTGAACAGAGACGTCAATGAACGAACGGACAGATCATAACTTTGCGAAAATAAAGAAAGTAAAATTTTCACTCGAGGGAAGACTTGAACCAAGAACCTTTTGTTCCGCAGCTGCTCACGCTAACCACAGGACCACGGCGATCCTGAACTCACCTCTCCTTGATGTTGCCTATCTTGCAGATGGGCTAGTCGGTTTGTATATTTTGCTTATTTTTTTCATAGTTCCACACAGCTTCTTCCTGTTTTCTCGAGTGATCTGTGTTCAGTGTTTCAAGGACTATCCACTGTGCCAACTTATAACTAAATCTGAGGGGGGTGCGATGGGGAGGTTCCCTCGTTAGCAACTGAAATCTGGATTCATACCATCCGGCAGTGGTTTTCCAGTCGTCTAGGGTCCAACAGATATGGTCAAGAGAGGCACTGCAGGCGATGTCGTGCTGTTATTAAAGCCACTCGTGTCGGTCGCCTGCTGCCACAGCCCATTAACGCCACAACTCGCCGCACTGTCGTGACGGATATCTTCATCGTACGTCCCACACCGATTTCTGTGATTATTTGACGCAATGTTGCTTGTCTTTTAGCACTGTCAAACCCTATGCAAACGCCACTGCTCTCGGTCGTTAAGTGAGAGCCCTCGGCCACTGCATTGTCCGTGGAGAGAGGTAATGCCAGAAATTTGGTACTTTAGGCACACTCTCGACACTGTGGATCTCGGGATACTGAATTCCCTAACTATTCCTAAAACGGAATGTCTCCCATGCGTCTAGCTCAGACTACCATCCTGCGTACAGAGTCTGTTAATTCCCGTCGTGGCCGGCCGGAGTGGCCGTGCGGTTCTAGGCGCTACAGTCTGGAGCCGAGCGACCGCTATGGTCGCAGGTTCGAATCCTGCCTCGGGCATGGATGTGTGTGATGTCCTTAGGTTAATTAGGTTTAATTAGTTCTAGGCGACTGATGACCTCAGAAGTTAAGTCGCATAGTGTCCAGAGCCAATTCGCGTCGTGGTGCCATAATCACGTCGGAAATCTGTTCACACGAATCACCTTTGTGCGAATGACAGCTTCGCCAATGCACTCCCCTTTTATATATTGTGTAAGAGGAACTACCGCCATCTGTATACGTGCATATAGCTACCCCATGACTTTAGGCACCTCAGTGTATATGCAGACAGAAGCGACGAATGAAAATTTGTACCAAGACCGGGATTCGAACCCAGTGTTTGTGCTCACTAGGGAGAGCCTGTGCGACGTTGTCAGAGTTTAGAGGAATACCAAATGAGCTCAACCATGAATGGGAATTTGGATTCAGAGGCAGACGTGCTAGGGTAGTCCGTGCAGTTTCACAAAGCCACTGTGCCAGGGTGGCAGAGTAGTTAGTGCATCTGCCTAGTGCCAGAGTTCGAATCCTGGTGTGGGTGAAAAGTTTTATTCGTTACTTCAGTCTGCGTATATATAAGCTTCAGAAGTTTCAGACTTGAAAAGGTGTGTGGAACCATACAGTTTCATTTGATCCATAAAAAGAGTAACATGTCTTACGTTTACCTACCTGAACAAATATACCTTGCAGTTACAAAGGGCGTTCAAAACGTTTTGCACAGTCGTCTCCAATTTTTTTTATTTTTTGCAGGGGGAGAATGAAATTTTTTGTGAACATACTTGGAACATTTACCTGCAAATTGGTGTATAAAAGCATTTTCTTTTATTTACAGTTAAGTCATAATGGACCATGAAGTAGATGTCAGTTTGCGACAACGGTCGGTGATGGAGTTCCTATTCAAGACCGGCGATGACTCTGCCACATCGATTCATAGGAAATTGCTCTCTGTTTATGGGGAGGGAACAGTTGATGGCAGCAGTATCCAGCGGTGGTAGCAGAGGTTTAAAGAAGGTGATTTCTCTCTACTGGTCAATCCACGATGCGGTAGACCATAGACGGCAGTGAGTGACGTGAATAAGGAGACCATTGATGAAGTCATCCAAAATGAGAGATGTGTGAAGACACGACAGCTTGCTGAAATGACTCGTTTGTCATTGTGTAGTGCGGTATCACAGGTACAGTCACTAGGGTACAGAAAAATCTGTGCACGTTGGGTGCTAGATTATTGACAAGAGAAATGAAAACGATGAGGAAGAATGTGTGCGAGGGTCTCATGAAGAACTTTACTGAAAAGTAGAAACAGTGTTTTGACGGCGTCATTACCCAGGATGAAACGTGGTTGTTTTTGTCCGAACCTGAGAGCATATCTCAATCCATGGAGTGGCGTCATACGGATTCCACTCGAAAGAAGAAACCAAGACTTTCGCGAACAGCAGGCCGAAAGGTGGTGGCCTCCTTCTGGGATCAGTGTAGTATCATTTTCATTGACTTTTTGGAACCTGGCTCCACAATTAACCGGGACCGTTACTGTTTGTCATTGGACAAGCTGCGACGTGCCATCAAGACCCACAGACCACAGCTTCAGGCTCAGCTCATCAGACTACACCATGGCAATGCCAAATCCCATACAGCCCTTATGACGCAGGAGAAAATCAGGAAAATGGGTTGGAAAATTGTTCCTCATCCTCCCTACAGTCAGGACTTGGCTCCGTCTAATTTTTACCTCTTTGGTCTTCTGAAGGTCCACCTGCGCGGTAAAATATTTCATAGTGAAAAAGACCTTATTTCCTGTGTCAAGCGATGGTGTAAAAATCAGTCCCTAAAATTTTACCAAAGTGCATTTACATCATGGAAAGAACGTTGGGCCAGATGCGACACAGCTGATGGAGGCTATATTGAGTAGGCACAATGTATAGTTAAATGTTCCAAGTATGTTCACAAAAACTTTCATTCTCCTCCTACAAAAAATAAAAAAATTAGAGACGACTATGCAAAACTTTTTGAACGCCCTTTGTACACTACTTGCCATTAAAATTGCTACACCACGAAGATGACGTGCTACAGACGCGAACTTTAACCGACAGGAAGGAGATGAGGTGATACGCAAATGATTAGCTTTTTAGAGCATTCACACAAGGTTGGCGCCGGTGGCGACACCTGCAACGTGCTGACATGAGGAAAGTTTCCAAACGATTTCTCATACACAAACAGCAGTTGACCGCCGTTGCCTGGTGAAACGTTGTTGTGATGCCTCGTATAAGGAGGATAAATGCGTACCATCACGCTTCCGACTTTGATAAAGGTCGGATTGTAGCCTGTCGCGATTGCGGTATATCGTATCGCGACATTGCTGCTCGCGTTGGTCGAGATCCAATGACTGTTAGCAGAATATGGAATCGGTGGGTTCAGGAGGGTAATACGGAACGCTGTGCTGGATCCCAAGGCCTGGTATCACTAGCAGTCGATCGACGCGCAAGTGGCCGAAGTGGCGTCAAATCGAAAGACTTGCACTAGGCGAGCGGTCTACCCGACGGGAGGCCCTCGTCACACGCCATTATTATTATTATACTAGCAGTCGAGATGACAGGCATCGTATCCGCATGGCTGTAACGGATCGTGGAGCCACGTCTCGATCCCTGAGTCAACAGATGGGGACGTTTGCAAGACAACAACCGTCTGCACGAAAAGTTCGACGACGTTTACAGCAGCATGGACTATCAGCTCGGACACCATGGCTGCTGTTACCCTTGACGCTGCATCACAGACAGGAGCGCCTGCGATGGTGTACTCAACGACGAACATGGGTGCACGAATGGCAAAACGTCATTTTTTCGGACGAATCCAGGTTCTGTTTACAGCATCATGATGGTCGCATCCGTGTTTGGCGACATCGCGGTGGACGCACATTGTAAGCGTGTATTCGTCATCGCCCGGCGTGATGATATGGGGTGCCATTGGTTACACGTCTCAGTCACCTCTTGTTCGCACTGACAGCACTTTGAACAGTGGACGTTACATTTCAGATGTGTTACGACCCATGGCTCTACCCTTCATTCGATCCCTGCGAAACCCTACATTTCAGCAGAATAATGCACGAGCGCATGTTGCAGATCCTGTACGCGCCTTTCTGGATACAGAAAATGTTCGACTGCTGCCCTGACCAGCACATTCTCCAGATCTCTCACCAACTGAAAACGTCTGGTCAATGGTGGCCGAGCAACTGGTTCGTCACAATACACCAGTCACTACTCTTGATGAACTGTGGTATCGTGTTGAAGCTGTATGGGCAGCTGTACCTGTACACGCCATCCAAGCTGTGTTTGACTCAATGCTTAATGACTTTTGAGCGCTATTAAGGTAAATACATTGTTTGTTCTCTATCAAAATCTTTCATTTGCTAAGTATGCCTATCAGTAGTTAGTGCCTTCAGTAGTTAGAATCTTTTATTTAGCTGGCAGTATTGGCGCTCGCTGTATTGCAGTAGTTAGAGTAACGACGATTTTTGTGCGGTAAGTGATTCATGAATGTTGTAGGTTATTGTTAGTCAGGGCCATTCTTTTGTAGGGATTATTGAAATCAGATTGCGTTGCGCCAAAAATATTGTGTGTCAGTTTAGTGATGATCAGAATAAGTAAAGAGATAAATGAAACTTCCTGGCAGATTAAAACTGTGTGCCCGACCGAGACTCGAACTCGGGACCTTTGCCTTTCGCGGGTAAGTGCTCTACCATTTGGGAGATACTGGCAAAAGTAAAGCTGTGAGGGCGGAAAGTGAGTCGCGCTTGTGTGGTTCAGATGGTAGAGCACTTGCCCGCGAAAGGCAACGGTCCCGAGTTCGAGTCTAGGTCTGGCACACAGTTTTAATCTGCCAGGAAGTTTCATATCAGCGCACACTCCGTTGCAGAGCGGATATCTCATTCTGGAAAGAGATAAATGTCTCAGCACGTTCAGTTTTGCTCAGCTGTTTGAAAATCAAATGTCCCGTCGGAGGTTCGAGTCCTCCCTCGGGCATGGGTGTTTGTGTTTGTCCTTAGGATAATTTAGGTTAAGTAGTGTGTAAGCTTAGGGACTGATGACCTTAGAAGTTAAGTCCCATAAGATTTTACACACATTTGAACATTTTTTTTGAAAATGAAATAATGTAGAAGTTTACCAGCACAGTCATTCTTCATTTTCAAAGGGGACGTTTCAAGAGGCTATGTGTGAGTTACAGCTCTCTGGACGGCAGCAACAGGCAACACTCACCACTATATTTTGTAGCGGCAAGCACACTGAATTTTTAAGTTGGACGAATGAAACAAATCCTGGAAAATCACATGTTTTTTGATCGAAATATAACTTAAAAGTGTTTTGACTGAACATTAATCATGTCCAGTATATGTGTTGTGAACAGTTGTGTTAATAGTAGTAATGAAACTGTTGGAACGTATTTCACCTAAGTACAAGCATCTATTCACTTCTTACATTTTTTGTACGTAACTGTCGTATTTGCCAAATTTCTATAATTTTTCTGAAACATCATGTGCCTCTGCAATATCAGGCAGTCGACTGTATTCAAGTACACCTCTCTACTGCATTTAGTGTGTCTCAGTCTATCGACAATACGCCTGTTTGTCGAGGGTAAAGTTAAGTGTTGAACGATAACAACAATGGACTTACGGACTCTGCACATATACAAACTCTAATTAAGCTAGTCTTTACTTTTTTATACAGAATTACTTTGAAAAACATGGATTAACACAACTATGCATAACCAACGTAAGGCTGGAACAATTAGTGGCATACTCGGTGTATTTATGCTTGCTGTTCTCGTCCCAGAGGTTCTGTTAGTGCTCTTTTCTGAGAAATGAAAAACCTAAGGTAAATGTGACATGAAACACGACAGTCGCATCTCACATTAGAAATGCTGAAAGCCACACAAAAAACATGACACTAGCACGAAAATATCTAGCCCACAAATCTTGGAATCTTCTTAGCAGCGATGATAATTACGGCTTCGGATCACGTACTACGATGTTTATTTACTACTATCGTCTGCTTTCTCTATAAATAGCAACAACCCACGTAAATAAATTTCTGGATAAATATTAAAACAGAACTTTCTAGTGTGATACACGCCGAACGTCATCCAAGTGAAAGGTGTAATAACTACATTTAGACTTTGTACAGAAATTTGTCAGTATCTAGAGGATGAACATTAATAAAAACGACGAACTACAGGGACGGATTCCTGACAGGAAATGGAGGAAAAAAATGATTCAAATGGCTCTGAGCACTATGGGACTTAACATCTATGGTCATCAGTCCCCTAGAACTTCTTAAACCTAACTTAACCTAAGAACATCACACAACACCCAGTCATCACGAGGCAGAGAAAATCCCTGACCCCGCCGGGAATCGAACCCGGGAGCGGGAAGCGTGAACGCTACCGCACGACTGCGAGCTGCGGACAGGAGGAAAAAAAGGTCCTACAAACATGTGCCCGGAAATGCATGGTTGCCATGGTAGATGGTACTGACGAATGAAAGTTCCACTGACCAGGTACCATGTGTTCCTTATGTGCTGCAGGCTGTGTGATTCACGCAGCGTTCTGTAAGCAGAAGAATTGTCCGATATTCATGTTGGGATCAAGCTGAGATGGTGTTTGTCTAAGGCAGTGCAGATGGAAACGGTCGAGAGGCAGCACGGCTATACCAGAACAAGTACCCTCACAGACACCAACCACATCACACAACATTTCAAACCCTTTTTGCGCGTTTGTGTGATCATGGGTCCTTTCAGACAGACGAACGTGCACGGAGGCGACAGGCTGTGCGTACACCACATTCAGAGGACCGGATTCTACAGGATATTGGGATGAACCCTAGTACAAGCTCCAGGCAAGTGGCTGGCCAACATGGTGTTGAAATGGTTCAAATCGCTCTGAGCACTATGGGACTTAACATCTGAGGTCATCAGTCCCCTAGAACTTAGAAGTACTTAAACCTAACTAACCTAACGACATCACACACATCCATGCCCGAGGCAGGATTCAAACCTGCGACCGTAGCGGTCGCGCGGTTCCAGACTGAAGCGCCTAGAACCGCTCGGCCACCAGCGGCCGGCGCTTGAAGTAAGGTTGCTCTTTGGCGAGTCTATATTGTTCATATACGTCGTTGGACAAGAACTCTAGGGCAAATCCCCACCCCTCCTCGTATAGCTAACACGTCTGCGTCTTCTATACTATCTGTAAACTAGATACTGATAACCCCAGTGTCTCGCCTCTGATCAGCAACCTTGGCATGGTGCCGCACCATCAGAAACAGATCCATATGCTTCCATTCACACACACACACACACACACACACACACATATATATATATATATATATATATATATATATATATATATATATATATATATATAATATTTCAATGCACCTTCAGGCAACTCCCTCTCAAAGACGATGAGATCTGCCCCGATATTTATCCCTCCTCCCAATCTTAACCCTTCCCCACAAGATGGCCACGGTGGCCGAGCGGTTCTAGGCGCTTCAGTCCGGAACCGCGCTACTGCTATGGTCGCAAGTTGAATCCTGCCTCGGGCATGAATGTGTGTGACGTTCTTAGGTTAGTTGGGTTTAAGTACTAAGTTCTAGGGGACTGATGACCTCAGCTGTTAAATCCCATAGTGCTCAGAGCCATTTGAAACATTACTTCCCCACACATCCTACTGCATATCAGGGTTCCTCTCTTCATTTCCCTCCACACCCACCACTATCCCTTGTATCACTACCCTCCCCACATGCTACCACTCCTCCTCACCCTCTGTCCTTCCCACCGTCTGTATTGTCACTATCTGCTTCACCTCCTACCCATCATCTCCATAGTTTACCCACACTCCTCAACTTCTATGGAACATATTCTCTCAATACTTTTCCACCCAGTGCAGATGCTTCAGATGTTAGCACTCCGTCTTCAGGCCACAAGTGGCCCATCGGGACCATCCGACAGCCGTGTCATCCTCGGCTGAAGACGTGGATAGGAGGGGCGTGTGGTCAGCACGTCGCTCTCCCAGGAGTTATGATGATTTTCTCGGGCCGGAGCCGCTACTATTCGGTCGAGTAGCTCCTCACTTGGCATCACGAGGCTGAGTGCACCCCGAAAAATGGCAACAGCATATGGCGGCCTGGATGGTCACCCATCCAAGTGCCGGCCACGCCCGACAGTGCTTAACTTCGGTGATCTGACGGGAACCGGTGTATCCACTGAGGCAAGGCCGTTGCCCTTCAGATGTTAAGTAGACGAAAATCACCTCATCGCAACTGTGTTTTTTTTTTAAACTATATATATTTTTCGTCCTTTTAGCTGTCCATCATTAATCTTCTTAACCTAAAATGTAAACAGATCTTAAATTTTCATTTTTGTATCATATTTGTTATCTCTGTACGAAAGCTCTTGGCTGAAGAGGGGAATAATGTACCTCTGACAGCCCAGCTCCCCCCCCCCCCTCCCATATGTGGTTTGGTGGGGGGGGGGGGGGAGAGATTAAATAACAATGGAGGGGGATAAAAACCTCGAGGTCCGTTTGGCAGTGGCCTGCGAAGAAAGCAGCGCTGAGAGGCAGCTCCGGGGCGGTTCGGCACCGCCTCCCAAACCCTAGATCTCGGCGTGCAGGTGGCGGGCCGGCTGCCCACGGGGTTTTGGAGGTCCTGCAGCTCGGCCGCCGCGGGCTGGTCACGGTCGCCGACTGCTCCAACGTCTGCCTGCTGGTGACGCCAGCGGAGCGTGGAAACAACGCCCCAGTGACTCGTTTGCTTGTTTGGCACCGAAGGAATGCGGCGCCGGCTGCTGCGCTGCTGCGTCGACGTTCTCGTTACGAGAGCCGTGCCAGGCTTTGACGCAACGCGTGACGCATTCTGCGTGTCGGCTTCGCCACCGGCTGCGAGCGTTCAGGAAGGTGAGGGGAACTCCGCGTTCCGGATTTCCTTGTCACCCTGGCGGCGCCGCAACACACGTCCATCCTTCTGAGAAATTCGGCCCCCTATTTAATTTGGTGCTGCTTCAGTGAATACTAATTAGAACAGGCGCTCAGACACAATTCTAAATCTCCGAGTGAGGAGAGGCACCACAGGACATTTTAACTTCCACTGTCTATACTTTCACAAACAAATTCATAAAACTTTGTCAGCATGACCAGAAAGGATTCAGGATTCACACTCTCGGCAGTGGAAGTTCAAAAACGTAACAATTTTGTTTTTCCTATGTTTGAAATTTCATCATTTTTTCACATACTATTGGATGCATTTGTTACTATACGTACACTTTTCTTCATAAATAGGAGAGATTATTCGACGAATTTTGCACAGCATGCAAACCATACTTACAGGGGTTTGCCCGTTTGTCTTTCTCTTGGTCGTTTCCTTCGCATTGTAACGGGACATCATCCTCTAGCATTACTTTTCCTCAACAGTAGTTGTCGACACCAGGATCATTTTTAGAATTTTGGACTGGTCAGTATTATATAAGCCACTTTCCTGATAACTTCCATATAATTTTAGTCACAGTATGTTATATTTCAAGCTAAAATTTATGTAAAGGAATTACTTAGCACACTTAAAATTTCTATTATTAATTACGCATTCAAGTACTGTTTTTATGTTTATTTTTGGATTCATTTATGAAATAATAATCGAAACTAATAGAAATTCATTTGTCAGGAAAAATTGTAAATCCTTTGAAATATTGTTATTTCCGCTGAGTGAGACAGTAGTAAGCATGCCTCTGATATGATCGGACGTATTTTTGTGTTTTGTGCGAAGAATGTAATTTCGACTTTGTTAATGCGAAAAATCAGAAGACTATATGATATACTAAAATGTGACAAAATATATTAACGTTACAACAAAAATTCTGCAACAACGATCTTCAAATTTATTTACATCAATTCAACCATGAGGACCCAGAATGTGAGAATTCCAGTTTCAAGAATCAGACTCCTAGACAAGAAGAACTGCAGTCAGCTCTACGTGAAAAGATAAGGAAACTAGAAAGTTTATAGTAACATTCACTCCTCTCAAATCTTCATAAAAGACTAATGTGGGCAATAGCTGCAACTAGGAAGAAGGGGGTAGGTCACAGCAGCTCCATTTTCTGTATCTTCTTGGGCATCCTCTTGTTCTCCATTAAGTGTCCATGCCATCTTAGTCTTGATATTTCTACGCTGCTCCGTAACGATTCCACTTTCACTATTTCCATTACCCCCTTATTTTTCGTTCTATTTCTCCTTGTTACTCCCTTCTTACTTCTGAGGAACTTCATTTCATTTTCCTGTAATCTGCTTAAACCTCTTTCCTTGATTATCGATGTTGCAGGTGCATAGGTCAATATTGGGATGTAGCAACTCCTATTACTTCGTTGTGTTTTTGTGGGACGTCTTTGTTCCAAACAATATTTCTGACACTTCGTAGGATTGCTTCTGCCTGTCTGCCACGTACACAAATCACTCCTCATTTCTTCCATTTTCCTCTTTCACACTTCCCAAATATTTGCACTTTCTACCATCTTCACTTACTCATCTACAATCCTTATTCCGCTAGTTGCCCTATTTTTCTTCGTAATTGTAACATTTGCTCACATTAAGTTTCATTCCGTACTGACTCACAGTCTCTTCCCAAGCATCCAGCTATTAATGAATCTCCTCCTCCCTGCTTCCCCAGATCATCAAGTCATCTGTGAACACCAGTGCTCTCGCCTTGTCTTCCCCGGTTTTTCTACCACCTTAGTCATTATCTCATCACACAGATGTGAGTTGCGGACAGAACAAAATGGTTCAAATGGCTCTGAGCACTGTGGGACTTAACAGCTGAGGTCATCAGTCCCCTAGAACTGAGAACTACTTAAACCTAACTAACCTAACGACATCACACACATCCATGTCCGAGGCAAGATTCGAACCTGCGACCGTAGCGGTCGCGCGGTTCCAGAACCGCTCGGCCATTCCGGCCGGCCGCGATCAGAACAGTGTCCTGAGTAGTAGTGAGTGCATCATTGTGAATGCCTTATATCGGAGCTAACTTAATAATTAGAAAGTGGCCAAATCGCGAACAAAGCCCTGAAAGTAACTACACTGGCACAGTTTACTAATAGCCACTGCAATGTCGTGGAGTTGCTATCTCCCGGTGGAACGATAATACTTATCAATATGTACTTTCAGTACGGAGACAATATTGAAACACACCTTGACCACTTAGCAACAGTAACAACGGCATTGCAGGGACGAAAGATGATAATCACTGCTGATAGTAATGCAAAATCCCCCCTGTGGCACAGCGGCACAAGGGACACTAACGGAGAGAAAGTAGAGGACTTCATCATGGCATCACAACTAGTTGTAGCGAACAAGCCTGGTAATCCTCCAACTTATGCAGGGGGAGGAGGACCAGGCACGAACATTGATGTAACTCTAGCCACCCCCAATGCAATTAATATCATACAAGAATGGAAAGTAGAAGAAAATGTCACCACAAGTGACCACAACCTAATCACTTTCATTGTGGGTGGAGGTGTGTCCCGCTGGGCCATGGGGTGGGAGATGCAGTTTAACTACAGAAGGGCTGATTGGGAACGATTAGCGAGGGAGTGCGTCATTCCTGCCTTACCAGAAGGTGGCGTAGACTTTGACATAGACGTAAACGACCGAGCAGAGGAACTGACTAATGCAATAACGACTGCAGTGAAAGCTGCTGTACCGACCAGGAGGAAGGCCATTGCAGCCTCCCCATCACCATGGTCGCCTGAACTTGAGGAGATGCGCCGGTCTGTCAGAAGGCTGAGAAGATACTACCAGCGCAGTGTCGTCTGGCCGGAACGGCAAAGATGGCTGATGCAGTATCGGGAAGCTAAACTTCGCTTTCAAAAGGAACTCCAGGCTGTTAGAGTGCAAAGTTGGGAAAATTTCGTCCAAAGCCAATTAGCATTGGACCCCTGGGGTACACCGTACAAATTAGTACGAGAGAAAATCCGCTCTCCACTGGAATTATCAACAGTCAGGCACGGGGACAGGATGACGGAATCCTGGCAGGAAACTGCTGAGGTCCTCCTCCGGTCCCTGTTGCCTGATGATAGCGCGGATGGGGAATCTGACCAGCAACAACAACTAAGACAGGATAACCTAAATGAATACAACAACAATACGGCAGTCTACCCTTTCTCTGAGGAAGAGGTGGCTGCCCACATAAAATCACTCAAAAGGGGTAAAGCTCCCGGGCCAGACGGCATTGTAGCTGAGGTGGTGCAGTTCCTAGCTCCCCAGCTAACTGCGCCACTCACCCACTTATACAACGAATGTCTGGTACAGCAAAAAATTCCCAGGGTCTGGAAGTCCGCGAATGTGGTAATTATTAGGAAAGGGTTGGATAAAGATCCAACAAATGTTAAATCATACAGACCAATCTGTTTGATTAACATTCTGGGGAAAATATTAGAAAAGCTACTAGCTGACAGACTGGCTGCACATAGAGTGCTGTGTGGGGTGAGCGACAGGCAGTTCGGCTTCAGGCCTGGGCGATCGACATCTGATGCGATCGCCTTGGCGGCTGAGGTCTGTGGCTCTACTCCGCATAAGTACGTAGTGGGCATCATGGTTGACATCAGTGGCGCCTTCGACAATCTGTGGTGGCCTTCGCTCTTCTCCTGCTTGCGGGAGAAGGAGTGCCCAGGGCCGCTATATGGCTGTCTGAGGAGCTATTGCGAGGAACGGGAGGTCTGGCTATCATCTTCTAGCAGGAGAATTGGAAAATCTATTACAAAGGGTTGTCCTCAGGGTTCCGTGCTAGGGCCCCTGTTCTGGGACATCCACATGGAGCCGTTGTTAGACACCCTACAACAGAGTGAAGAAGTGCTAGAGGTGATAGCCTATGCAGATGACCTCCTCCTGTTGGTCGGCGGCCGTAGCCGCGAAGACATTGAACCTAAGATAGAGAGTGCCATAAATAAGTTACAACTGTGGTGCCAAAACACCAAAATGACGGTGTCACCCAGTAAGTCCGCCTACTTACTTTTGAAGGGACAACTAATCCGAAACCCGACCGTACGAATCGAGCGTTCGCCGGTTCTTCGGAGACGTGACGCGCGATACTTAGGCATCATCATTGATGAGAAGTGGAATTTCGGGAAACACATTGAAACTGTAACCCAGAAAGCCATCCAAACACTGAACAACCTCATATCAATAGGACACAAGAGATTTCATCTTCCACCTCATCTCATAAGACTCTACCACAATAGTATATTAACATCAATAGTGGATTACGGCTCGGGAGTCTGGGCACACAGGCTCACGAGGGTCGTGCCCGCCATGACAGTGAGAAGGGTTCAGAGAAATATGATACTTAGATCGGTAGGGGCTTACAGAACATCACCAGGGGGAGCACTACTAGTCATAATGGGGCTTTGCCCCCTAGACATCAAAATCAGGGAACAGGCTGCATGGTTCTGGATAAAAAAGGGGAATATAACAAAAATAGAGGAGATTTTAGGCATTAGGGCAGGGGACAAGGGGGAGATTCGGCAAAGGGGATTTCAATTATGGCAAGAACTGTGGGATGCGGATGAAACAGGGCGCAGGACACATGAGCTGATACCAAGCATTAGAGAACGGATGAAAATGAAGTACTTTGAGCCTACTAGAGGGCTGATCCATTTTCTCACTGGACATGGACCTTACCCGACATACTTATGTCGGTTCGGGAAAAGGGCCACACCCGCGTGTGAATGTGGTGAACCGGAGGGCACTCCCGATCATGTGATTTACGAGTGCCCCCTCTTCGATGATGTTGCTTCTACATTACGGGACCAACTACCTGACCAAGACACATACCGCCTAATAAGACGAGAAGACACTTTCCAGACACTAAACAGACTTGCCAATGAGGTATCACAGAAAGTATTGAAAGATTTCATGAGGGAACAAAACTAAACAGCACAGATTATGACAAATACCACCCACTCCCATACCGCCTATGCGAGGAAAGGCCGACTCTTTAGTTAGGAATCCGCCACGCATGGGACTAGGGGGAGTGCGGAACTATAACCTGGATTTGACAACACACTGGAGATGACTTAGTTTATAATTAGTTAGTAGGAATTAGACTAGAAATTTAGATTAAGTACCTGCAGCGATTAACATCCTGGCCTGCCCAGTGTCAGGGGCACGCCCATCGGTGTTAGCTCGATGGGCAAGGCAATAAAGTAGGTTTATACATAGCTGACACACCTGTGACGCTGCAGGAAGTAGAAGTAGGTATAGTTTAAAAATCTTAGAAGTTAAAATAAATAGCCAAATATAGCTGCCCATTGAAATTAGATTAAAGCTGTAGCTCACAACAGAGTATACTGTATTTAGCTGCTAATTGTAATTATAAAAGTAGAAAGTAAGACCCACTAATCTAATAAGGAGGTGGGTTGAGATGTATAATTGTTATTGTTGAATAAAGAATTTTTTTTTTTTTTTTTTTTAAAAACTGTTGGTCGTGTCTGGCGTGGGCTCGGTCGCTTGACGGCGCGTTCGGCGCGGGCCCGCCCTTTGCCGGCGCGCCGTAGGGCACGGAAGCTCGCACTGGGGCGTATCGCTTCCAGTCGGGTGTTGCCGCGGCAGTTCTCACAGGGGAAGTGACGCGTCTCTTATAGCCTCTCCTTCCCAAGTGGCTCTTTCCGCCTTCCCGTGGTGCCAGATGTTAAGCTTGGCATTCTGCCTTGCGACAAAAGGGAGAGCTGCGACCCAACCCGGAGCTGTGTCGAGGGACCGAACACCAGTCCCTTTCTGTTCGCAGGGCACAGACCATCAGGTGCTCTGCATGCCGGCGACTTCGTTTGTCGGCGTGGGATCACGGCGCGAGTCGGCAAGGGTGCTTCGCCGCGCCCCTGGGTAACCGGGGCGTGTTCTGCCAAACCCAGGAGGTGGTGACATCGCCTGGGCTAGGTTAGATGGGCACAGACCGCCGAACGACTGGGGGACCGACCCACCACCTGAGTAGGAGTGGGTCCTTGGCCTTCAGGTGGAAGCTCGGGCTAGTAAGCGGCGAAGGGCGAGAGGTGCATCCGCCTCTCCGGAGTGCGAGGTGCACTTGCCGAGGAGCGTCGTGTGAAATCGTCGACGACGAGACCTTCGACGGGGACCAGGGCGCTGGCAACAGCGCGCTAAACCCAGCAGCTCTGGAGTGCCCTTGAGCTAGGGGCGAGGTTGGTGGGCGAGCTGCAGAAGTCCCCCCCCCCCCCCCCCCCATGTCAGAGGAGCCGGTCCGGGGCAAGAGACGGGCTCCCATCCTTTCTTCACTCGTCTACAAACATGGCTGAATTAGAGACGAGTGACTCTAGTGCGACCTCGAGGGCGTCGATCGCGACTGTTCCTGCCTCACAGGAGGAAGCGGAACAGAACGAGCAAACCGCACTCGAGAGACATACTAAAATCAATCAAATTCTGGATTCGAGTGTGAAAAACAGCAAAATCAGCCAGGCTGCAGTCCTGGCAATTAAAAATGAGCTCGCCGCCTGGGCCATTGCAAGTGCAAAGCTCGAGGGGCGACTCGAAGAATTGGAAAAAGAGAATAACAGACTAAGGCAGCAGCCAACCAAAACATGGGCTGCAGTGGCTGCACAAGCAGTCACAAAACCCCAAACCACCAAAGAAACAATAGCTAAGGTCACAAAAAGGTCGGACACGGCGGTCTTCTTAAGACCCCTGCCCGGACAAACAGTAAAGAAGGTACAAGAAATATTCACCACAGCAATTGACCCTGCTAAAGACAAAATCAAAATAAACAAAGTTAAGGCAACAAAAAACGTGGTAGTAGTTGACGTAGCAACAGAGGAAGACAGAGAAAAAATCCTAAACAATACTAAATTGAATACAGCAGTTAAATGTGAACCACCGAAAAAGCGGAATCCGCTGGTGATCCTCTACGACGTACCAGTAGCATTAACAGAATCTGACATACATGAGACGTTATATAATGAAAACTTCGATGACATGGAGTGGGAAACATTCAGAAACGACTTCAAATTACGTTTCAAAACAGGGCCCCGGGAGCGTGATGTCGTACATCACGTTGCCGAGGTCTCGGGAAAGATGTGGCGCAGAATCACCAGTATGGGGAGAATCTATTTAGGTTTTCACGCGATAAACGTACGAGACTATCTAGTAGTTCCCAGATGCCACAACTGTGGCGACTTAGATCATATACATTAGTATTGTGAAAGGAAGCCGGCCTGCTCCAGGTGTGGGGCCGAGGATCATTCGAGGAAAAACTGCAGCAAAGCTGGAATCTGCATACCCTGCACAAAGAGAGGCAAAAAGTCATGTAACGCCACTGGCAGAAATTGCCCTACCTACAGGATGCTCGAGCAGACACTCATAGCTCGAATTGACTATGGCTGAGGCCCTAAATGGGAACAGGAAGCCCAAAAGAAAGTCTCCAAGCAAGAGGTTGAAGGATGCAATAAGGGCTAACAAATTCAGAGAATTTATACAGAAGATTACCAGGCCACAACACCTCATTATCACAATGAAAGATGTCTGTATCCAAACAGATCCTTGTGATGAGAATGATGCACCCTCCCCTCCGAATCGGGGACACAGGTCGCCTAAAGATCAAGCACGACCACTTGGGCATCCTGTGGTAGGGAAGTTATTAATGACAGAAGACCCAAAGATAAAAAGTCAGGAAGAGCAAGTGCAAGTAAATAAAATAAGTAGCACCAGTGTACCTATTAACATAGGTACACCAACAAGCCCACTTACCGAACGAGGGCCAGGAATAGATCAGGCCAGGATTTACTCCAACCTGGAGCACGCCTTGCAGCTGTCTAGGCTGGAAGAGCCGGCCACCCTCACAACAGCCTTGAGGCATGTGGTGCGTGTCGGCCGCGAATACGGTAGAGACATTACCTCCCCAGTGATGGAGGCTGTAGACAGAATACAGCTCAAGACAATGAGTCTCCCCACAGACTTCGGAGCCCTGCGAGACCTGGTTAAGAAAGTGTTCGAAAGGCGAAATGAAAAATTCGACCTTAACGAATTATACAACCAATCTGTCATCACCAACGGCAGAATAGCACACGACTGGCGCAAAAACTGGCCAGAGTCCCATATACACACATACTTCCCACGTGAGCCAGTTAAGAGTGGGACAGATAAACACACATAATAGTAAACTGGTTCTACAGGAACTCCGAAAAGTGGTGGAGGAGAAGAGTCTAGATGTACTCTGCATACAGGAGCCATACTCCCTGGCTGGACGGATCCTGTTCACTGCAGTCAACTGGCAGCAAATCTACAGTGGCGCGGAACCAAGAGCCGCGATTATAATCATAAATAAAGCGTTGAGAGCCACCGTACTAGCACAATTTTCGGATGACCACTGCAACGTCGAGGAGCTTCATTCACCCACAGGAGTACTATACGTGGTTAATATGTACTTCCAGTACGGAAGACAAATAGATGAATTTCTGGATAAGCTTGTCCAAATAGCCATGGCGTTGCGGGGTGGTACTCAGGACGACCGAGGAGAAAAAGCTGTCGACACAATCATGTCATTACAACTCATGGTCGCTAACAAACAGGGAAACCCTCCCACCTACACGGGGGGGGGGGGGGGGGGGGGGGAGGAGGACAAGGTACAAACATTGACGTTACCCTGGTAACGCCAAACCTTGCAACAAAAATATCGAATTGGACAGTTTGGGATCAGATTACTACTAGTGACCACAACATAATAACATTTACCATAGGAGACAGCGAGTGCCACTGGGAAATGGGGTGGGAAACGCAGCTCAACTATAACAAAACCGACTGGGACCGACTGGCGAGGGAGTGTGGCATTCCTGCGTTACTGGAGGGTGATGTCAACGTAGAAGAATATGCCAAAGATCTTACAAGTGCGATAACCAGGGCAGTAAAGGCAGCTGTACCAACCAGGAGGAGGGCCGTCGCGGCCTCCCCTTCACCATGGTCAGCCGAACTGGGGCAAATGCGCCAGGCAGTACGGAGGGTGAGGGGGTATTACCAGCAGTGTGTCGTCTGGCATGAAAAGCCTGTCGTTTCGCGGAATTATTAAATGTTTTACTACCAATCAAAGGCAACAGACGACAAATTATCAAATCGGCAGTGCCATTCGTGAGTATTCGAAAAGGGACTGCTCTCAAGCTTCTCATTTGGCCTCGCAAGGCTGAGTGGATCATGACGGGCCGGAAATGCAGATTTTGTATGCCGTTCCAGGTACAGAGCATATTTCTGCCCATTCGATAAACATCACATTTGCTCCACAGCGGTCAGTCACTAGGCGCGCCGGGCAACCGTAGCCCTTGGCTCTCTGCCCTTTAAAGGTGCCACGGGACTCCCACGTCCCTTCACAAGTGCCCTCGATGACCCTTGCACTGTAACTCGCCCACGCTCCAGGGCAGCCAGTCACTGCAGTAAGCAATGTCAGTATCAATACGTCTGCTGACATTTGCCAATAAACACTCATAAGATAAAGAAAAATAAACTATTTAACACAGACACCTGAGATCTACCGGCTGGTTGTGTTGACTTAACGCTACATCTACATCTACATCTAAATGACTACTCTGCAAGTCACATTTAAGTGCTTGGCAGAGGGTTCGTCGAACCACAATCACACTATCTCTCTACCATTCCACTCCCGAACAGCGCGCGGGAAAAACGAACACCTAAACCTTTCTGTTCGACCTCTGATTTCTCTTATTTTATTTTGATGATCATTCCTACCTATGTAGGTTGGGCTCAACAAAATATTTTCGCATTCGGAAGAGAAAGTTGGTGACTGAAATTTCGTAAATAGATCTCGCCGCGACGAAAAACGTCTCTGCTGTAATGACTTCCATCCCAATTCGCGTATCATATCTGCCACACTCTCTCCCCTACTACGTGATAAATCAAAACGAGCTGCCCTTTTTTGCATCCTTTCGATGTCCTCCGTCAATCCCACCTGGTAAGGATCCCACACCGCGCAGCAATATTCTAACAGAGGACGAACAAGTGTAGTGTAAGCTGTCTCTTTAGTGGACTTGTTGCATCTTCTAAGTGTCCTGCCAATGAAACGCAACCTTTGGCTCGCCTTCCCCACAATATTACCTATGTGGTCTTTCCAACTGAAGTTGTTCGTAATTTTAACACCCAGGTACTTAGTTGAATTGACAGCCTTGAGAATTGTACTATTTATCGAGTAATCGAATTCCAACGGATTTCTTTTGGAACTCATGTGGATCACCTCACACTTTTCGTTATTTAGCGTCAAGTGCCACCTGCCACACCATACAGCAATCTTTTCTAAATCGCTTTGCAACTGATACTGGTCTTCGGATGACCTTACTAGACGGTAAATTACAGCATCATCTGCGAACAACCTAAGAGAACTGTGCAGATTGTCACCCAGGTCATTTGTATAGATCAGGAACAGTAGTGGTCCCAGGACGCTTCCCTGAGGAACACCTGATATCACTTCAATTTTACTCGATGATTTGCCGTCTATTACTACAAACTACGATCTTCCTGACAGGAAATCACGAATCCCGTCGCACAACTGAGACGATACCCCATAGGCCCGCAGCTTGATTAGAAGTCGCTTGTGAGGAACGGTGTCAAAAGCTTTCCGGAAATCTAGAAATACGGAATCAACTTGAGATCCCCTGTCAATAGCGGCCATTACTTCGTGCGAATAAAGAGCTAGCTGCGTTGCACAAGAACGATGTTTTCTGAAACCACGTTAACTTTTTTCCGAACTCCAGGTCACTTAAAGGTTACTTCTTCTTTATCTTTTTTTGTGATTACTTGGCTCTCATTATTCAGCATCGTTGTCTCTTTTTGTAATTACCGTTTCATGATTCCGTCGCAACTGCAACCGTATTACCATGTTAGTGAGATGGCATTGTGTAAGCTCCGCTGTTTTTTGACAAAAGAAACAAATGTTAATATTGCAGCAAGAGAAACATAGGTGTTACATGAACTTCGCCACTGATGAGGATTCTCTGACTAAGAAGAAGAAACAAAGTAAGAAGTCTGGGGCAAATAAATCGCTCCTTCCGCTGTGATTTAGGCCATATCCTGTAACCATGTGTATTTTTAATAATGAACATTGAGGACTGAAGCCTGCCAAAGGATTTTATTTCTCTACATGAATGATCCAAAAGAAAACGATTCACAGCACAGGGTGCACCATCTACGAGGGTTGCCCAGAAAGTAATGCACCCCATTTTTTTTCTTCGACTATTGTTTATTGAACATAATGAGAATTACACACATCCTATTTGTCCACGTAATCACCATTCCGTTCTGTGGCCTTCCTCCATTGCGAAAAAAGGACGTGTATGCCCTGTCGGGTAGCAAACCTTGTCCTGGAGGCGAAGCCAGTGCTTCACTGTGTGAATCGCCCCCAGACGCAGCGCCCACTACCGACTCGTCAATCCTCACGAGTGACCACATCAGCTAGCTGCAACATGTCAGGTGTGACAGCCGTGGATGTTTCCCCGACCGCTGCTGCAAATCGTGGAGCTCCGCCGAACCGTTTTCTGATGACCTCACCCTCTATGCCCAGCGAATAACTGTAGCTCTGTCGATAGCAGATGCTCCATAGATTTTACACAAGCGTTTGTGAATATTCCCCACAGTTTTTATCTCTGCAGTGGGAATTTCAGTGACGGCACGTTGCTTGTAATGTACATCACCTACAGACGCCATTTTGAAACTGTCCTGCAGCTACGCTATCTGTCGGAACTGACGGGAACTTTGCGCGCTCACTTAGGAGACATCAAATAATACATACGTAGCATTGTTTTCGGCTGAGAAAAATAAATGCGGTGCATTACCTTCTGAGCAACCCTCGTATGTGTTCCCATCACTATTCAAGGTGTATTCCTGAACAGTTTCGCCTCAAGTATCTTTAGATCCGTTAAAGGCATTGTCAATTTTCACCTTGATGGGCAATTACGAACGACTGATAAAAGGAAGCGACAGTGTTAATAACGAACAGAACTATGCACCTTTTTGGGCTGCAGAATAATAATTTTTGCAGATCTCACAGCCTGCAGAATCCTGTCGGCTTCTCGTCAAGAGCAAAATAGATTATCAATATACTGCAGAACTAGAAGATACATGACATGAATTTGTTTAGTCCTTCATTCATATGATCGAAATGATGGTGTGCAGTTTGGTGTGGATTTTTTCATATTTCTCATATCGTTGATAAGTAGAAAGAAAATATTTTTCATGTTTCAGTACCAGCTGTTCGTTATTAAAATCACACTGGGTTATAGGATTCCACTGAAATTTACAACATAAGGAACAACTTATTTTCGCCTCACTTGTTAAAATTTATTTTACTTTCAGAGAAGCGTCGTCAGTGGAGAAATTTGAGTAACGCCTACATTTCTCTTGTTGTATTCTTAAAATTTGCTTCTTCAGCCAGAATACGGTGAAATTTACACAGTGTTACCTCCCTAACTTGCTAATGCAGTTATAATTGCGATATAATCATGAAACAGTTGTTTATTAAACGAGTAGCTGAGGACAAGTCAGGTCAATAGCTTATGAAAAATCACATTCTCAAAATTAAATTAAAATTTCTTCGCTTATGTTGTTGCGAAGCCACATTAATTCTCATTTCACCAGCTGTCGATGACCCCTTCTAAATTACATTATTCCACTGGAAACGTCTGCAGTTACTCATGTATAGCAGCAGATTGGAAAGTCCTACATGTTAACCACATGGCAGAATATTCTCCTCTTGCATGCTATCATTTGCTAAGATCTGGTTTCGATATCTCGAATGGTTTATGAGATATACACGCGAGCGGAAGTAAACGCGCTATGTACAATCCATTTTGTCGAGATTGGGGGCAGATATAAATCTGCTCACCAGTTTAAAGGAAAACGCAATGTTTTAGCTACATTTCATACACAGCAATGTATGATGTAAACACACCAAATGAACGCAAATGCATAGCGACTCCTATTTTTCATGTTCCACTATTAGAATTTAGTGCAGTGCGGTATGTATTCTATAAATATCGCAGTAACTGTGACCATTAACGAAATGGTAGGCAGTTCATCGTGAAGCTGACGAACAAAGATATAAAATGTGCAAGGGTCACATATTTTCACCGAGCAGCTCTTGAAAATCGAGTGAGAAAGTTTGCAGACAAGGCAGACTACATTGACTAGCCGAGCTAGTGAGGCGTAGCGCCATATAACGATCCTGCCTTGGAGGCGGTTAAGTGGGAGATGTGTCTCAGAGCTGGAAGGTGACCGATGGTGACGCGAGACTGGACGCGCACGTAGTTTATGTATCAGGCGATAGAGGACAATGTTGGATAGGGGGACTATGATTTTAGTTTCGATTGTACCCACTAGAGTGCACTAAAGTAATTGAATGTTTTTCATAAACTGTTTTTGTATTTTCATAAAGTGTTATTATGTCTTTTTGTGTATGTAAAATGTTATAAATGTGTTTTAGCAGTATGAATGATGCGTGAGTGTGGATTAATGTTAATATGCAGATAATTATTTAAGGAGTTATGTAGTAGGATTTAGTGTGGTAACATTTCGAAGAAGTATGGATATGAACAAAGGGGATTTTTGTAGAATAGATTTGTAAACTAAGTTTATGGTAAAGGGAAGGTTGATTCAGGTATAAATAACAATAGTAAATAACTTTATGCATAAACAAAACTTCAGCATATTAGAAAATTACGTCGGTAAAAAGTGCAGTCGTTAGGTTTATTATTTTGCGATTGGTTATTGATGAAAAGTGCGGAATGACGCGGGAGAATGTTGTTTTGTTATTGGCTGTTGAGTAAACTGACCAATGGTAAAGCTATATTCTTCGCGCGCCTTTCTCTGCTGGTAGAGAAGACTTAGAGTATTCTAGAGAAGAGTCGAAGCCTAGCCATGAGAGAGATCGGACGTGTGCAGTAGTAGTTCCGATGGAAATGATAAGTTGCCGAATCTAGCAGTGTTTCTTACATCAAAAGTGTTGGAAAGTGACGGCATAATTATTCAGATGTGTGTGTAGAAATTTCGGAATTTTTAAGTGAATTTTGTGACGAGAAAAGACATATATTCCGCGTGGCGTATTGAGCAGGTCGGTGGCTAAAAACTGTGACTGCATTTGGTACCGACAGACTTAATACTTGGCGAGCATTATCAATCAAAAACAATCAATATTTTTGTAGCTATTACGTTTTCGGGAAATGCAACACCATAAACTTGCTAACGTGTGTGAAAGGGATTATGAGTGACTGTGTTAAGACTAGCACGGGCTTGGCAGTATTACTTGTTCACCTAAGTTTCAGAATATATTAATTGAGGTACAAAATTTCCAACCTTTCATTTCGTGTTTCTCCCGAAACGTAGATTAGTGACTTTAATTGCAGCCTGGTTCACGTCGAAGTACAGTCAGTTTCACTCGGCTTTCCTACTGATGATCTGCTGAGACAAAGTTCACAGGTAGGTGCAGGTCCGTAGTAAACGGACGGAAAGGACCGCGCCGCCGCACTAGCCCGCATTCTCTGCGCGCACCCGCAGCCGCGTATTGAGTGCTTTGGACAGCGCAGCGAGTCTGCACGCAGACTACCGGCATTCTTACCTTAGTGTTGCCTCACATAGAGCGGAGGCAGCGAACAAAAAGTCGCTGGCTCAGACGCACTTATTCTATGTGATCAAAAGTACCCGAACACCTGGCTGAAAATGAGTTTCAAGTTCGTGGCACCCTTCATCGGTAATTCTGGAATTCAGTATGGTGTTGGCCCACCACTAGCCTTGATGACAGCTTCCACTCTCGCAGGCATACGTTCAATCAGGTGCTGGAAGCTTTCTTGGGGAAGGACACTCATTCTTCACTGTATCGATGTCGGTCAGTGAGGCCTGGCACGAAGTCGGCATTCTGAAACATCCCAAAGGTGTTCTATAGCATTCAGGTTAGGACTCAGAGCAGTCCAGTCCACTACAAGGATTTCATTGCCGTGTAACCACTCCGCCCAGGCCGTGCATTATGAACAGATGCTCGATCGTGTTGAAAGGTGCAATCGCCATCCCCGAATTGGTCTTCAACAGTGGGAAGCAAGAAGATGCTTAAAACATCAATGTAGGCCTGTACTGTGATAGTACCACACAAAACAACAAGGGGTGCAAACCCCTTCATGAAAAACACGACCACACCATAACACCACCGCCTCCGAATTTAACTGTTGGCACTACACACGCTGGCAGATGACGTTCACCGGGCATTCGCCATTCCCACACCCTTCCATCGGATCGCCACATTGTGAACCGTGATTCGTTGCTCCACACAACGTTTTTCCACTGTTCAATCGTCCAATGTTTACGCTCCTTACACCAAGCGAGGCGTCGTTTGGCATTTACCGGCTAATGTGCGGCTTATGAGCAGCCGCTCGACCATGAAATCCAAGTTTTCTCACTTCCCCTCTAACTGTCATAATACATGCAGTGGATCCTGATGCAGTTTGGAATTCCTGTGTGCTGGTCTGGATAGATATCTGCCTATTACATATTACGACCCTCTTCAACTGTGGCGGTCTGTGTCAGTCAACAGACGAGGTCGGCCTGTACGCTTTTGTGCTGAACGTGTCCCTTGACTTTTCCACTCCACTATCACATCCGAAACAGTGGACCTAGGGATGTTTAGGAGTGTGGAAATCTAGCGTACAGACGTATGACACAAGTGACACCCAATCACCTGACCACGTTCGAAGTCCCTGAGTTCCACGTAGCGCCCCATTCTGCTCTCTCACGATGCCTAATCACTGCTGAGGTCGCTGATATGGAGTACCTGGTAGTAGGTGGCAGCACACTGCACCTAATATGAAAAAAGTATGTTTTTGGTGGTGTCCGGATACTTTTGATCACATAGTGTATGTCCGGAGTTACAATTTGAGGTGGACCTCGCCGCAGCTGCTGGAGTACCTGGATTAACAAGGAGAGGTCCCCAGCGATGCTATCGACTTTTTGAAACCATCTAAACGGTTATGTAGATATCACACACTGCAGCCATTCACCCTGGTGTGCTCTCATTTGCGAGTAACAGACGAAAAAAAATTCGGAATTTTGTGTGACACTCCGTAGGATTAAAAAAGAGGCTTAGATAGTTTGGTTGTCTGGTGTAATCGGTAGGATAATAACTTCACATACAAGAGGTTGTGAATTGGATTCAGGTCAGGTCCACTGAAGTTGTTTTTTCTTATTATTTATGGAAATGACTTTAATCATTATTTTTACTCACTTAATTGATTTAAATGTAGTTTTTTATATCCATTCCTTTGTCACATCATTTTAATCCAGGATCAACTTCTTCACTTGCTCTCGTTTTTCTTTCTATCATTCTTTTTCCACTGTAAATCTTTGTTCATGTGTTGTTAATTAATTTTATGTATCAATTTCGATTTAATTTCTTTTGATCTATCACCCTGTTTTTTCGTGCGTATTATCGCGTTCGTTATATCTATTTCTAATTTTGTTTGAATTTTACTATACTTATGAACCCTTCTTCCATTTAAATCTTTATTTGCGTGATTTTTTTCCATAGTGCAGTAGGTATTTAGGTTATGTTTTAAATGTCTGTATTACGATTACCATACAAGAAACATATACCATACGAAAAATATATTGTTCTTGCCACTGCACAGTCAAGACAAATAGATTATTTGGTCTTTTCTTAACTGAGAGATCGGAATTTTCAAATAACTCAATGTTTTAACGGACAAATACAATCACATTCATATTCACAAACTTACGATTAGAAAAAGAATTATTTACAAAAAAAGTGTAACAAATGAAAAAAATTCATGAGGTTATTAAAATAATGTGACAAAAGAATAAAAAAATTACATTAAAACCAATTAATTGAAAAAACATAATGATCCAAGTAAAATCTATAAAGATTTAAAAATAAAGGAATCTTACTGCAGCTGACGAAATTCGAACCCACAATCTCTTGTATGTGAAGCTATTATTCTACCGTTTACACTGCACAACTAGACTCTTCGAGCCACACGTTTTAATGCTACTGCATGTCACACAAAATTCCGGAACTTTTTCGTCAATTACTCGGAAACGACAGTCCACCACGGTGAATGGCTGCAGGGTGTGATACCTGGGATTTTAAACTACATCATCGTATATTTGCCTTCGAAAAGCCGATCGCACCGCTGCGTACCTCTCCTTGTAAGTGTTGCTTGCTTAAGGGAGACGAATGTACCTCTCGATTATTTCTGTCATTACGGTCTCCTCCCCTATTTGGATAATAGTTTCGTAAAGTGACCCTTGAAGTTGATAATTAAAATCGTTTCTCCGTCCAAACATACAAGGCCCTCAGCCAAGTAGTTCCAGATTACATTTCCTTGTTCATTTATTACATAAATGTTGTGCCTTTCAAAGTTTTGTTTCTATACGTGTCATGTTTCGAAATTGGCGTAACAAGTCGTTGACTGTTGTTAAATGGAGATTCTTATTTGTGGTATGCCGGTAACATCCTGGAAAGTAAAGTTTTTGTAAAATCAAGATTCTGCGTACCACGTGGTGGTTAGCAAGCACGAGGTCCTTTGTGTTACCAGGTTCTGATTATGACGCCAGAATCCCTGCGAATTGTACAAAACAGGCTTGCTATCACATGCAGCCGAGGTATTTGTGGTTATTTAAGCCAATTTCTAGGTGTTTTTATTTTGCTAACTGTGAGGAACAGAATCCTTTCTGACAAGCACTTGTGTAGACTGAGACAGACAATCTAAATAGCTGACGTAAAGTATTACCTGTATCTTTCGTATCGTGTAATTACTGTTATTAAATCCAATTTTTAGAATTCCGAAACTCAGTCGGTAAAAACGGAATCCTTATAATTAGGATCACTTTGTTGTCCGTCTGTCTTTCTGTAAGTCAGTTAAGACTCCCTTTTAGCAGGAAGGGGAAGACGTAACAAGTTGAAATTTATGTCACATAGTAAGGTCTACGATCCCTTGAAGGCGTAAAAAAATTAATCTTCTAAGCAATCAAAAGATATGGCCATTTATGTCACATATTTTGTTGCGAACTCATCAAAACCTACAGATGAGCTATCAGTACATGTAATTAAGTTTGCACGGAACCCCCACAGCTCGATTCCTACTAGCAGTTGACAAGTTTTTTATATGCAGTCTAAATGAAAAATGGACTTGGTGTGATGGATAATGGAGATTTCGTTTAACTTAAATATTTTGTGTTAGGGCGAACAGTGTGCTAGATGTGAGGAACATGTGCGCTTTTATCTCGTACTAATACGCATGTAAATTTGTTGCATTGAATAATGCACTTATATTTTCCTTTTCTTGTGTCTGATTCATCTGTTATGAAGATCTGTTTCGCATGTCTTTCATTACGTGTCGTCTGTTCGTAACTGCGATTATTTTTATTAAAACTGACCACTCTGAATATTAAATTATTATTATGGCCTGAGAATTAATAAGAGAAGACATGCATTAAGAGATTCAAGGTTTTAGGAAACACGTGGTCAGGACCAAGCTAGTTCACTGGACGATCATTTGCCACAAGGCATGGTATCTGTAACATCGCTTTTCTTACAGCCTTACTTTCCAGTGTGAAGCAGCATGCAAAACCAAATTACAAGTAAGTGTCAATTCGTCTGGTAACTCCACGTGGCTGCTAGAACGTTTCAGATGTGGTTAGGTACAGAGCAATAAAACACTTGGTATAGGTCTTCCTTGTGCCATCAGAAATGTTGTCTGCTGTATGCTCTTGTACGGGATGTTCAAAAAGTGTCTCCGCTGTGGCGTATGATTGTTAGCCGCGCGTGACATATGACTGTTCGCCTGCCTGTGTTACTTCCCTTCAAGTGGACTCTCCCAACATTCCACTGTTTCGTTTATCTCAGCCAGCGTCAGTAGTATCGTTGGTGTGTGAACGTTTAACTTTAGTTCCTTTGTTCGTTTGTTTCGTTTTTGTCACTGTTAAAATGCTAATCATTGAAGAACGTGTTTTTTTAGTCGAACAAGTGTTCAAAGCTGGCGTTAAATACACAGTTTCAGTTCGTCAAACATTAATTCAGTTTTCCCGGAGTCAACACTTCCACATCGCGTTACGGTTCGAGATTAGATTAACAAATTTCGAAGTACGGATTAAGAGACAAATGCACCGAGAAGTGGTCGTCCTACCGTTTTGTCTGAGGATGAACTACTCGATATTTCCGATAAAATGTCCATGAGTCCGAACAAGTCAGTAAGAAAACTCGCCCGGGAAATCGATGTTAGTGTTAGAACGGCCCACACAGCTGTATGGAAAAAATTAGAACTTTTCCCATACAAAATGACAGTCGTGCAAGAACTGAAAAATACTGATGGGAGGAGACTGCATTATTGTCAGTGGTTCAAAAATTTCGTTCAACAAAATGGAAGGGATATTCTTAATGAAACGTTTTTCACTGATGAGGCGTGCTTTCGTTTATCCTGGTACATGAACTCGCAAAATTCTCGTATGTGGAATACTGCAAATCCATTGTGTATTCATGAGGAGCCACTTCATTCTCTCAAAATAGGATTTTGGATTGCAATTTCTAGACGTCGGATTGTGGGTCCCATATTTTTCAACGAAACAATAAACGCACAACGAGACTGGAGTGATATTCTGTACCCATTCATAGGAGAACTTGTGTTAAGTGAAATACTGATCGGTTATTTTCAACAAGATGGTGCAACCGCGCATACTGCTCGTGTTTCAGTGTCACTGCTCGCTGATGTTTTTGGTGATCGCATAATTTCACAGGGACTTTGGCCTCCACGATCATCTGACCTAACGCCACCTGACTTTATTTCTAGGGTGCAGCGAAAGCAACTGCCTATAAAAACCGTCCAAAATCCATTGATGAATTGAATACTGCAATATGCACTTTCACTGCTTCTGTTACAGAAGAAATGTTACAGCTTGTGTTTGGAAACATGATAGACGAATTGAATTGTGTATTCAACAACAGGGGGGACACTTTCAACATTTAATGTGAAAATTTGTAAGTAAAAATGAATATTCAATAAATTAATAACTTGTATTTCACTGAGTTTCATTTCGGTATATTCAAATGGTTCAAAAGGCTCTGAGCACTATGGGACTTAACATCTGAGGTCACCAGTCCCCTAGAACTTAGAACTACTTAAACCTAACTAACCTAAGGACATCACACACATCCATGCCAGAGGCAGGATTCGAACCTGCGACCGTAGCAGTCGCGCGGTTCCGGACTGAAGTGCCTAGAACCGCTCGTCCACCGCGGCCGGCTCGGTATATTCACTGCGGCATACGGCACGCGCGGCTAACAATCATACGGCAGGCACTGCGGAGAGATTTTTTGTAACACCCCGTATAAATAATAATAAATTAATGCCGTCCCGTGTAAATAATAAGTTAGCTGCCACATTCATTATAGTCAGATGCAATTTTTTTTCAGTCCGTTGCGCTTGTATACACTTTACTATTCACACGTTCATTTATACTCAGCATCAGTCAGATGTGCTTTTGTATTCAGTGTGAGTCAGATGTATTTTTGTAGTCAGTATCAGTGAGATGTGCTTCTGTATTCAACGTTAGTCAGGGGGGCTCATATATTCAGTCAGTTGGTTGGTCGGTAGATTTGGGGGAGGGGAACAAACAGAGAGGTCATTGGTCCCATCGGATTAGGGAAGGGTGGGAAAGGAAGTGACCCGCGACCTTTCAGGGGAACCATCCTAGCATTTGCCTGAAGCGATTTATGGAAATCACGGAAGACCTAAATCAGGACGGCCGTACGCGGTTTTGAACCGTCGTCCTCCCGATGCGAGGCCAGTGTGCTAACCACTGCGGCACCTCGCTCGGTGTTTTCAGTCAGAGCAATTTTGTTTAAAATAACACACAACCTGAATCGTACTAAATTTCGCAGTTAACTAGAGAGATTCAGCTGTGATTGCTGTGGATGTACACATTTGAGTCTGCTGATATCAAGATAAACTGGAAACAAGAATATCAGTAAAATATTATGTTGCAATTTTTGTAACAACAGACCGTATTCTGGATTTACAGTATATCATACTTATCTTGCTATAGTAGTTTGCGTGGTTCGTCACAGCAGATAGACGGAAAACCTTACATAATATGGAAAATAAAGAAGTAAATGTTTTAAATCACTTCGTTCGACAACTTGTTCCCCACCATAGTTCGCTCTCGAGACTTCAGTTTTACACGAACTTGTATACTCCCAAAAGCTTCTGACGTGGAGGCAAGTGTGCCTGTATGACCTCGGAGATGAAGTGCCCCATGCGTAGGTAAATTAAGTTTTGACTGTGATAAGGTGCTGGAATTCCACATATCTCGCCTTTCCTGCGCTCGAATGTCATGCCTTCTTCCAGCATAACGTCTGACTTCATCCCGTTCACGTTGAGAGACGTTTCATTTTAGACCCTTTTCATGTCGCCTATTCGTGTGTGCGTCGGTAGGCACTTGTCCTTCTCAAAGATCTTTATTACGTCTCTGGGTGGGATCTGTAAGAAATGTCCCAGCAAACTTGTCTGAGATTTGATGGGGCTTAACCAATTCGGAAACTTGGTGGCAGAATCGGTCTGCGAGGTCTAATGGCCGACAAAGACATCCCTGCCTTTTGCCTGCTCCCTTGCTGACAACGTGGCGGTCCTACCTTGTATTATAGATGCTTTGTATCATGATAGTGGAGTCAATTTATTCAACTGACTTTTTTCTGAATTATGGTGAGATGTTGTCAGATCGAGCTGCATTTACGTGACTGTACGTTACTTGGTTCTCATATTATACATCATTAGATTTCTTTCTGCAATATAGTTCGTAGTCTAGTCTAACTTGGGAAATTTAAGATCAGGTTCACACTCACCTTTCCAGAACATGTGGGATCAATATCCACTTTAATTTTAGTCATCCAAAGTTTCAAGTTGCTTATTTCATTCCTCTATTGATCATCAAATGATATTTCAGGTATTTATGTTAATTATGGTGACTTTTTTGTGGTACCCAGATGGTAATGTAATGACATGAGCTACAGCCACAGCCATGCACCAAATCTAGAACATTCATAACTACCTCCCACAGTTGCAGTCGCTGATCTGCCAATGTAGAAGGAACGAGGCATTTCCGTGCCACTTGATTACCTTGAGTCAATGGCCTGGGACACTAATCACTCTTCAGGGGACTGATGACCTCAGATGTTAAGTCCCATACTGCTCAGAGCCATTTGAACTAATCACTCTTCAGGATGTTTCTGCCGTTCGACCCACTACCACATGACAACAGTCGGGACTCAGACACTTGCCCGTGTTTGAGACATTTCCGCTAGACCCAGGAACGTGGATCCTTCCAAGAAATCAGCCTCGGACAGCTACATTTAAACCAGAGCCAACCACAGTGCGCCAGAATCCATGCGTGAAGGATTGCATGCCGCAGGCGAGCAAAGGTCCGGTCTGCCCCGCTTTGCTCGTTTCTTCTCGGAAGTAGTACCTGGAAGAGCGCGACATTCCATTGAGTATTGCGGTGTCGCATCTTTCGGTCGGCACAAGTCGCTTTAGTTCGGCAGAGTCGTGGTGTCAGCGCTGTTTACACTTCGCTATTTGTTCGTGGTGTGAAGGACGTTCACAGGTCCACAGACTGTTTGCCGAAAAAGAGACAGACTAGCGATCTGTCATAACAAGCCTTTATACATGAACTGGAATGACGGAGAGGGATGAGTATTCTCTATATATATTGGGCAGTCACGTAAGCGACAGGTACTGGATATTTTGTATGAGACGACATTACGGCAGCCGGCCAGTGTGGCCGAGCGGTTCTAGGCGCTACAGTCTCGAACCGCGCGACCGCTACGGTCGCAGGTTCGAATCCTGCCTCGGGCATGGATGTGTGTGATGTTCGTAGGTTAGTTAGGTTTAATTAGTTCTAAGTTCTAGGGGACTGATGACCTGAGAAGTTAAGTCCCATAGTGCTCAGAGCCATTTTTTTTTTGACATTACAGCACCATGCAGGAAGAATTTAGAGATTTAGCTGACAATGGAAGAGCAAAATATTGCAACGATCGACTGACAGGATTCATTGTTCTGTATATCACGAAACTCTTTGTTCTTAATTTGTAGGCGTGGAACACGTTAATAAATTACTAGTACGAACAGTAAAATTTCTGAAGTCGCACGCATTATTCCATTGTCGGTTGCAACTGTTTTAGATGGGAATGAATGAAGAATATGGAGACTTTATGTATTACTGCAAAGCACTATGGTTAAAACAAGGCGAGTGCTTGGAACGCTTTTTGTGTTTAAAACTCACTGTTGTTGAATTTCTGAAGGAAAAAGGAGCGCAGGAACGAAAATTACAACAACAGAAATGATTGCAGACCTCGCATTATACGTGGACATGACTCCACTTTGCCCACACTAAGACACTGCAAGTTGAGAAAAAACTTATTTCTGATTTGATGGGGATGCATTTACAAAGAAAATGGCGTTACAGAAGGGAGCTCCCTGCCATTAAAGAAAAACTAAAGTTTGTAGAATTCATTGTCGCCGTGACAGAATTACAAGAATAGTATCCTAAACGCTTTGTGGGCATTGCCAGTCTTACATTTGTTTTCGAGCTGTTTTCGAGATCGTTTGCCGTTTCAGTTGAAAGCGGCCTGTGCCTCTGCATAGGTAACTGATTGATCTGCAGGGTAATGAGTGTTTCAAGGACAAATCCCTTTAAAGTTAAAACTATCGTGGATGTCTGCATTCCTTTTCTCCGGTGGAGTTTCCATATCTCCATAATAAAGTTGCAAAGGTGGTACAATATTTCGGCCAATATGCAGGGTGTCTCATTTATCTTGACCACGCTAAATAAATGTTTGTCCAGATGCAAATTACTTGTTACAAGCAAATGTTCTTTAGCCGTCAGGGGGACATCAGTCAGCATGATTGCCTTCGTTGTAGCTTTGTTTTTTTACAAGGATTTGAACAGCGGCATGACTTTTTTAAATAGCACCTTGTATTTTTTATTCGGTAATTCTTTTCCTCTCCTAAAGACCTATTCAAAAATGTATCACAGTGTACAATTCACTGAAACGCAACGTTATTAATTACGTATCACAACACTGACGTTGACGCTCCTAGCGCTTAGTACAGCTACTCATGGTAATGGAGCACATCCACGTGCTGTAGAATGCGACACCCGTCATTCCGTCAACCATCGTCAGTTGAAGAGTGGTGTGAGTAGAATGTATACCAACGAAGAGGAGGTAGAAATGCTACTCATCTATGGGGAATGTAACTTTGCAGAACAGTAATTGCAATAGTGTTTTCTTATGTATGGGTACATTTAGTACAGTAGTTTACTCCTTTTAAATACTGTTGTGTAGGACAGGCATACAGTAAAGGCTGTCCTTCCTACAAACTGCATCGACATAACGTTTGTTGTGTTGCTGTTGAAGGTGGGCGAAATGCTACGCAGACAGCGTAACTGTGCAGAGAGCGATATCCTGACAAGAACCCACCTTCCCGGCTGATCTTTTCTCGTCTTGTTGCGACGCTTCAGGAAACGGTAAGTTTCAACCTACGGCAAAGCAATCGTCGTAGCACTCGCACACACGAAGCTGCCGAAATTACTGTTTTCTTTTCCGTTGCTATGAGACCACATGTGAGCACACGACAGCTTGAACACGAGACTGGCGTTCCTAAAACCAGTGTACGTCGTATTCTTACACGTCACAGGTTCCATCCTTACCATGTACACCTACACCAAGAATTGCATGGGAATGATTTCCAGAATCTGTCAGTGGGCACAGAAGCAACTCCTTGCCAGCCCGAACTTCTTCTCCAATGTTCTATTTACCGATGAATGTTCCTTCTCAAACAAAGGACAAGTAAATACAAGGAACTTGCATTATTGGTCCAGCGACAACCCACGATGGCTCAGACAGCCTCAATGGAGAGTTAACGTCTGGTGTGGGATGGTTGGTACTACAATTATTGGCCCTTATTTCATCAATGGTAGACTAAACGGCACGGCGTATGCCAACTTCCTCGGACGAATTCTTCCTACTCTTCTGGATAAAGTGCCGCTAAGAACCAGAATGCTTATTTGGTATCAACACGATGGATGTCCCGCTCATAATGCTTTGCTTGCACCTCGTGTTCTGAACCGAAGGTATCCTGCCAGATGAATTGGTCGAGGAGGAACAGTAACTAGGCCTGCTAGGTCTCCTGATTTAAGTACTGTGTACTTTTTTCTTTGTGGATGCATTAATGACGTTGTCTATCGCGATATTCCAACAACTCCAGAGGACATCCAGGAACGTATCGTGCTTGCTTGTAATTGTCTTCAGCAGGCAACACTCAAAGCAAGTTCTCGCTTCCCGCTCCCGGGTTCCCGGGTTCGATTCCCGGCGGGGTCAGGAATTTTCTCTGCCTCGTGATGACTGGGTGTTCTGTGCTCTCCTTAGGTTAGTTAGGTTTAAGTAGTTCTGAGTTCTAGGGGACTGATGACTATAGATATTAAGTCCCATAGTGCTCAGAGCCATTTGAACCAACTCAAAGCAATAAATAATCCTTTCATTCAACGAGTGCACCAGTGTATCGGTGTCCAGGGTCACCACTTTGAGCACCTTTGAATGTTCTACTCCAGGGCAATGGTACAGGAGAAGCAAAGTTAATTTTGTGTTATGTTTTTACTTGGTTTTCAATTGTTTTCTGACAACTCCAGCAAGTGGATGAGTTTGTGATTCCGGGATGAAAGTCATTGTTGTGTTGTGCAATTAATAACGTTGTGAAGTTGAATGGTACACTGTGATATTTTTTGAATAGGTCTTTAGGAGAGGAAATGAATTACCAAATAAAAAATACAGAGTGCCATTTAAAAAAGTCATACCGCTGTTCATATCTTTGCAAAAAAACAAAGCTACAAAGAAGGCAATCATGCTGATAGATGTCCCCCTGACGTCTAAAGAACATTTGCTTGAAACATTTCGAAATTTGCATCTGGACAAACAGTTATTTAGGGTGGTCAAGATAAATAGGGCGCCCTGTATGTGCGTGAAACACGTGTTTCCGATTAAGAAACTATACAAGTAACGATTATGTGGCAACTTGAGTGCAAAAATCTGTGAAACTGTCTACAGTTGTCTGTATGCTGACAGTTTGTACCAGATAAAATTTATGTCTTCTGCTACACCACGAAGATAACGTGCTACAGACGCGAAATGTAACCGACAGGAAGAAGATGCTGTGATATGCAAATGATTAGCTTTTCAGAGCATTCACACAAGGTTGGCGCCGGTGGCGACACCTACAACGTGCTGACATGAGGAAAGTTTCCAACCGATTTCTCATACACAAACAGCAGTTGACCGGCGTTGCCTGGTGAAACGTTGTTGTGATGCTTCGTGTAAGGAGGAGAAATGCGTACCATCACGTTTCCGACTATGGTCAAGGTAATACGGAGGTAATACGGAACGCCGTGCTGGATCTCAACGTCCTCGTATCACTAGAAGTCGAGATGACAGGCATCTTATTCGCATGGCTGTAACGGATCGTGCAGCCACGTTTCGATCCCTAAGTCAACAGATGGTGACGTTTGCAAGACAACAACCATCTGACGAACAGATCGACGACGTTTGCAGCAGCATGGACTATCAGCTCGGAGACCATGGCTGCGGTTACCCTTGACGCTGCATCACAGACAGGAGCGCCTGCGATGGTGTACTCAACGACGAACCTGGGTGCACGAATATCAAAACGTCATTTTTTCGGATGAATCCAGGTTCTGTTTACAGCATAATGATGGCCGTATCCCTGTTTGGCGACATCGCGGTGAACGCACATTGGAAGCGTGTATTCGCCATCGCTATACTGGTGTATCACCCGGCGTGATGGTATAGGGTGCCATTGGTTACACGTCTCGGTCACCTCTTGTTCGCATTGATGGCACTTTGAACAGTGGACGTTACATTTCAGGTGTGTTACTACGCGTGGCTCTACCCTTCATTCGATCCCTGCGATACCTTACATTTCAGCAGGATAATGCACGACCGCATGTTGCAGGTCCTGTAAGGGAGTTTGTGGATCAGAAAATGTCCGACTGCTGCCCTGGCCAGCACATTCTCCAGATCTCTCACCAATTGAAAAAATCTGGTCACTGGTGGCCGAGCAACTGGCTCGTCACAATACGCCAGTCACAACTCTAGATGAACTGTGGTATCGTGTTGAAGCTGCATGGGCAGCTGTACCTGTACACACCATCTAAGCTCTTTTTGACTCAATGCCCAGGCGTATCAAGGCCGTTATTACGGTCAGAGGTGGTTTTTTGTGGGTACTTATTTCTCAGGATCTATGCACCCAAATTGCCTGAAAATGTAATTACATGTCAGTTCTAGTATATTTTTCCAATGAATACCCTTTCATCATCTGCATTTCTTCTTGGTGTAGCAATTTTAATGGCCAGTAGTGTAATACAGAGGACTGGACAAAACATGGAAAAGCCAAAAAACGAGGGGCTTAATACTATAGAAATCTCGTGAATATGGTGGCCAGGGGAGATGCTAAATTCATCCTCGTGCTCAAAAAACCATTTCTGGACGATGCGAACTGTATGAACCGGGTCTCTGTATCCTTGGAACACAGCGTCACCATTCGGAGACGAAAGTTGTGTCATAGAATTGTCCTTATCGGGCAAAATGGCCGTATAATCCTTAGTAGAAATGCATCCTTGCGGAGATACATTGGGGTTCATGGAATACCACGATGTGGCTGTCGGAATCATCACTGAACCCCGCCTTGTTTCACTCTTGAAAGGTAAGCTCGACCAGTGGTATCGTGTTGAACCTGCATGGGCAGCTGTACCTGTACACGACATCCGAGCTCTGTTTGACTCAATACCCAGGCGTATCAATGCTATTATTACGGCCAGAGGTGGTTGTTATGGGTACCGATTTCTCAGGATCTATGCACCTAAATTGCGTGAAAATGTAATCACATGTCAGTTCTAGTATAATATGTCCAATGGATACCCGTTTGTTATCTGCATTTCTTCTTGGTGTAGCAATATTAATGGCCAGTAGTGTAATTAAATAATACTGAAAATTGGTTTTGTTTTTGATCTATTTTGTTGAAATATTGAACCAAGTCGTAAGCGTGTGCATTGACATGCACGAGGCGTTCGCAGTATCCTGTTCTTCCTCCACCTCGAGCTCGGACAGTGAGGCGTGTTGGTGGGGGAAGTGGGGTGCTGTGGCACTCGCGACGAGGCACAGCTCGCGAGCCGAATTATTGGCCGTCCCTGATTTAAACCCTCGGGACCGTTCCACCGTCGTCGAGGAGCATGGCAGTAGTACGGCATCCAACCTGCGTTGATCGGTACCATACCAATGGCGCTGCCATCACTTCCGCCAGCAGGTCTCGAACCTCTGTCCTCCACCTGACCACCCATATGCTTGGACAGTCCAGCACTCTGCCACCTTCGTAGGATTACGACATTGGGGTTCAACCATCCTCACATGTTCCGAAGTTTCCCTGTGCTATCAGGACGAGACGGGATCTGCCGTATTCATGGAGACAACGGCCGATGCCTAGCCATCCAGGTGCAGATCAGTCCTGTAACAGCAGCAGTGACAGCACACAGCCTGCACTACTGCTAACGGAGCCGGGCCATGAGGTCAACTCAGCGAGACACCGAGTCGGTGCATTAGCCGCTTACACTGGGGACCATCTATAGCAGCGTAGACGACTGACAAATGTAAATAAACATCAAGAGTGTGTTTTTTGCTTCATGAACTACATTCTTCCACTGCACTCATCTGCGTGTCTGGTAGAGAATCGCTGCTCACTCCAAGCCATGCTAGACAGCTATAGAAGACACATGGTCCCCTGGATTGTATTTGTACATGAAACAGTAGTGTTTTGTATTCAGTTACCGAACATTTGAAAGTCTTATGAGCTTATTTGAATCCCCCTTGTCTCGTTCAAATTAACCTTCCATGTACCAGATGCCTCCGCATGCGTTCACTTAAAATTTCCAAGAAACTACTGCATTCCTTTTAACAGCATTTAAAGCTGTGAGCGAGTAAGACATGACGATTTTATTAAATAAAATTTAAAGGTGTAGAGGTAAGTTTGTGATGCGGTTGAGCTTTGAGACATGAGCCATTGAAGGTAGAGAAATTGTGCAGCGTTGCGACACGGTGTTTGCTTAGCCCCTGACAAAAGTAAGGAATTTTATTGAATGATTTCTACATCTATATCTACACCCATACTCCGCAAGCCACTTGACGGTGTGTGGCGGAGGGTACCTTGAGTACCTCTATCGGTTCTCCCTTCTGTTCCAGTCTCGTATTGTTCGTGGAAAGAAGGATTGTCTGCATGCTTCTGTGTGGGCTCTAATCTCTCTGATTTTATCCTCACGGTCTCTTCGCGAGATATACGTAGGAGGGAGCAATATACTGCTGGACTCTTCGGTGAAGGTATGTTCTCGAAACTTTAACAAAAGCCCGTACCGAGCTACTGAGCGTCTCTCCTGCAGAGTCTTCCACTGGAGTTTATCTATCATCTCCGTAACGCTTTCGCGATTACTAAATGATCCTGTAACGAAGCGCGCTGCTCTCCGTTGGATCTTCTCTATCTCTTCTATCAACCCTATCTGGTACGGATCCCACACCGCTGAGCAGTATTCAAGCAGTGGGCGAACAAGCGTACTGTAACCTACTTCCTTTGTTTTCGGATTGCATTTTCTTAGGATTCTTCCAATGAATCTCAGTCTGGCATCTGCTTTACCGACGATCAACTTTATACGATCATTCCATTTTAAATCACTCCTAATGCGTACTCCCAGATCATTTATGGAATTAACTGCTTCCAGTTGCTGACCTGCTATTTTGTAGCTAAATGATAAGGGATCTTTCTATGTATTCGCAGCACATTACACTTGTCTACATTGAGATTCAATTGCCATTCCCTGCACCATGCGTCAATTCGCTGCAGATCCTCCTGCATTTCAGTACAATTTTCCATTGTTACAACCTCTCGATACACCATAGCATCATCTGCAAAAAGCTTCAGTGAACTTCCGATGTCATCCACCAGGTCATTTATGTATATTGTGAACAGCAACGGTCCCATGACACTCCCCTGTGGCACACCTGAAATCACTCTTACTTCGGAAGACTTCTCTCCATTGAGAATGACATGCTGCGTTCTGTTATCTAGGAACTCCTCAATCCAATCACACAATTGGTCTGATGGTCCATATGCTCTTACTTTGTTCATTAAACGACTGTGGGGAACTGTATCGAACGCCTTGCGGAAGTCAAGAAACACAGCATCTACCTGTGAACCCGTGTCTATGGCCCTCTGAGTCTTGTGGACGAATAGCGCGAGCTGGGTTTCACACAACCGTCTTTTTCGAAACCCATGCTGATTCCTACAGAGTAGATTTCTAGTCTCCAGGAAAGTCATTACACTCGAACATAATACGTGTTCCAAAATTCTACAACTGATCGACGTTAGAGATAAATGTCTATAGTTCTGCACATCTGTTCGACGTTCCTTCTTGAAAACGGGGATGACCTGTGCCCTTTTCCAATCCTTTGGAACGCTACGCTCTTCTAGAGACCTACGGTACACCACTGCAAGAAGAGGGGCAAGTTCCTTCGCGTACTCTGTGTAAAATAGAACTGGCATCCCATCAGGTCCAGCGGCCTTTCCTCCTTTGAGCGATTTTAATTGCTTCTCTATCCCTCTGTCGTCTATTTCGATATCTACCATTTTGTCATCTGTGCGACAATCTAGAGAAGGAACTACAGTGCAGACTTCCTCTGTGAAACAGCTTTGGAAAAAGACATTTAGTATTTCGGCCTTTAGTCTGTCATCCTCTGTTTCAGTACCATTTTGGTCACAGAGTGTCTGGACATTTTGTTTTGATCCACCTACCGCTTTGACATAAGACCAGAATTTCTTAGGACTTTCTGCCAAGGCAGTACATAGAACATTACTTTCGAATTCATTGAACGCCTCTCGCATAGCCCTCCTCACACTACATTTCGCTTCGCGTAATTTTTGTTTGTCTGCAAGGCTTTGGCTATGTTTATGTTTGCTGTGAAGTTCCCTTTGCTTCCGCAGCAGTTTTCTAACTCGGTTGTTGTACCACGGTGGCTCTTTTCCATCTCTTACGATCTTGCTTGGCACATACTCATCTAACGCATATTGTACGATGGTTTTGAACTTTGTCCACTGATCCTCAACAATATCTGTACTTGAGACAAAACTTTTCTGTTGAGCCGTCAGGTACTCTGTAATCTCCTTTTTGTCACTTTTGCTAAACAGAAAAATCTTCCTACCTTTTTTAATATTTCTATTTACGGCTGAAATCATCGATGCCGTAACCGCTTTATGATCGCTGATTCCCCGTTCTGCGTTAACTGTTTCAAATAGTTCGGGTCTGTTTGTCACCAGAAGGTCTAATATGTTATCGCCACGAGTCGGTTCTCTGTTTAACTGCTCAAGGTAGTTTTCAGATAAAGCACTTTAAAAAATTTCACTGGATTCTTTGTCCCTGCCACCCGTTATGAACGTTTGAGTCTCCCAGTCTATATCCGGCAAATTAAAATCTCCACCCAGAACTATAACATGGTGGGGAAATCTACTCGAAATATTTTCCAAATTATCCTTCAGGTGCTCAGCCACAACAGCTGCTGAGCCAGGGGGCCTATAAAGACATCCAATTACCATGTCTGAGCCTGCTTTAACCGTGACCTTCACCCAAATCATTTCACATTTCGGATCTCCGTCAATTTCCTTCGATACTATTGCACTTCTTATCGCTATAAACACGCCTCCCCCTTCACTGTCCAGCCTGTCTCTGCGGTATACATTCCAATTTGAGTTTAGGATTTCATTACTGTTTACGTCTGGTTTCAGCCAACTTTCTGTCCTAGAACGCTCCTGCAGTTTACTATTAGCACATTAATATTGTTATTCCCTGTTGCATTTTGCCTACTCCTACCTTGCCGCGTCTCAGGAGGCGTCTTGTCGGGCCTAGGGAGGGAATTCTCTAACCTAAAAAACCCTCATGTGCACTCCACACGTACTCCGCTACCCTTGTAGCCGCTTCCGGCGTGTAGTGCACGCCTGACCTATTCAGGGGGACCCTACATTTCTCCACCCGATAGCGGAGGTCGAGAAATTTGCACCCCAGATCTCTGCAGAATCGTCTGAGCCTCTGGTTTAAGCATTCCACTCGGCTCCAAACCAGAGGACCGCGATCGGTTCTGGGAACGATACTACAAATAGTTAGCTCTGATTCCACCCCGCGAGCGAGGCTTTCCGCCTTCACCAATTCCGCCAACCGCCTGTACGAACTGAGGATGACTTCTGAACCCAGACGGCAGGTGTCATTGGTGCCGTCATGAGCAACAATTTGCAGTCGGGTGCACCCAGTGCTCTCTATCGCCGCCGGTAGGGCCTCCTCCACATCTCGGATGAGACCCCCCCGGCAAGCAGACAGAGTGAACACTGGCCTTCTTCCCCGACCTTTTCGCTATTTCCCTAAGGAGCTCCATCACCCGCCTAACGTTGGATCTCCCAATAACTAATAAACCCCTCCCCCCGTGTGCCTGCTCGGACCTTGCTGAAGGAGCAGCCACATGTCCACTCACAGGCAGAGCGGACTCTGCCACACGGCCAGCCTCCACATTTACCCTCCGCCTCGTGCGCCGCGAACGCCTCTGAACCCGCCACTCCCCTTGGGGAGAGGGTGGCCCAACCGCGCCCGGTACCCGCGAAGATGTCTCGACAGCAGGGACAGTGGGTGAAGCATGTAACACCTGGGGTGTACCTTGCGACGCACCAGACTCCCCACTGCCGCTACACTCCGAGGCAGCAGCCTGAAGACCGCTGACCGCGGCCATCAACACGTTCAGCTGTTCGCAAACAGTGGCCAGCTCCTCCTGCGTCCGTACACAGCAGTCACACATCCTATCCATCCTAAGGAATCAATTTACTGAAGAGAGTTAATCAACTTTTAACTAGACTGCTAATTCACTAAAGGCGGCTGACTATTGACTAAACTGTGATAGCTAGCCACTTCTTGTAGAAAACAAAGAAAGCCCGCATCTCGTGGTCGTGCGGTAGCGTTCTCGCTTCCCACGCCCGGGTTCCCGGGTTCGATTCCCGGCGGGGTCAGGGATTTTCTCTGCCTCGTGATGGCTGGGTGTTGTGTGCTGTCCTTAGGTTAGTTAGGTTTAAGTAGTTCTAAGTTCTAGGGGACTTATGACCACAGCAGTTGAGTCCCATAGTGCTCAGAGCCATTTGAACCATTTTTGAAAACAAAGAAAATAGTACTACCTGTCTCTGGACTGTATTGAAAACAAACACTAGCACTACTGGCACTATGGTTGACTAAAGGGACTCTCTCTGACTGTATTCAAAACAAACACGAAATCTATGGAACACTATTAATAGCACTCGACAAATAAAGCTTCCTAAAAGCAAAAACACACGGAAGAAGAAGTGACAAGTACGAAAAATACAGTTAATACTTAAATTAAGGTAGCTCGCTGCACACCAGACGTGAAGCAGACGGCGGTTAGGATTTCATGATGATTTCATATGAAATTCTACAATTTCCGCTTTAGGCAATTTTCAAGTATCTAAAACGGAAGCATTATACGTTGGATAGATTAGTGTCACATGTGTTTTTAACACAAGCACAACTCATTTCTGTATGTACACTAGGCGCAATGTAACTTACTTTACTGACTCTTCTTTAGTGGTATATTACGTCATGTACGCCATTTCTCCTACAACGAGCATATAACTATCACAAACTGAAGAGCCAAAGAAACTGGTACACCTCCCTAATATCGTGTAAGGCTCGCGTGAGCAGGCAGAGGTGCCGTACACGACGTGGCATGGACTCGACTAATGTCTGAAGTAGTGTTGAAGGGAATCGAAACCATGAATCCTGCAGGGCTGTCCATAAATCCGTAAGAGTACGAGGATGTGGTGATCTCTTCTGAACAGCACGTTGCAAGGCATCCCAGATATGCTGAATAATGTTCGTGTCTGGGAAGTTTGGTGGCCAGCGGGAGTGTTTAAACTCAGAAGAGTGTACCTGGAGACACTCTGTAGCAATTCTGTATGTGTGGGGTGGCCCCTTGTCCTGCTGGAATTCCCACGTCCATCGGAATGCATTATGGACATGAATGGATGCAGGTGATCAGACAGGATGTTTAAGTAATTATCACCTGTCAGAGTCGCATCTAGACGTATCAAGGGTCCCATATCAGTCCAACTACACACGACCCACATAATTACAGAGCCTCCACCAGCTTGACAGACCCATGTTGACATGAGGTTGTCTCCATACCCGTACACGACCATCCGCTCGATACAATTTGAAACGAGGCTCGTCCGACCAGGCAACATGTTTCCAGTCATCAACACTCCAATGTCAAGTTGTCAGTGTTGACGGGCCCAGACGAGGATTAGAGCTTTCTGTCGAGCAGTCATCAAGGGTACACGAGTGGCCCTTCGGTTCCTAAGGCCCATATCGATGATGTTTTGTTTAATGGTTCGCACGCTGAAGCTTGTTGATGTCCCAGCATTGAAATCTGCAGTAATCTGCGGAAGAGTTGCACTTCTGTCACGTTGAACGATTCTCTTCAGTCATCATTGGTCCCGTTCTTGTAGGATCTTTTTTCGACCGCAGAGATGTCGGAGATTTGATGTTTTACCACATTCCTGATATTTACAGTACACTCGTGAAATAGTCGTACAGGAAAATCCCCACTCCATCGGGACCTTGGAAATGCTGTGTCCCATCACTCGTGCTCCGACTTTTAACACCAATTTCAAAATCACTTAAATCTTAATAACCTGCCATTGTAGCAGCAGTTACGGGTCTAACAACTGCGCCGACCGCAACGCCTTCTTCTGCTTCTTTACGTATCTCAGTGTTTGAATACACAAGCCTATATTAGTTTCTTTGGTTCTTAAATGTGAAATAAATTCTAAAAGGTTTTTCGCTATTGTAAGAGCACATTACTTTCGAGCAAAGCTCTTATATAATTATACAGTTGATATTTCTAACGTACTTACACTACAGAAATTTGATAATTAACCTATATACGTCTTTGTTCTCAATTATATTTAATTATTGTTCATCGTTGACGTAAATATGACAGTACTTCTTTAAAATAATTTGTAAATATTTGTTCTGTTATTCTGGGATGTAGCGTTACGCGTATGTAGGCGAGCTCATCGGTCGCCTAGAATTGATGCATGCCGCTCCAGATGATCCACGTGCTTCAGGAAAGGAGCGCAAGTGGAGAAAATCGCAGAGCTAACGATTTGGACGGCTGGTGCTCGCCTTGCTTTTGTGCAGAATTGCTCCAGAAAATGGCGCAATGTCAGATACTCTTAAAGATGGCGAAGTTACAGATCTTTGAGATTCGACACTAACCCACATCAAATATTAACAAGAATCTAAATACATTTGTGATCCATGGACACAACTATACCTCACCTTCTTTAAAACTACAGAAGTTAATACCTCACCGCGAATAAACATTTTCAGAATGACCCTCTGAATCAACAACATTTAACGGCTTTATGCGATTTCAACAAACATTATCTCAGATGACAGCACTGCACTACAGTTGTCTTCGCTGAAAGTTACTTATCTGTATCTATATCATTTATTGATTTACTACGTCTCTAAGATCTTTATTTACAGCGCAAATATTTGCCAGAACATAGAATTCTCCACATTTACACAGCTAGTGAATACAGCGTCAGTACCTCATACTGTCATACTTGTGTTTTATTTCATGAATAGTTCACTATTTTGCCAGTAACTCTATTTAAATGTTGATTGCAAGTGCTACTAAAAAACTGAGCTAGTTTAAAAGTGGTCAATCGTGTTTGAAAGCGGACACCACAACTGTAAATTGAGCCAAAAGACCCTTCTATTAAGAACATATAAATATTTGTTTAAATAGTATATAATGACAATCTGTTGTCATTAATCGTGAGCACACTTGCGCAAGGATGGTTATTTATCACGCAACTACTACTTTTATTTTTCTTCTAAGTGGTAAGAATGTAACCGAATGCTTGCAACATTTATTTTCTTTAAAAATTGTTACAATATAGAGCTCAGTACGGGAAAGTGTTCAAGTGAATCAAATCATGTCTGTAGTGTTTGAGAATGATGTACTTTCGGTGGAAATGGCCTTCAGCCAATGAGAGTTGGGCAGAGGCGGAACGCTGCTAGAGTCAAGTGGAGACTGGGACATTTCGAGTGAAATACTCAAGAGAGTGATTATGGACACTTTGTATCGAGTGCTGGAAGAAGGGAGACTGCCTGTGGTAGCGTGCGTGATTCAGTGGTGCGGGTGATTGATTCTGGGTGGTGAACGATCGCTACAATATTCTAACTTTTGAAGGGACTCTAACTCACGAGACATATGAACGTGCTCCGCTTATATTACGGAAATGAGGACAGACATAGAATGTGTTACTCCTGTTTGTATCCTTTAAGTTAACTTATGAATAATGATGTTGAACTCTGAACTTTTTGAGCTGATAAATGTAAATAACGTGTGACTAGGGCCTCCCGTCGGGTAGACCGTACGCCGGGTGCAAGTCTTTCGATTTGACGCCACTTCGGCTACTTGCGCGTCGATGGGGATGAAATGATGATGATTAGGACAACACAACACCCAGTCCCTGAGAGGATAAAATCTCCGACCCAGCCGGGAATCGAACTCGGGCCCTTAGGATTGACATTCTGTCACGCTGACCACTTTTTTTTCCATTTTGTTCGTTGTTGATCGTTGTGTTTGGTCGTTGCGGATGTCACATGACATCCGTTAAAGATCGTTTTGTTGATCCTTCCACTCAGTTTTTTTTTATTCAGAGGTCAACCAGCTCCCTGACTGAACACGCTGAGCTACTGTGCCGGTGACCACTCAGCTACCGGGGGCGGACTTGGAGCTGATGAACACTTCGTACAGTGCGCTGACGAAATGAACTTAGTTTTCGCGTATCTTTGATGACTGCTTACTTTGGGTATTTTGCGAGCATTCCGTAACACATTCAATGTAACTTACTGCATTTATTAAGAGTATTTTTGTCCGTATATTTGCTGAATATTGTAGAACCATTTCTACATCTACATGACTACTCTGCAATTCACATTTAAGTGCTTGGCAGAGGGTTCATCGAGCCACAATCATACTATCTCTCTACCATTCCACTCCCGAACAGCGCGCGGGAAAAACGAACACCTAAACCTTTCTTTCGAGCTCTGATTTCTCTTATTTTATTTTGATGATCATTCCTACCTATGTAGGTTGGGCTCAACAAAATATTTTCGCATTCGGAAGAAAAAGTTGGTGACTGAAATTTCGTAAATAGATCTCGCCGCGACGAAAATCGTCTTTGCTTTAATGACTTCCATCCCAATTCGCGTATCATATCTGCCACACTCTCTCCCCTTGTTGGAGATGTCCTTTTCTTGAATAAACATTATTCGACATAATTCTCTGTCGTCTACATCAATTAAGACATTAGGATAGAAGCCTTGTTCCTAAATTATTCATTTACCTTTTATTCTATATTACTGTGTATTTTATTAATTCGCATTCGGAAGAAAAAGTTGGTGACTGAAATTTCGTAAATAGATCTCGCCGCGACGAAAATCGTCTTTGCTTTAATGACTTCCACCCCAATTCGCGTATCATATCTGCCACACTCTCTCCCCTTGTTGGAGATGTCCTTTTCTTGAATAAACATTATTCGACATAATTCTCTGTCGTCTACATCAATTAAGACATTAGGATAGAAGCCTTGTTCCTAAATTATTCATTTACCTTTTATTCTATATTACTGTGTATTTTATTAATTCGCAACTCTAGCCGATGCACAGATTATCTGACTACAGGATCACAGCTACAGGTTATCATCTGCAGCAAATTAGCTGCGGTGCATGAAAGCACACCTGCGAGGCTCGACCCTATGACTACATCGAGCTATTCTTTTTTAAGTCATGCATAGCCAAAGTACCTGAAGTACAGTGACAGCAGACAAAGACGCAGCTGGTCTGCTCGTGTGGGGTGCTGGTACTCAGCAGTAAACGAACGTTAGGTGCCGTAGCAGATGGCTCGTTATAGAGTATCGACGTAATTATGATTTATTCGGTTTGTTACCCCGAGGGCAATTTTATGGAAATAGAATAGGAAGTACATCAAGATGAAATGGTAGATATGACACTGAGTGAAGAATTTGACAAAGCACTAAAATACCTGGTCGAAACAAGGCCCCGGGAGTAGACAACATTCCGTTGGAGCTACTGAGAGCCGTGAGAGAGCCAGCCATTACAAAACTCTTCCACACGGTAATTAAGATGTATGAGACAGGCGAAATACCCCCACAGACTTCAAGAAGAATGTAATTACTCCAATCCCAAAGAAATCAGGTGTTGAGAGGCGTAAAATTATAGAAATATAAGTTTAATAAGTCACGGTTGCAATATACTAATAACAATCTTTTACAGAGGAATGGAAAATCTGGTAGAAGCCTACCTCGAGGAACACCAGTTTGGATTCTGCAGAAATGTAGGAACACGCGAGGCAATACTACGTTTATAGCAAATGTAGACTTAGAGAAAGCTTTTGACAAGTCGGCCGCATCGGCTCTCCCGTCCGGAACCACGCGACCACTACGGTCGCACGTTCGAATCCTGCCTCGTGCATGGATGTGTGTGATGTCCTTAGGTTACTTAGGTTTAAGAAGTTCTAAGTCTAGGGGACCGATGACCTCAGATGCAAAGTCCACAGTGCTTAGAGCCATTTGAACCATTTTGAGCTTTTGACAATGTTGACTGGACTTCAAATGGTTTAAACGGCTCTAAGCACTATGGCACTTAACATCTGAGATCATCAGTCCCCTAGACTTAGAACTACTTAAAACCAACTAACCTAAAGACATCACACACATCCATGACCGAGGCAGGATTCGAACCTGCGACCGTAGCACCAGCGCGGTTCCGAACTGATGCACCCTGAACCGCTCGGCCACTGTGGCCGGCCAATACGCTCTTCCAAATTCTAAAGATGGCAGAGGTAATATACAGTGAGCGAAGGGCTATTTACAATCTGTAGAGAAACTAGATGGCAGTTGTAAGAGTAGAGGGGCATGAAAGGGAAGCAATGGTTGAGAAGGGAGCAACACAGAGCTGTAGCCTATCCCCGACGTTATTAAATCTGTATATTAAGCAACCAGTAAAGGTAACAAAAGAAAAATTTGGAGCAAGAATTAAAGTCCAGGGAGAGGAGATAAAAACTTTGAGGTTCGCCGATGCACTGTACTTCTGCCAGAGACAGCAAAGGACTTGGAAGAGCATTTGAACGGAATGGACAATATCATGAAAGGAGGATATAAGATGAACATCGATAACACAAAAACGAGAGTAAAGGGACTTTACGTTGGGCAAGAGATTCGCGATAAATGCAAGCTAAGTAAGGAGCCAATTCAGTAGAGTACTCTCTGTAAAACGGAATTGGAATTCCATCAGGACCGGGCGATTTATTTATTTCCAACCCTTTCTGCTGCTTCACAACCACAGGGATGTCTATCACTATGTCCTCCATACGGGTATCTGTACGAGACTCAAACGGCGATATGTTTGTACGATCCTCCTGCGTGAAAGATTTCTCAAATGCTAGATTTAAAATTTCAGCTTTCGTTTTGATGTCTTCCGTTGCCAGGCCAGACTGATCAGTGAGTGACTCGATGGAAGCCTTCGACCCGCTTACCGATTTTACGTAAGACCAGAATTTCCTTGGGTTTTCAGCAAGATCTTTTGCTAAGGTATGACGGTGGTAAAAGATGGAGATAAGCTCGTTATCGGTCATACTTTAATCAAAGGGAGAAGGTGGGAAACATTCTTCTTCTGCTGAAAGGAGAATATCTTGCCTGAGAACGGCTTCTGGCTATGGAGTGAGGTTTGCCCACTCGCTTGAGGACGAGGGCCCAACTCGTTCTTAGAAAAGTTTGTCAATACACCTTGCGACCCCTGCAGTTGCTGTGAAACCATAGCGGCTGTGGGAACTCCGAAGCTATTTGGCAAACACGGAACGGAGGTCTCTCGGGACCTGCCAAAGCCAGACACAGACAAGTTAAACGGTTCTCGGAAGTGTTTCTCACGGCGCCTTGCAACCCCTGGAATCGTTATGGTAGCTTCAAGATTGTTTCCAAACCCAGAACGGAGGTTTGTCGGTAGCTAAGAAGTGTTGATTTGCTGTTCACAGTAATACCTGTGGTATCCAGGCCATAGTTATTCATCTGGAAGGGGCAAGAGAGGCAGGGGCATAGCAGGAACTGAGTGACCAATGAGTGCTCGTCGCTGTTGTTGTTTATGAGACAGCTAATCAAAAGAGGGCAGGGGCCAAAAGTAGTGTACCGGTGTGCACAGTAGTGAAAACAGTAGAGAAGGAAGTGAGTGTTGGTCCGGAGTGTAACTGCGGAACTGTAAAGTGATGACAGCGGCATGGGGGGTCGGAAGCAGCCCGGAGGGCGGGGGTAGCAATGGGGCAAGGAACGAAGAGGCACATCGCTCACTGTCGAAGATAAAATGCTGTAGTAAACTTCCTGCAGTTTCGAGACTTATTACGCCGGAAAAGCCTACGAAGTCACTTGCTGCAGTTTCATTTATGGGTGGGAGCAAGTAATTCAAATGGGTCGAAAACTGGAGAACGGGTAGTTTATGGATTTTACAAGTTGTCAGGAAGGACTGGAAGTGTATGGGGCTAGGTTAAACTTGATTTGTTACGGTTTATTAGACAATATAAATAAAAGATGTGTGAGACCGATTTATTATCTACCAATATCTTTCTTTTTTTTATCAAACAACAATACTGTCCACCTTCCACGTGGTTCCATTGGGCAGCTATACATCTACATCTACATTTATACTCCGCAAGCCACCCAATGGTGTGTGACGGAGGGCACTTTACGTGCCGCTGTCATTACCTCCCTTTCCTGTTCCAGTCGCGTATGGTTCCCAGGAAGAACGACTGCCGGAAAGCCTCCGTGCGCGCTCGAATCTCTCTAATTTTACATTCGTGATCTCCTCGGAAGTAGGGGGAAGCAATATATTCGATACCTCATCCAGAAATGCACGCTCTCGAAACCTTGACGGCAAGCAACACCGCGATGAACAGCGCCTCTCTTGCAGATTCCGCCACTTTAGTTTGCTAAACATCTCCGTAACGCTATCACGCTTACCAAATAACCCTGTGACGAAACGCGCCACTCTTCTTTGGATCTTCTCTATCTCCTCTGTCAACCCGATCTGGTACGGATCCGACACTGATGAGCAATACTCAAGTATATGTCGAACGAGTGTTTTGTAAGCCACCTCCTTTGTTGATAGACTACATTTTCTAAGGACTCTCCCAATAAATCTCAAACTGGCACCCGCCTTACCAGCAATTAATTTTATATGATCATTCCACTTCAAATCGTTCCGTACCCATACTCCCAGATATTTTTCAGAAGTAAATGCTACCAGTGTTTGTTCCTCTATCATATAATCATACAAAAAAGGATCCTTCTTTCTATGTATTCGCAATACATTACATTTGTCTACGTTAAGGGTCAGTTGCCACTCCTTGCACCAAGTGCCTATCTGGTGCAGATCTTCCTGCATTTCGCTGCAATTTTCTACTGCTGCAACTGCACTGTATACTAAAGCATCATCCGCGAAAAGCCGCATGGAACTTCCGACACTATCTACTACATGGGCGGAATCGTCGTTCCCAGTGTTGCAAGCAACGGTGAAAGGCTTCAACTGGTAGGGCCTTTAACATGCCGTTCACATTCTCTTGAATGCACTCCAAAGTCCCAAAATGACGTCCTTTTAAGATATTTTTCAGTTTCGGGAAAAGAAAAAAATTCACGAGGACTCGACGCAGGTGAACGAGGCCTGTGGAACAACAGAAATGCCTTTTGAGGTCAAAAATTCTCTGACGGAACTGGTCGTGTGACATGGGGCGTCGTCATGATGCAGTGTCCACAGGTCTCTCACAATGCACATGTTTCCTGAGCCTTTCAAGGAGGTCTTTGTAAAATACGAGAACTTTTCGGAGGGTAAAGTCTGATCCGGCTTTAAATAGAAACCACTGTTAGAATCCAATGAAGCTTTGCACAGATGTGTTGGGCAGTGTCTCTAGTATGCCCGTCGATCGCCTCACGTCGCTCTTTTCTGTTGTGAGTGCACAGTGAGCACGTGACGATGCCTGGATACATAATGTCTGCTGCCAAGTATGAGGTCCCGGTGAGAAATTTAGCCTGATGTCATGCACCCCACGTAACATAACTATCATGCATTTCCTTCTTCATGCCAAGTTTAGCCGCACCGCGCAGGTTCAAATGGCTCTGACAAGGGAACCTCCCCATTGCACCCCCCTCAGATTTAGTTGTAAGTTGGCACAGGGATAGACCACGAAAAACTAAACACAGATCAATCGAGAAAACAGGAAGAAGTTGTATGGAACTATGAAAAAAATAAGCAAAATATACAAACTGAGTGGTCTGTGTGCAAGATAAGCCACATCAAGGTACGTGTACACGGAGGAGCACCGTGGTCCCGTGGTTACCGTGAGCAGCTACGGAACGAAAGGTCCTTGGTTCAATCCTCCCTCAAGTGAAAAGTTTTAATTTTTTTTATTTTCAGACAATTATCAAAGTTCAGGCACTCAGACATGATCAACTTCGCTCTCCAAAATTCCAGGACATGTTCAGATTTGCTTGGACACATGCAGGATTTGACGGTCTACACACGGAAAAACTTGAAAACGTTAAAAACATACGTTTTGACAGAGCACAGGGAAAACTGTCCGACTGTGAAACTGTTGCATTCATTTGTTGCCGTTTATGTGACAAACTCTTATGTTTTCATCACTTTTTTGGGAGTGATTATCACATCCACAAGAAAACCTAAATCGGGCAAGGTAGAAGAATCTTTTTACCCATTCGCCAAGTGTGCAAGTTAGGTGGGTCGACAACACATTCCTGCAATGTGACGCACATGCCGTCACCAGTGTCGTATAGAATATTTCAGACGTGTTTTCCTGTGGAGGAATCGGTTGACCTATGAATTTGCGATCAAATGTTTTCGGTTCCTATTGGAGAGGCACGTCCTTTCGTCTACTAATCGCACGGTTTTGCGGTGCGGTCGCAAAACACAGACACTAAACTTATTACAGTGAACAGAGACGTCAATGAATGAACGGTCAGATCGTAACTATGCGAAAATGAAGTAAGTAAAATATTTTACTGGATGGAGGACTTGAACCAAGGACCTCTCGCTCCACAGTTACTCACTCTAACCACGAGACCACGGCGCTCCTCAGCTTACATACTCCTTGATGTTGCATATCTTACACTTGGACTACTCAGTTTGTATATTTTGCTTATTTTTTCATAGTTCCACACAACTTCTTCCAGTTTTCTCGATTGATCTGTGTTCAGTTTTTCAAGGCCTATCCACTGTGTCAATTTATAACTAAATCTGAGGGGGGTGCGATGGGGAGGTTCCCTTGTGAGCACTATGGGACTCAACAACTGAGGTCATCAGTCCCCTAGAACTTAAAACTACTTAAACCTAACCTAACGACATCACACACATCCATGCCCGAGGCAGGATTCGAACCTGCGACAGTAGCGGTCGCGCGGTTCCAGACTGAAGCGCCTAGAACCGCTCGGCCACTCCGACCGGCGCACCGCGCAGGGGCAATGAAGATGCTCCTGCAGATTTTTCGATAGGAAGTGTTTGATCACCCACAATACATCCCGTCATCGGCTCTCCCTGAGCTTCATCTCTGCTCACATCGACCGCTGGCCACGAGGACACTGTTTTGTCACAGACGACGAGCTTTAGACCAGCGTAGAGAGTGGCTGCCTTCTATGACGAGGGTATTGGAAATTTGATATAGCGGTACGGCAGATGTCTACGCCGGAGCGGCGACTGTGTAGACAAGTAGCTGGAAGCTGTAGCTAACTGCTACAAATAAAACATTTTTGATTTTTACAGTGGTTTCCATTTCGCGACCAGTTAGACCTTACTTTCCGAACAGCCTCGTACTTGGTTGACGGTTTGTCCTGGAGAAACAAATTCCTTATACACGATACCCCTACTGTCAAAAGAGCAAATCAGTATTATTTTGACTTTTGCTTTGCTCATTCGAGCTTCTTTCCGTCGAGGACTTCTCACTTTGCCGCTTTATCCCAGCATCGTACGGAAAAATCCAGGATCAGCTGTGATCACTCGAATGAACCATTCGTGGTCATTGGCAACCGTCATTGGCACCTTTCTTCGATCTTCCTTCTGCTCAGTCGTAACTTTCCACGGCACCGTTTTGGCACAAACCTTTGGCATGTGCAAATCTTCGGTCAAAATTTGATGTTTGGTGAAAGTGTTTAATTGTCAAATGCCGGTCTGATCTCACAAGAGCACGCAAACGTTCGACGTTTCGTCGGTTTTTGAAGCTGAAGGTATCCCTGAGCGAGGTTCATCTTCAATGTGTTCTCGGCCTGCCGACGATGAATTGCGCCATTATAAAACTTGTGGTCTTGATATGGAATGTTCCCCACAGGCCTGTTTCAGTTTTCGAAGATGACACTCGCGGATTCATCAGTTTTAACACAGAACTTCATGGCATAACGTTGCTCTAAATTCTGCTGTTCCATTTCCGTAACACACTACAACAAAAACAACTTCACTGGTGGCTCTCTCAAGAAACACGTGGTGGCTGTATTGAGCCGAAACTCGGACTGAGCCTCTGGAAGGGACGAACACACCGGCCTGCACAAGGAGAACAACACAGGGCTGCCAGGTCGCTCGCAGTCTTCACAGTCTCATTAGTTTTCTGGCACACCTTATACAGATACTAGACGAAACCTTATTTTTCAAAGGATAAAAACATGGAGACGGTTATTGAAGGAGGTGAATAAAACTCTTATCACTTTTAATTTATCTTGCTAATTCTCTTTCAAAAAAATGGTTCAAATGGCTCTGAGCACTATGGGACTTAACATCTATGGTCATCAGTCCCCTAGAACTTAGAACTACTTAAACCTAACTAACCTAAGGACAGCACACAACACCCAGCCATCACGAGGCAGAGAAAATCCCTGACCCCGCCGGGAATCGAACCCGGGAACCCGGGCGTGGGAAGCGAGAACGCTACCGCACGACCACGAGATGCGGGCTAATTCTCTTTAATAGGTGGTCTCTCGACCTGTAAGTGTTAGATGGCATACGTGCCGTCATTTCGTTTTCAATGGCCGCCGCAATCATTGTTTGAGGTTAGGCTATGTTTATATATATTCTCTGTATTTATGAATTGTTTTCAAAAAAATGGTTCAAATGGCTCTGAGCACTATGGGACTTAACTTCTGAGGTCATCAGTCCCCTAGAACTTAGAACTATTTAAACCTAACCAACCTAAGGACATCACACACATCCATGCCCGAGGCAGGATTCGAACCTGCGACCGTAGCGATCGCGCGGCTCCAGACTGTAGCGCATAGAACCGCTCGGCCACTGCGGCCGGCAATTGTTTTCACTGCGTTTCGACGATCCTTATGGGCGTACTTCGCGACTGTCAGATGGGCCAATGGTTTCTGTTTAGAATAAATTCTCTTATTTAATAGGGTGAGTCCAGCGACCAAACGACCAAAAATAATTAGAGTTATCGGTGTTGGAAGAGTGGTTATTACGATAGCAATGAACCTGAAGCATGTTTAAGGGACGGAGCATTGAAAGATACAAAGAGAACAGAAGCTTTTGAAATTTTGTGTTGCACACGTATGCTGAAGATTGGCTGGGTAGATCGTATAAGAGATACCACTGTGCTGAGTCGAACTGGAGAGAAGAAGTTTGTGGTAAAACTCGGCGAAAAGAAGGATCGATTGGTAGGACACATTCTGAGACATCAAGGAATCTTCAGTTTGTTATTAAAGGAAAATGCAGCGTCTTAAATTTTATAGGTAAGCCAAGGGCTGAATACAGAAAACAGGTCCAGATGGATGTAGATTGCAACGGGAATTCCACCGTTAAATGAAGAGGAGAGAGCTGTTAGGTAGAAAGAGTACATTGATGTGACAAAAGTAGAAGCAAGAGTCGATTTAGAGACGATAGGGGATCCAGTATTAGAATCAGAATTTAAGACAGCTTTGGAGGACTTAAGATCAAATAAGGCAGAAGGGATAAATAACATTCCATTAGAATTTCTATATCATTGAGGGAAGTGGCACCAAAACGACTATTCACGTTGGTGTGTAGAATGTATCAGTCTGGCGACATACCATCTGCCTTTCGGAAAAATATCATCCGCACAATTCCGAAGAATGCAAGAGCTGACAAGTGCGAGAATTGTCGCACAATCAGCTTAGCTGTTCATGCTGACGAGACTAATACACAGAAGAATTTAAAACAAAATTGAGAGGTGTTAGATGATGATCAACTTAGCTTTCATAAAGTAAAAGGCACGAGAGAGGCAATTCTGACGATGCGGTTGATAATGGAAGCAAGACTAAAGATTTGGATTTGTCGACCTGGAAAAAGCGTTCGACATTGCAAAATGGTGCCAGATATTCAATATTCTGAGAAAAATAAGGGTAAGCTGTAAGGAAAGACGTGTATTGTACGATACGCACAAGAACCCAGAGGGAATCATAAGAGTGGAAGACCAAGTACGAAGTGAACGGGTTAAAAAGGGTGTAAGACAGGGATGCAGTCTTTCACCCCTAATGTTCTATCTGTACATAGAAGAAGCAATGATTGAAATAGAAGAGAGGTTCAGGAGTGGGGTTAAAATTCAAAGTGAATGAATATCAGTGATACGATACGCTGAAGATACTGCTATCCTGAGTGAAAGAGAAGAAGAATTACAGGATCTGCTGAAATGAATTAACATTCTAATGAGTACGGAATATGGATTGAGAGAAAATCGAAGAAAGACGAAAGTAACGAGAAGTAGCAGAAAAACAACGAGAAACTTAACATCAGGATTGATGGTCACGAACTAGATGAAGTTAAGGAATTCTGTTACCTAGGCAGCAAAATAACCAATGATGAACGGAACAAGGAGGACATGAAAAGCAGACTAGCAATGACAAAAGGAGAGGGAGGAGGAGATTAGTGTTTAACGTCCCGTCGACAACGAGGTCATTAGAGACGGAGCACAAGGTCGGATTAGGGAAGGATGGGGAAGGAAATAGGCCGTGCCCTTTCGAAGGAACCATCCCGGCATTTGCCTCAAGTGATCTAGGGAAATCACGGAAAACCTAAATCAGGATGGCCGGACGCGGGATTGAACCGTCGTCCTCCCGAATGCGAGTCCAGTGTGCTAACCACTGCGCCACCTCGCTCGGTAGCAATGACAAAAAGGGCATTCCTCGCCGAGATAAGTTTACTAGTATCAAACATAGGACTTTGAGAAAGAAATTCCTTAGAATGTGCCTCTGGAGCACAGCATTGGATGTCAGTGAAACGTAGACTGTCGGAAAACCGGAACAGAAGAGAATCGAAGTATTTGAGACGTGGTGCCACAGATGAATGTTGGCTATTAGGTGGACTGATAAGATAAGGAATGAGGAAAATTCTGGAAATTTGTGGTAAGTTGCTATGGGACCAAACAGCTGATATCATCGGTCCCTAGGCTTACGCACAACTTAATCTGACTTAAACTAACTTACACTAAGGACAAGACACACACCCATGCCCGATGGAGGACTCGAACCTCTGACGTGGGGAGCCGCGCGAACTCTGGCAAGGCGCCTAAGACCACGTGGCTACCACAGGCGGCTGGAATGAGGAGGTTCTGCACAGAATCTGTTAGGATATCAAGGAATGACTTCCGTGGTACTACAGGGAGCTGTAGAGGGCAAAAACTGTAGAGGAAGAAAGATCTTGGAATGCATCCAGAAAATAATTGAGGACGTAGGCTGCAAGTGCTACTCTAAGATGAAGAGGTTCGCACAGGAAAGGTATTCGTGGCGATTTGCATCATACCAGTCACAAGATTGATGATTAAAGAAAAGGTAGCATTTGTGGCTTTCACAGACTAGAGAAGCACGGAGAGCTGCATCAAACTGGCATCCACACTGATGACCACAGCCGGCGAGTGGCCGAGCGGTTCTAGGAGCTACAATCTGGAACCGCACGACCGCTACGGTCGCAGGTTCGAATCCTGCTTCGGGCATGGATGTGTGTGATGTCCTTAGGTTAGTTAGGTTTAAGTAGTTCTAAGTTCTAGGGGACTGATGACCTCAGAAGTTAAGTCCCATAGTTCTCAGAGCCATTTTTTTGATGACCACAACAACAACAGGAGCGACTCACCAGTACGTGTGGGTTTTTGTCATCCCGTAAATAGCTGTTAAGATTTCGCTGTCTTTTATACATGGCCTCCTCTGTAAACAACAAGAACGCAGGAAAATCGTGAATTACTTCACGTCGCTGTAGGAATTAGTTTGTAAATTGATCTCGAAACGGGAAGTCCTCTAGCAACAGTGACTGCAGCTTCTGTGGGTGGTGCGGGTGCAATTGTTCGTCACTTAAGATCGTCAGAACAGTTGCTTGCTTGTCTGTAGGGCCTTATTGCTGGTGGCACAGTTAGTCACGAATAGCATACGATACATTCTCTTCCCCGTCTGCTGTTCAGCCATTCCTCGCACTGCCGCTAATTTGCATTGTAATGCGAAATGGTGCGGTGTCTGTCGGTTTCCACAAAAACACGCGGAAGTACAGTGATGAAGTTGCCGCCGCTGTCGGAACAGCTGAGCGTAACGTCATTGCGCTGCCATTAAATTACACTGTGGTGACAAAAGTCGTGGGATAATGATATCCACATACACAGATGGCAGTAGTATCGCGTACGCAAGGTATAAAAGGGCAGTGCATTGGCGGAGCTGTCATTTGTACCCAGGTGATTGGCGTGAAAAAGTTTCCCACGTGATTATGGCCACAAGACGGGTATCAATAGACTTTCAGATAGGAAAGGTAGTTGGAGCTAGACTCATAAGACACGTTAGAGATGTCGATATTCCGACATACACATTGTCAAGAGTGTGCCGAGAACATCTCATTTCAGGTGCTACCTCTCATCACAAACAACACAGTAGGCGACGGCCTTCACTTAACGGCCGAGAGCAACAGCGTTTGCGTAGAGTTGTCAGTGCTAACAGACAAGCAACATTGCGTGAAATAACAGCAGAAATGAATGTTGGGCGTCCGATGAACGTTCCCGTTAGGACAGAGCGGCAAAACTGGCGTTAATGGGTTACGGCAGCAGATGACTGACGCCTTTGCTAAAAGCACGACATCGCCTGCAGTGGCTCTCCTGGGCTCGTGACCATATGGGTTGAACCCTAGACGACTGGAAACCCGTGATCTGGTCATCTGAGCGCCGATTTCAGTTGGTAAGAGTTGACAGCAGGGTTCGAGTGTGGCGCAGCCCACACGAAGCCGTGCAACCAAGTTGTCAACAAGGCACTGCCCGAGCTGATGGTTGCTCCGTAATGGCTTGGGCTGTGTTTACGTTGATCATTACCTGGAAATGGTTATGGCTCGGCTGCTGAAAGATCATTTTGAATCATTCACGGATTTCATGCTCCCAAACAAAGATGGAATTTTTATGATGACAATGCTCCATCTCACTGGGTCACAATTGTTCGCGATTCGTTTGAGGAACGTTCTGGACAGTTCGAGCGAAATTGGTCCCATCGTACGTTTTTGGGACATAACCGAGAGGTCAGTTCCTGCACTGGAACCAATTTCGCAAAGATTGACGGCTGTAGAGGCAGTACGGCTCAGTATTTCTGCAGGGGACTTAAAACGAGTTGCTGAGTCCATGCCACGTCGAGTTGGCGTGCTACGCCAGGCAAATGGAGGTCCGACTCGATATTAGAAGGTAACCAATGACTTTTGTCATCCCAGCGTATGTTCAGATTTCTGACGAGCTGCATACCGACTAACTATTCATCAGTAAACCCAACCCATGCATACTAATGTGCACCACTGTTAGTTTCCATCTAACACTGTCGGAGAAATAAACTAGAGACAGAGGCGAGCATTACGGATTGCGAGCCTGAGGACGAAGAGTAAGGCGGGTACCACCATCGTCAACAGCAAATGAATGCAACAAGTGACTATAACAAGTTTGTTTAGAAACAAGACACAAAGCATACATCGTCGATATTTGCGTTGATGTGCAAGTATTTTCAGTGCAATACACACAAAGATAAAATGGGGAAAGAAATCGAACGAAATGCAAGTACTCAGTCAGGAGGCACGGGAGAGCGCGGTTCCATTAATACGAAAATATTCAGAAAATATCCCTGTAGAACCTTAGAAATTTTGTCGGTGGATTTTGGCCACACTCAGAATCCGCAGATTTTTCCGTAAATAACTCCAAGGCACACGCATTGCAAGCATGTACGAAATTAAAGACAATAAGTTGTCTCCACAGAAATTCGGATGGCTGAAGATTGTATTCTCATGATATGGTTATATCTGAGAACACTGCAGCAATCTGTTTATTGTAGGCTAAAAGTCTCAGTACGAAATTATGGTTTCTGAGAGCCTTCAGAAAGTGGACGGCAGGGTAAAGGCGTTTTTAAGTGTTAATATAACATCCGGGCTCAGCTGACGGGGAACAAGCCTTACGAGATAAATAATTCGCAAGGCGTTTTATCTCTACTAGCAGGAAACGGTTACGCCAGCAACAAAAATGTAAAACACGATAACTCCTGGCATGCGCAGCTTTTCCTTGTGCGCGCACAAGGTTCTGCTCAGCACACGCGATGTGGCTAGAGCCGTAACGTCTGCATTCAAAAGGCGCGAAACCACAAGCTAATCTTGTGTGGTTCCGAACTATATTCCATGAAATATTCAGGAAAAACTCTTCCAATGTTTATCAAAATGCTAAGCAATATTTTTCATTTCACTTATTTTTTCTCCATCTACATAACATTATCGTAAATACTTTGCAAGCCACTGTGCAGTACATAGCGAAGGGTACATCTTACCAGTATTTTCGATGTTCTTCTCCATTCCATTTCCATACTGCAAGTGCTAGCCTCTCTTACCGTATTCGCAGGATCCCTAGTGAGATATACGTTGGTTGCAGCATAATCGGCCCAAAAGCATCTTCGAATTCACATTATTATCAACTATACTCAACAGAGTTTCGTGAGAACTACGTCGTCTTCCTCAGATGTATCCCCATTTAGACTCGCCGGGAGTTTCTGTCGCGTTTTCGTACGTTACGACTCCAGCTGCGCTTCTTTGAAATAACTGTCATGCCTGCTCGGTAAGGAATCCTAGCTCTGAAACAATATTCTGCACTGCTTCACAGTAGTTAAGGAACGGAGACATTGTTCGACAGGAGTAATCACAGGAGATGATGGACGACATGAAACATAGCACATACCGTATTTTACAGACCATAAGACGCACTTTTTTCTTCGAAAAAGTGCATCCAAAAGTAAGGTCAGTCTTATACTCGAAATTAGTACACTACTAGCCATTGAAATTGCTACACCACGAAGATGACGTGCTACAGACGAGAAATTTAACCATCAGGAAGAAGATGCTGTGATATGCAAATAATTAGCTTTTTAGAGCATTCACACAAGGTTGGCACCGGTGGCGACTCCTACAACGTGCTGACATGAGGAAAGTTTCCGACCGATTTCTCATACACAAACAGCAGTTGATCGGCGTTGCCTGGTGAAACGTTGTTGTGATGCCTCGTGTAAGGAGGAGAAATGCGTACCATCACGTTTCCGACTTTGATAAAGGTCGGATTGTAGCCTATCGTGATTGCGGTTTGTCGTATCGCGACATTGCTGCTCGCGTTGGTCGAGATCCAATGACTGATAGCAGAATATGGAATCGGTGGGTTCAGGAGGGTAATACGGAACGCTGTGCTGGATCCCAATGGCCTCGTATCACTAGCAGTCGAGATGACAGGCATCTTATCCGCATGGCTGTAACGAATCGTGCAGCCACGTCTCTATCCCTGAGTCAACAGATGAAGACGTTTGCAAGACAACCATCTGCGCGAACAGTTCGACGACGTTTGCAGCAGCATGGACTATCAGCTCGGAGACCATGGCTGCGGTTACCCTTGACGCTGCATCACAGACAGGAGCGCCTGCGATGGCGTACTGAATGACGAACCTGGGTGCACGAATGGCAAAACGTCATTTTATCGGATGAATCCAGGTTCTGTTTACAGCATCATGATGGTCGCATCCGTGTTTGGCAACATCGCGGTGAACGCACATTGGAAGCGTGTATTCGTCATCGCCATACTGGCGTATCACCCGGCGTTATGGTATGGGGTGCCATTGGTTACACGTCTCGGTCACCTCTTGCCCGCATTGACGGCACTTTGAACAGTGGACGTTACATTTCAGATGTGTTACGACCCGTGGCTTTACCCTTCATTCGACCCCTGCGAAACCCTACATTTCAGCAGATAATGCACGACCGCATGTTGCAGGTCCTGTACGGGCCTTTCTGGATTCATAAAATGTTCGACTGCTGCCCTGGCCAGCACATTCTCCAGATCTCTCACCAATTGAAAACGTCTGGTCAATGGTGGCCGAGCAACTGACTCGTCGCAATACGCCAGTCACTACTCTTGATGAACTGTGGTATCGTGTTGAAACTGCATGGGCAGCTGTACCTGTACACGCCATCCAAGCTCTGTTTGGCTCAATGCCCAGGCGTATCAAGGCCGTTATTACGGCCAGAGGTCGTTGTTCTGGGTACTGATTTCTCAGGAGACTGTGCGGCTGATCCTGGCGGAGGTTCGAGTCCTCCCTCGGGCATGGGTGTGTGTGTTTGTCCTTAGGATTATTTAGGTTAAGTAGTGTGTAAGCTTAGGAACTGATGACCTTAGCAGTTAGTCCCATAAGACTTCAGACACATTTGAACATCTTTGAACATTTCTCAGGATCTATGCACCCAAATTGCGTGAAAATGTAATCACACGTCAGTTCTAGTATAATATATTTGTCCAATGAATACCCGTTCATCATCTGCATTTCTTCTTGGTGTAGCAATTTTAATGGCCTTTAGTGTATAAAAATGTCTATTGTTTGATTTAAAATTCGTTTCAGTCTTAAAATGGTCATATATTCGATGCTGCGGGAAAATTATCTCTAACTGGCAATTGGCTGCAGCAGTGCACCGATGCGACGAATACGAGCTGCGATGATTCACAACTTGCTATCACTATCTCCCTCTCGCCCCGCCATCACAAAGCCAGAACATTGTCTAGCCTACGATGCGTCGCTGCAGTCTACGGTGCCACTGAACTTGACTTGAAAGTGACTGGCGTTACCGGTAAGAGTACAATATCGTTGTTAGTAGTTAGTTTCGTTGTGTAAAAAAATAGCAGGTATGCATAAGATGCGGGTTCTAAATTGAAATTAATAGCGTATACAGAACAAGATGTATAAAACAGGCGAAATACCCTCAGACTTCAAGAAGAATATAATAATTCCAATCCCAAAGAAAGCAGGTGTTGACAGATGTGAAAATTACCGAAGAATCAGTTTAATAAGCCACAGCTGCAAAATGCTAACACGAATTCTTTACAGTCGAATGGTAAAACTGGTAGAAGCCGACCTCGGGGAAGATCAGTTTGGATTTCGTAGAAATACTGGAACACGTGAGGCAATACTGACCTTACGACTTATCTTAGAAGAAAGATTAAGGAAAGGCAAACCTACGTTTCTAGCATTTGTAGACTTAGAGAAAGCTTTTGACAATGTTGACTGGAATACTCTCTTTCAAATTCTAAAGGTGGCAGGGGTAAAATACAAGGAGCGAAAGGCTATTTACAATTTGTACAGAAACCAGATGGCAGTTATAAGAGTCGAGGGACATGAAAGGGACGCACTGGTTGGTAAGGGAGTAAGACAGGGTTGTAGCCTCTCCCCGATGTTATTCAATCTGTATATTGAGCAAGCAGTAAAGGAAACAAAAGAAAAATTCGGAGTAGGTATTAAAATCCATGGAGAAGAAATAAAAACTTTGAGGTTCGCCGATGACATTGTAATTCTGTCGGAGACAGCAAAGGACTTGCAAGAGCTGTTGAACGGAATGGACAGTGTCATGAAAGGAGGATATAAGATGAACATCAACAAAAGCAAAACGAGGATAATGGAATGCAGTCGAATTAAGTCGGGTGATGTTGAGGGTATTGGATTAGGAAATGAGACACTTAAAGTAGTAAAGGAGTTTTGCTATTTGGGGAGCAAAATAACTGATGATGGTCGAAGTAGAGAGGATATAAAATGTAGACTGGCAATGGCAAGGAAAGCGTTTCTGAAAAAGAGAAATTTGTTAACATCGAGTATAGATTTAAGTGTCAGGAAGTCATTTCTGAAAGTATTTGTATGGAGTGTAGCCATGTATGGAAGTGAAACATGGACGGTAAATAGTTTGGACAAGAAGAGAATAGAAGCTTGCGAAATGTGGTGCTACAGAAGAATGCTGAAGATTAGATGGGTAGATCACATAACTAATGAGGAGGTACTGAATAGGATTGGGGAGAAGAGGAGTTTGTGGCACAACTTGACCAGAAGAAGGGATCGGTTGGTAGTACATGTTCTGAGGCGTCAAGGGATCACCAATTTAGTATTGGAGGGCAGCGTGGAGGGTAAAAATCGTAGGGGGAGACCAAGAGATGAATACACTAAGCAGATTCAGAAGGATGTAGGTTGCAGTAGGTACTGGGAGATGAAGAAGCTTGCACAGGATAGAGTAGCATGGAGAGCTGCATCAAACCAGTCTCAGGACTGAAGACCACAACAACAACAACATACAGAACAACATGAAAACAGAGCAAGTTAGCGAAATTTCGGTGCTCCGCCAAAAGAAAAAAAAAAAAACATTCGCAATTGGCGGGCTAGTAAAGAAGAACTGAGAATAATGAGGACGACTAAATAAAGGACTGAATACAAAACGGCCGAAACTAGAAGATCGCGTATTGAAATGAATTCTAGGACTCCGTCAAAATGGCATTGGAATAAATACAGAAAATTATTCAAATTTCACACTCGTAATCTAGTGCTGTAGTGGAACTTGACAGACATTAGGGGTGGTCTTCGCTGGTGCTACAGATTTATGAAGCGTTATGGACTTAACATGCGAACCAAAACCGAAATCTCAGAAGATGCGACAAGAGTATGAAGAGAAAATATTGTCTTGCCATCGCTTTATTATTCAACATCGAAAGAACTAAGCCACATAGTAAATCTGGACGAAATTTCTCTGACGTTTGACGTGCCGAGTATCAGAACAGTTGCCATGAAAGGTATTAAAACTTTAACTACAAAAACAAGTGGACACGAAAAATGCACTACACTGTTGTCCTTTAATGTTGTACTGACGGTACTAAACTTAACCCAACGATCATTTTCAAGCGCAAAACCGTACCAAAACCTTCTGAAAAGCCGCCAAAAAAAATGGTTCAAATGGCTCTGAGCACTATGGGACTTAACTTCTAAGGTCATCAGTCCCCTAGAACTTAGAACTACTTAAACCTAACTAACCTAAGGACATCACACACATCCATGCCCGAGGCAGGATTCGAACCTGCGACCGTAGCGGCCACGCGGTTCCAGACTGTAGCGCCTTTAACCGCTTGGCCACACTGGCCGGCGACAAAAGCCGCCAGGTGTTGAAGTTCACGTACATGACAAGGGTTAGATGAAAGACACTTGTGTGAAATTATGGACTAACAGAGTGTGCGAGAGAAGAAAAGGTGCTTTATTGAAGAAAAGTTCTCTTCTTGTGTTAGACCAGTGTAGTAGTCATTTGAAAAATTCTGTGAAAGAAAAACTGAGACAGGGAAATAGAGCTTGCTTTTATTCTGGGAGGACCTAATTCACAACTTGGTGCCTCGATCAATAAAGCTTTTAAAGTGTACGTGAGAGAGGAATGGAACAAATGGATGATGGATGAAACCCAACATACATTAACGACCTGTAATCAAACAAGTGTGTCAGTGCATAAAACAGTCGTGGTCTAGATTGAGAGAAGACACCATTGTTAAATCTTTCGAGAATTGTGGCATCAGTAACGTTGTCGATGACAATAAGACGATCTTATACATGAAGAGGACAACGGTGACGACGAAGAGAAAGAAGAAGAACAGGAGGAAGAAGAAGAAAGTTCAGATGACGATTTTTAGGGATTTTGGAGGCAGGTAGGTTTTATAAACTAAGAATTTTTTAGTCTGATTTTTCAGTCTGATAATAAAAATGGTAAAAATGTTATTTTTTTTTAAATTGCATAAAAGGTAAGCATCTTATAGCCCATAAATTATGGTGTAATGAAGGTGGAGTGCTACGAAAAATAGTACACATTTCACTACATTGGAAAGCAGGATAACAGACATAAATAACGTTCATGTTTGACATGTCGGACTCGCAACATAAAGTTCAATATCGGACTCTCAGTAAGACTATGGCCCCCTCGGGCACTAATGCACGTTTTTCACCTGGTTTTCATGCTGGCTACCAAAGTGTTGAGGACTCCTTGGGGCATATTGTCCCACTCATTTCGCTAGACGGTTTTCAGTTCTTGCACTGTTCGGGGATGAGGTGTTCGTTGAGAGACACGTCTGTCGAGACTTTCCCAGATATGCTTTATATGATTTAGGTCTGTGGAGTGTGCAGGCCATTCCAAACGTTCAGTATCTTTTCTTTCCAGTGCGCCTGGCAACTCAGTGTTCCTGTGTGGGCGGGTACTGTCATCCATATACAGAAAATCGAGACCTACAGGACCCCTAAACAGGCTGACATGGTCTAGAATAATCTCTTAGTAAGTGTCAGTTGTTCCTTAGCAACTGTCAAGCGGCATAAGACTGGTCGCTGCAGCGTCTTGTACACTACTTCCTTTACAGATGCACCGTAATCTCCCACCGCACTTCCAACAAGTCTAAGTCTTCCTTCCGCCTCCCAAAATAGTTATTTTATGTGATGGTGCCACACTTAGTGTAGCTCCTGCCACCCGACTGTCTAAAGGATGTATTTTAAATATGTCTCCTTACATATTTTGTGGTAGGAATTGCTACAAATCGATACTTAATGTGAAACTCTTACATCGCTGACCGTTTCTTTCGTTAATGGAATTTACTTCTTTCTTAGCAAAACAAAGAGAATCTGTGTATTTTTGTGGTTGGCGCAGCTTGTACATGGACGTAAGTTCAAAGCCGATCAGGTAAGAAACGAAAGGTATTTGAAAATACAGTCCTGTTATCTACTGATTTAAGGAATAGACGTGTTATTACTAAGTTCACACGAAAATGATTTCATATCGTAAATATGTGTGAAGTGAACTTTTTCATTCCTTGTTGTCACTGTGGTCGCAGATTCACCGTCTGATAATGTGCAGAGGTGTACAGGGGCTAGTGGGATTGGTCGGACTTGGTTGAACATTCAACAGTTTAATTCATAAGCACATAGGACACAAGTTTACTAAACTTCAATAAACTACGAGGTGCATTCAAGTTCTAAGGCCTCCGATTTCTTTTCTAATTAACTACTCATCTGAAATCGATGAAACTGGCGTTACTTCTCGACGTAATTGCCCTGCAGACGTACACATTTTTCACAACGCTGACGCCATGATTCCATGGCAGCGGCGAAGGCTTCTTTAGGAGCCTGTTTTGACCACTGGAAAATCTGTGAGGCAATAGCAGCACGGCTGGTGAATGTGCGGCCACGGAGAGTGTCTTTCATTGTTGGAAAAAGCCAAAAGTCACTAGGAGCCAGGTCAGGTGAGTAGGGAGCATGAGGAATCACTTCAAAGTTGTTATCACGAAGAAACTGTTGCGTAACGTTAGCTCGATGTGCAGGTGTGTTTTGTTGGTGAAACAGCACACGCGCAGCCCTTCCCAGACGTTTTTGTTGCAGTGCAGGAAGGAATTTGTTCTTCCAAACATTTTCGTAGGATGCACCTGTTACCGTAGTGCCCTTTGGAACGCAATTGGTAAGGATTACGCCCTCGCTGTCCCAGAACATGGACACCATCATTTTTTCAGCACTGGCGGTTACCCGAAATTTTTTTGGTGGTGGTGAATCTGTGTGCTTCCATTGAGCTGACTGGGGCTTTGTTTCTGGATTGAAAAATGGCATCCACGTCTCATCCATTGTCACAACCGACGAAAAGAAAGTCCCATTCGTGCTGTCGTTGCGCGTCAACATTGCTTGGCAACATGCCACACGGGCAGCCATGTGGTCGTCCGTCAGCATTCGTGGCACCCACCTGGATGACACTTTTCGCATTTTCAGGTCGTCATGCAGGATTGTGTGCACAGAACCCACAGAAATGCCAACTCTGGAGGCGATCTGTTCAACAGTCATTCGACGATCCCCCAAAACAATTCTCTCCACTTTCTCGATCATGTCGTCAGACCTGCTTGTGCGAGCCCGAAGTTGTTTCAGTTTGTTGTCACACGATGTTCTGCCTTCATTAAACTGTCGCACCCGCGAACGCACTTTTGACACATCTATAACTCCATCACCACATGTCTCCTTCAACTGTCGATGAATTTCAATTGGTTTCACACCACGAAAATTCAGTAAACGAATGATTGCACACTGTTCAAGTAAGGAAAACGTCGCAATTTTAAGTATTTAAAACAGTTCTCATTCTCGCCGCTGGCGGTAAAATTCCATCTGCCGTACGGTACTGCCATCTCTGGGACGTATTGACAATGAACGCGGCCTCATTTTAAAACAATGCGCATGTTTCTATCTCTTTCCAGCCCAGAGAAAAAAAAATTGGAGGCCTTAGAACTTGAATGCACCTCGTAGTTTTAATTGTATGTCAGTCAACTGTGTAACCAAAATGAGACAAAGTTTTAGTAGCAAGGTAATGCTTCCTCAATAGAATCCAAATGCAAGAGTTAGTGAAACAAAGACCGTCTGAACAGGCAGTGAAGACCCAACGGTACCGACCGGCCGCCGGGTCATCCTCACCCCGAAGGCGTCACCCTATGCAGATATGCAGGGGCATGCAGTCAGCGTATCGCTCTCCAGGCCCTATGTCAGTTTTCGTGACCGGAAGCGCTGCTTTGCAATCAAGTAGCTCTTCATTTGCCTAACAACGGCTGAGTGCAGCCCACTTGCCATCAGCACTCGGCAGACCCGGTCGGTCACCCATCCAAGTGCTAGCCAAGCCCGACAGCGATTAACTTCGGTGATCTGATGGGAAGTGGTGCTACGATTGCGGCAAGGCCGTCACTAGTAAATAATTGAAGCCCACGGTGACTGAGAAATCCCTAAAGAATGAAAGCAAGAATAATAAAAAAATTAAAAACAGAGAGTAAATTTACACTGTCACACTCAACATAAAAAAAGCAGAGAGCCAATAACATTACAGTACAACAAAATATCCAATGCTTTAGTTAACGGAGCCCAAAGCCCTACTGAATTACACACTGGCAAGTAATTAGAATTACCATGATGCCTGACATATGTTGGAAAGTATATTACCCAGATGCACATGCATCAACAAGGCAAACGCAATTTGATTCACTGAATACCGCTACATAAACCTCTAGTCCAGCTTAAACCTTGTACTAAAACCATGCATGATCGGTCACTCACAAAATCATTTGACAGCAGTGCAGATTAAAACACTCAAGCTCACACAGAGATATTGCGTATACACTCCAACCACCCAACTCTTCCGTCTGCCTCCTTCAAAAACGATACCGTCCGTGCTACAAGCAGATATACAACGCCACTGCTTGGGGAGAGATGTATGCAAATCAGGTGTATACACACACACACACACACACACACACACACACACACGGCTCACAGGCTAACCGCAGCCTATACAATCCAGTAAGCGCGCAGTACAGAATGCTCTGCTGAAATCGCACCGGACATGGCGTACGTGCGACCATCAAACGACACGCTCATATTGCCACCCGTCCGTCAGCCAACGGCTGCCCAAGCCTGTCTTCCACTGCTTACTGTTCGACCTCTCCACAACACTCTGGCGAGGTGGCGCGGTACTTAGCACACTGGACTCTCATTCTGCAGTACGGCGGTTCAAACCAGTGTCTGGCCATCCTGATTCCCTAAATCGCTTCAGACAAATGCCAGGATGGTTCCTTTCAAAGGGGTACAGCCGACTTCCTTCACCATCCTTAATTAATCCGGTAGGACCAATGATCTCGCTGTTTGGTCCCCTCCCCCAAATCTACCAACAACAACACTCTGCTTTCCCACGTTGCTTCCGAGAGGCGCTGGTGTAGCGGCGCTTCCGTTGGCAGTTGTGTGACGCCTAGTGACGGCACAAAATGTAATAAGTTTCAGGATAATCCCAATATTAAGCGGGATCTTGCGGAGGAGAGTAATTAGACCGATGCCACCTAAACAACAATAAAAGGAAAGGGAACCAAAAATTATATCATTTCACAATTAAATCGAAATAACTAGAAATCCATACCTTATTCATTATCCATTAAGAATAAAATTATTAGGATAATCGATTAGTATGATCCTTAAATATCTGTACCTTGTGCAGTTCTGAAGATGTTCATCACTAATGCTGTAATCAGATACCACTCTGATTTCCCTTCAAAACGAATCATCAGATACCATTAGGTTCTTTTTCTTTGTTATAACCATTATCTTGCGTTTACTCCTGTTCAGAGAGAGAGCTGTCATTATACCATTATTTTACCAAGTGTAAATTCTCTCCACGTCTTTCCACTATTCCTTACAATTGTCAAACGACGATATTTAGACCACACTTACTTCTACGTGAGTGCATCGTCGGCGAACAATCTAATATTACTGCTGATCCTGTTTCATAAATTGTTTATGTGTTTTGTTGTTCTCTTCTGTTCGAAGACTGGTCTCATGCAGGTCTAAACACTACTCTGTCCTGTGCAAGCGTCTCCAACTCTGCATCTGCATATTGTGTTGGAGTCCGGGTTTCCCTCTACAATTTTTACCCCCCACACTCCACTCCAGAGCTGACGGTTCCTTGATGCGTCAGGGTGGGTCCTGTCAACTGATCCCTTCTTTTGTGCCGTGCATTTATTTTTCCTCATCCAGATTCACTAGGTCTACAACAGTTACTCAGTCAATCTACTTAATCTTCAGCCCTCCTCTGTAGCACCACGTATTCAAAATGGTTGAAATGGCTCTGAGCACTATGGGACTTACCATCTGAGGTCATCAGTCCCCTAGAATGGTTCAAATGGCTCTGAGAACTATGGGACTTAACATCTGAGGTCATCAGTCCCCTAGAACCTAGAACTACTTAAACCTAACTAACCTAAGGACATCACACACATCCATGCCCGAGGCAGGATTCGAACCTGCGACCGTAGTGGTCGCGCGGTTCCAGGCTGAAGCGCCTTAGAACCGCTCGGCCGCAGCAGCCGGCCCACCACGTGTTAAAAGCTTCTAATCTCTTCTTATTTGAACTGTTTATTGTCCATATCTCACTTCCGTACAAGGCGACACTCAAGGTAAATACCTTCAGAAGAAACTTCCTGACACTTAAATTCATATTCAACGTTGAATAAATTCTCTTTTCAGAAATTTTTTCTTGCTATTTACGGTCTGCAATACATATCTTCTCTGCTTCTGCCATCATCAGTTATTTTGCTGCCCAAATAGCAAAACTCATCTACTACTTTTTCTGTCTCACTTTCTAATTTCCTCAACATCGTCTGATTTAATTGCACTACATTCCAATTACCTTGTTTTGCTTCTGTTGTACTTCACCTTATAATCCGTTTTCAAGGCACTGTCCCATCCTTTCAGCTGATATTTCAAGTCCTTTACCGTCTCCGACAAAATTCTGTCCTCAAAAAGTTTTTATTTCTTCTCCCTGGACTTCATTTCCTTTTCTAAATTTACTTGCGACTTCCTTCACAGCATGCTCAATGTACCGATTGACTAATATCAGGGACAGTGTACAACCCCGTCTCACCCCTTCGCAACAACTGATTCCACTTCAAGTCCTTCGACTCTTATAACTGCAGTTTGCTTTCTGTTAGGTTGTAGAAGACCTTTCGCTTCCTGTATTTTATACGTGCTGTCTCAGGAATTTCAAAGAGTGTATCCACTCAACATTATCAAAAACTTTATCTAAATCTACAGCTTCTGATGATGTGCGTCCCCTCAAGAAGGTTGAGGCGAACCACATCCATGTCTTTACTATCAGACAGGTGAAATTCGATAGTAAAAATATTATAAACTATTCCTATCAAATAATGTATTTTTATGTTCATGTAAGTGGGGGACGATGCGTGGCTTCAACATGGGACGGCGGTCACACTAAAGGACGTTCCGAAATGAAAACACTATACAACTGTCATGAATGAGAGGAACCGCCTCACTATAAGGGCACCGACCTTCCTGGAGGAAATATTGTGATAATAGTATAATAACTGGTTCCCTTAGATCATTGGCTGTCTGGTACAACAACCTCTTATGGTATTTTCTGAATACAGACTGTCTCGCTTGCAGAATTGTTTTTATTGTTATCAATTACACGTTTCACCCTTGTGAGGCATCTGCAAATCACCTAAAGAGAACAGAACATTTTTCTAATGTAACAAACGGCAACGTAATGATGCATGATTTTAAACAGTGTAGTCACGCATGCCAATAATACTATACGTCTAAATGGACGTATAAATGTGGCAGAGGAAACTTAATTCATCAGTTGCCACAAAAGGGCATAAAATAAGAATAAAACTCATATAGATAAGGCGTCAGCCCGTCAAAAATCGTTCCAGAACTGAAAAAGTCTAAATGGGAATGAAAAAAGGGAAAATTGATGGGAGGCAAAAGGATGTAAAACGAATAAAATACATGAATAGATAGATACCTTACATGTGCTAAGACCGAATCAGCATGGTGGACACAGTGTAGAAACAAGTGAACATGTTTGCAGCAGGGTTGAGAGCGTTCGGGTGAAACAGATCTACTAATAACTCTTAGTCATTTAATGACTCTTTTATACTTTTTACCATGGCAACCTCATAATACTCTGGTAGCAGTATTAGTTCACTCAGGTTCTGATGACCTCAGCCACAATTTAAGATCCTTTTAGGTGCCTGAAAATTTTTCCTTTTCAGGAATTCTGTGAATGACGTTGCTTTATCTTGCACTTTACTTTTTGTTCTCTCTAAATGTTATTCGCTAATTTTTATAGCCGTTTGTTATTTCAGTAATGTAAGTTACCCCTTCCCCTTGAAAATGTGATTACATACATTTTAAATAATACATTTTAATTAATTCTGCTTGTGATTAAACAATGTATTCGGTGTATTCAGTTGTTCTCAGCACTTGCACCAACTGACACAAACCGGTGGTTAGAGTACTATAGTCAAGCTGTGTGAAATACAGGAAAGCTGAGATTTTTTCTGGCTCTCTAACGGATCAGATGTTATTATACTGTTACTTGAAGTGAATTATTTGTAAATACAAGGAGAATGATGTATTACAGATAGCAAACTATGAAGAACTCTTTCATTTAAATAAGTTGTAGTGTACTACTAATACAACCAATATAGGTGGAGATGACTGCCTGGAAGGTGCACATAGTGTCAACGACATTGAGAACAGCCTGGTGACGTCGCAAAACAGATACGGTCTGTTGTAATGATACAATGAAATTCAAATTTCACTGCCTAAAACTTTTTATTCAATTAAACAGTATCGAGCGAAAACCGAGACAGTAAGACGATAGATCTTGTACAAAAGATTACAGTTAATGAAACCTCTGTAACTATGTCAGTAAGCATAAGTGTAATGTCTGTGATAAATGTTCTTTGGAAGGAGGGAGTATTTCATGAAAATTAATAATTTCATGGAAAATAAAGTATAGAAATGAATTTAAGCTATAAATGTACTGACTGTAACATTCTAAAGGTATTAGAACACATAATTCAGTGACACCAAATGAAATCATAAAGGCAGGGAACCCACTATGGTTTTCGACCACCAGTCTTTAGGATAACCTTGGTGCGAGCACCGCAAAGGAGGAAAGGACGGAAAACCAGGGAGTTGCAGTCGAGCCTAGACAGAGTACGTAGCGAGGCATGCCACATCTGGCGATGTGGTCCTTAAGCAATAACAATTCGGAGTGAACTTGCTTAATATTTGGCGTGGCAGTAGTTTATAGTTCCTGAAGTCGTCTCCAGGCTATATTGTGTCGGAAAGCAAGAATATCCGACTGGTTTTATATGATGAAATATGGATCCGATGTTACAGCAAGTTAATACGGCTACTGCAAGTGGGTGGTTGTTATTAATTAAGTCCGTCACAGGGGACTTGAAGAGCCTATCCAAATTTTCATACAGAAAGTGTGGTGTCACTGCCAGACACCACACTTGCTAGGTGGTAGCTTAAATCGGCCGCGGTCCATTAGTACATGTCTGACCCGCGTGTCGCCACTGTGTGATCGCAGACCGAGCGCCACCACACGGCAGGTCTCGAGAGACGTATGAGAACTCGCCCCAGTTGTACGACGACGTTGCTAGCGACTATACGGACGAAGCCATTTCTCTCATTTGCCGAGAGACAGTTAGAATAGCCTTCAGCTAAGTTAATGGCTACGACTTAGCAAGGCGCCATTAGCCTTAAATAGCTTGTATATAAAGAGTCACTTGTATCGCCACAATCTCCATATGTCTCATCAAGAACGATGTATACAAGGATGTATTAAAAGTTAAGTATATTCCAAAGATACGTATTTTCTTTATCACATTCATTAAGTCTCCTGTTTCAGACCTCACTCCATCCTTCGTGAGTTAGCGCGTGCATCTTGGCCGCCTCTTTCAATTAGTGTGCGTAGTGTTGGCAAGTCTGCCGACACTACAATTTTGGCGACGAGCGTAAAAACGGTCTTCGTTCTTCTTGCTTTGCTTACATTACTTGTGTCATGGCTTCGCCAGATGTACTGTCCGAATTTTATCGCTTGCAGAATCAGCAGACGCAGGCGTTATTGGATGCCCTTGGACAGCTCGTCCAGGGTCAACGTGCGCTGCAACACGATGCGGCCGCCGCCGCTTCATCGCTACCGCAGCCACAACACGCCGTTGCACCATCCTTCCGTAATTTTGATTCAACGCAAGAAACGTGGCCAGAATGGTCACGCCAGTTTGGATCCCATCTAGCCGCCTACAGAATTCAAGGTAATGAGCGGCAGCCATTTTTGCTTTCTTGTGTCGGTGTGTCCACCTACCGTGTGATAGTGAAATTGTTTCCCTGACGCGACATAGCAATTCTGTCCTACGAAGAAATTTTGTCTGCTTTAGATGCCTATTTCAAAGAAACAGTTAATGTAGTTGCCAAAAGGTATACGTTCTTCCGTACAAAATGTACGGCCGGTCAGACTAATAGGGAGTGGGTTGCAACATTGCAAGGACTTACTAGGGATTGTGATTTTGCATGTGAATCTCGACTTCCATATACGGCCGGTCAGACTAATAGGGAGTGGGTTGCAACATTGCAAGGACTTACTAGGGATTGTGATTTTGCATGTGAATGTGGACTTCCGTATTCAGATACTATGGTGCGTGATGCAATAGCACAGAACGTTTCTGATGTTCACATACGGGAACAGATTTTGAAACTAGTTAATCCCTCCCTTCAACAAGTGATAGACATATTGGATAGGCAAGACACACTTGACTTTGCTCAGGAATCATTTGAAACTTCGCCAGCAGTGTGTCGCATAGACCGGCCCGCCGGGCGCGCAGCACGGGACGCTAAACGGCCCTTGCGCACGTCAGCGCAGCTGCAGCCTAGCTCGCAAACACGTGTGCCGCGTAAGCATGCCAATGCGGTTCTAAAATCATGCCCGCGGTGTGCAACTAGACATTCGCGTGAGAATTGCCCGTCACGCCAAGCTATTTGCTTTTACTGTCATAAGAAAGGACATGTTCAAAGTGTTTGCCAGAAAAAGCTAAGATCAGACAATCAAAACCATTCCAGGCCCTTTGCTTCGCGCCGGAATCGAACCAGGGACAATCAGGCTCGTGGACCTTCGCCCATGGACATTCATGTCGTTAATTCCACCCCATCCAGTGCCACTTTATCTAACAGTGACTGTGTTCGTCCCACAAAAAGTGTGCGTCGACGTCGCAGGAAATCCCGTAAAGTCACAAGTGCTTCTGTACCTGTATCAGTTCAAATTGCACGTGAAAGTCGCTCTTGTCGTCAGCGGGACAATAAACTTTTTGTAGACTTAGACTTTGGAGGCAAAGTGATACCATTCCAGCTCGATACCGGAGCTGCAGTTTCATTGCTCAATCACGAAACGTACAAACACCTGGGCAAACCTCCGTTGCGTGCCACAAATGTTCGGCTCAATAGTTATTTAGGACAGAAGATTCCTGTGTTAGGACAGTGCAGCCTTCTTGCCACATACAAGGGACAAACAAAACTTGTGTCATTTTACGTTCTTCGTTCTTCTACGGCAGTGAACTTGTTTGGTTTAGATTTATTTCAGTTGTTTAACTTGTCTATAGTCAATCAGGTCCTATCGGTGAATCAGACTCTGCCTTCCGCCAGTGTTTCTCGTCTTTGTGAAGAATTTGCAGACATTTTTGCACCGGGCCTTGGTTGCGCTAAGAACTATGAAGCACATTTGGAACTCAAAGTGGACGCGCAACCGAAATTTTTCAGAGCGCGCAATGTTCCCCATGCATTGCGTGATGAGGTCGCAAGAACATTAAACGATTTAGAATCTCAAGGTGTAATTGAACGTGTGCAGGCTTCTCTCTGGGCCTCACCCTTAGTAATTTTGCCAAAACCTTCCGGAAAATTGAGACTTTGCGTGGACTTCAAGGCAACTGTGAATCCACAACTTGTGACTGCTACTTTTCCTTTGCCACGCCCGGAAGATCTTTTTGACAAACTGTGCCCGGGAAAGTATTTTTCGAAATTGGACCTAGCAGATGCGTACTTGCAAATACCGGTGGACGCAGAATCCCAGCGCGTCTTGGTGGTTAACACGCATCTTGGATTGTACCAATTCAAAAGACTGCCATTCGGGTGTGCATCCGCCCCTGCATTGTTTCAGAAATATTTACAAACTGTTTGTGCGTCGGTCCCTACTGCTGCGAACTATCTGGACGATATTGTGATCTCCGGAAAGACAGAAGCCGAACATTTAGAAAATCTCCGAACGTTATTTCAGGTCTTGCGACAAAATGGTCTTCGCTTGAGGAAGGACAAATGTGTGTTTTTTGCTCGTGACTTACCATATCTGGGCCATGTCATAAATGCACAAGGCATACATCCGAGTCCAGAGCACCTCCGTGCCGTACGGGAGTTGCCTTCGCCACAGAACTTGAAACAGCTCCAGAGTGTGTTGGGAAAAATTAACTACTATGCCAGTTTTGTGCCGCGCGCTTCTTCCATTTCAGCTCCGCTTCATCGCTTACGCCGTAAAGGTGTTCCATTCGTCTGGACGACGGAATGCGAACGCGCCTTTCGCCGGTTGAAATCGGCGTTGCTTTCAAATACTTGCCTTACGCCATTCGATCCCCGGAAACCCCTTTTGTTGATGGTCGATGCATCGGAATTTGGGATCGGTGCTGTGCTTGCGCACAAAGATGGATCGCATGATCGTCCTATTGCCTTTGCTTCATAATTGCTCTCGTCTGCGCAACGCAATTATTCCCAGATAGAGAAAGAAGCTTTAGCTCTCGTGTTTGGTGTTACTAAGTTCCATGATTTCTTGTATGGTCGTCACTTTACCATCATCACAGACCACAAACCTTTGACATCGCTTTTTCATCCGAACAAGCCTGTACCTCCACGTACAGCGCAGAAATTCATTCGCTGATCTCTTTTCCTCTCGCAGTACTGCTACGATATCTTGTATCAGTCCACTTCTAAGCACGGAAACGCTGATGCGTTGTCCCGTTTGCCTGTTGCTGAGGATAAAGCATTCGATTCTTCCGAACTTGCTTGCATGTTCATTGATTCGGAAACCGATAACGTGGTCGAATCGTTTCCGATTGATTTTCGTCGTGTCGCTACCGCCACAGCTGCTGACCCTGTCCTTGCTACTGTCTTGCGTTTTGTTGCTACGCAATGGCCCTTGTCAAAGTCACGGATCGAGGATCCGCTGGTTCGCCGATTTTTTGCTCACAAGGAGAGACTTTTTGTACGACGTGGTGTTTTGTTGTTGCGTTCGGATAATGATCACTCCAGAGTCGTGGTCCCACGTTCGTTACAGTCCTCTGTCTTACGGCTTCTTCACCAAGGACATTGGGGTATAGTGCGTACGAAACAACTTGCTCGTCAGCACTGTACTTGGTTCGGAATCGATGCTGCGATTACGAATCTGTGCTCTTCTTGCGTGGCGTGTGCCGAACAACAATCCGCACCACCGCGGAAATTCTTTGCATGGCCGAAAGCCACTTCCCCTTGGCAACGCTTGCACATCGATTTTGCTGGTCCATTCTGGAATGCTCGATGGTTGGTTGTTGTCGATTCCTTCAGTAATTTTCCATTTGTTGTCCGGATGTCTTCCACGACGTCTTCTGCCACAATCCAAGCGTTGTCCGCTATTTTTTGCATTGAAGGTCTTCCCCAGACTATTGTTTCCGACAATGGCCCACAATTCATGTCTGCAGAATTTCAGTCATTCTGCAAGGCCAATGGTATTCAACATCTGACATCCGCGCCGTTTTCGCCTCAGTCAAACGGTGCCGCTGAACGTTTGGTCCGGACTTTCAAGTCACAGATGTTGAAGTTGAAAGAGTCGCATTCTAGGGAGGACGCATTGTTGCTCTTTTTGTCTTCGTATCGCTCTCAGCCCCGCGATGGTCGCTCGCCGGCTGAGTTGCTCCATGGTCGTCCTCATCGAACCTTGATGTCTTTGCTGCATCCGCCGCATCAGGTTCCTGTGCAGCGGCAGACTACTGCTTTTGCTCCTGGCGACGTTGACTTCTATCGCAACTATCGCGGTTCACGGCGTTGGCTTGCAGGGCGCATTCTTCGCTGCCTCGGCCGCGCGATGTATTTGGTTTTGGGGGCCTCTGGTGAGGTGCGTCGGCATCTCAATCAGCTGCGCCTCTGTCGTCGCCTGGGTTCTGCCGCTCCCCGTCTGCTTTCAGCGACGGTGCCGTCCGGTCAGCGCCCTGGGGAACCATCTACTGGCTCGCCTCATCCCCAGGTGTTACCGACGCTGCCTTCCATTTTGCCTCATGGCGACGCGCCACCGCCGCCGCCTGTTCTCCCGCCGGTGCCGCCCACAGTGGACGCGTCGCTGCAACCGCCTGGCGCCTCCCTGGGTCACGCGCCGCCGCTCGCTTCCCGTGTCCGGCTGTCCTCCACCATGGAACTCTTTCCCGCTCCGGACCAGATGTCGTCTTCGCCCGTCGGGTGCCCCGACCACATGGAGGTCGACCCTTCGGCCCCTCCTGTCTCATTACGGGCGCATACACCGCATGTTGACGTGCACCCTGGACTAGGTTTCCGGGCGTTTCCTAGCTCCCCTCGGACCGAATGGCCGGGTGCGGGTGGCACAGCCTCGCCTGTTGTTAGGCTCCCCACCTCATCGCATACGTCAACATGGGGTCCTCCCCACGGCGGGCGGAAGCCTTATAACACGACCGTTCGCCGATTTGCGGTGGAGGAATGTGGTGTCACTGCCAGACACCACACTTGCTAGGTGGTAGCTTAAATCGGCCGCGGTCCATTAGTACATGTCGGACCCGCGTGTCGCCACTGTGTGATCGCAGACCGAGCGCCACCACACGGCAGGTCTCGAGAGACGTACGAGAACTCGCCCCAGTTGTACGACGACGTTGCTAGCGACTATACGGACGAAGCCATTTCTCTCATTTGCCGAGAGACAGTTAGAATAGCCTTCAGCTAAGTTAATGGCTACGACTTAGCAAGGCGCCATTAGCCTTAAATAGCTTGTATATAAAGAGTCACTTGTATCGCCACAATCTCCAGATGTCTCATCAAGAACGATGTATACAAGGATGTATTAAAAGTTAAGTATATTCCAAAGATACGTATTTTCTTTATCACATTCATTAAGTCTCCTGTTTCAGACCTCACTCCATCCTTCGTGAGTTAGCGCGTGCATCTTGGCCGCCTCTTTCAATTAGAGTGCGTAGTGTTGGCAAGTCTGCCGACACTACAGAAAGTATCGATACGACTGCAACGAACCAGCCAAGACATTTTCGTATTAACAGTCTGTAGCAGTGTATCAGTTTGACAAAGATCTAATATGTTCGTGTTAAAAGTATTTGTCTGAATCATTGTCCAAAAGTCATATAACGATCCAGAGTTCCCTGTACATTTTGTTAAATGTAAATTTCGCGTCAGTCTGTACAGCCAAGAGATCTTAGTGACGGGTGTTACAACGTTCTTGCAGTGTCGTATAAAAGTAACTTCCAATAATAATTTTTACTTTCAGATTGAACACACAAGAAGTATGGTAGCATTAATATGTCATTTTACAGTTCAACTTAATGAGATTTCTTACCTTTAAATTTGCTTCATCAGAATATACACTTTACGTAATTATTCAAAGTAAACATGGTAGCCATTAAACCACATACGAATATCACAGTCTCCTTCCATCTTGTTTCCAAGTAAAATTATTGTTGCAAAAGTAGTTAAAGTAAATTTACATGGGGCACTTTGAAAGATAAACTCAAATAAAGTATTGAAATAGCTCCCTCAGAGCTGGCGACCAAAACAATCTCCGTAGATATAATTTTCTTTCAGTGGATCTTTTATTTATGATTAGAAACAACTTCTCTAGCACAAATGTCGTGATGTTAAATTATCGTCTACACACACACACACACACACACACACACAAAACCACACACACACAAAACAAAAACAAAAAAAAACAAAAAAATCGAGATAAAGAGACTGCGACAACTGACAACACTACACTCTTTAAACACACACATGTTAATCACAAAATGAAAAGTACAAGTTATGTGTTGTAATAAATTTGGCTGAGAAACGCCGGAAATCGGCCAGATGGAGCATGGGGACCGAATGAACACTTCTCCAGGGCCACACATATGGACTAACAACACTGGGGATAGTAACACCGGACGATAATTTAAAATTTTTGCTACAGAAGTTGGTCTTAATCCGTAAAACAAGAGAAAAAGATGACAAAATGTAACATAGTAACATTGTAAATTCTACATAATACGTTTATTACGTGTATAAAAAGAAACATATATTATAGGCCACTGAAAATGCCTCATAAATAAAAGAAGTGAAACACAGTGGCAAATAACAAACTGCGTTTCATTTACTTGCATAGACGGAACACACCTCCATGGACAATGAAAGCGAATAAGTTTTTTTACAATTTGCTTAAAAAATACAGCATGTCCATTTAATTACCTAGAACGAAAATGTAAAATTCGACTTGTGAGACGTTTCCAGACTTTGATTTATACAAATATTTTGCAAGTCGCCTTAACAGCAACTAAACGTTAAAACACCAAAGCAAAATTTGTAATACTTCGGTTTTATCCTGTATGTAGTGAAAGTGACGTCTTCTGCTATATTTATAAGTATCGCGTATGATACCAGGTGCGCATGTGGGTACCGAGTAATCATTACACTCGTACGTGTCATAGAGGGAACGAAAAATCGACATCCGCTGTTCTGCATCTTCTTTCCTGCTTATGGTGTGCCACCGCCCTACACACCATGATACCCTTTATGATATTTATTATGACCACAATCCAGAATCCAAATGATTGCTTGCAAGATGCCGTGTACAAATGACGCAAGCTTTGTTTCACATCAGTGAGTTTTTTTCTAAATCTATGCTGAATTTTTGAAAAAAATTTTCTTCTGGAAAGCCACAGGCCGAACTTAGAATACGCTTAAATACGCCAGTAAAATTTTGAAAGTAAAAGTGCCGTGGAGGAAAGGAACGTCTCGACATCACAAAGGATCCTGTAGCTGACGTAACGTAACACCAAAATCGACTGCAAATAAAATGAGACCTATAAACACTGTTGAACGTCTCATCCCTGCTGCACAAAGGAACGAAAACAGCTGTCATCCCATGGTCTATCGGAACACGATGTACGGCGATCAAATTTCAACAGTAACTTCCCACACTCAATTCCTTAACGAATGGAACTCACGAGTATAAAGCGGCTCGTTGCAATACAACTGAGTTAATGTGTCGTATATTTGACGTTAAGAGCCAGCCTGTGCGGCCGAGCGGTTCTAGGTGCTTCAATTTGGATCCGCGTGACCGCCACGGTCGCAGGTTCGAATCCTGCCTCGGGCATGGATGTGTGTGATGTCCTTAGGTTAGTTAGGTTTAACTAGTTCTAAGTTCTAGGGAACTAATGACCTCAGCAGATGAGTCCCATAGTGCTCAGAGCCATTTGAACCATTTTAAACTTCAGATGAACTGTTTGCAAACAGATATGACGGCCAAGATGACTAGCCGATTATTTACGTCACTAACTACACCGAAGCGCCAAACAAACTGGTATAGGCATGCGTATTTAACGACAGAGATATGTAAAAAGGCAAAAATACGGCACTGCGATGGGCAACAACTATATAAGACAAAAAGTGTCTGACGTAGTTCTTAGATAAGTTACTGCTGCTACAACGGCAGGTTATCAAGATTTAAGTGAGTTTGAACGTGGCGCTATAGTCTGCACACAAGCGATTTGACGCAGCATCGCCGATGTAGCGATGCAGTGGGGATTTTCCCGTACGATCCTTTCACGAGTGTACTGTGAATATCAGGAATCCGGTAAAAGATCAAATCTCCGGTATAGCTGCGGCCGGGAAAAGATCCTGTAAGAACGGGACCAACGACGACTGAAGAGCATCGTTCAACGTGACAGAAGCGCAAGGCTTCCGCAAATTGCTGCAGATTTCAGTGATGAGCCATCAACAAGTACCAGCGTGCGAACTATACAACGAAACGTCATTGATATTGGCTTTCGGAGCCGAAGACCCACTCGTGTACCTTTGATGACTGCACGACACAAAGCTTTACGCCTCGCCTGGCCCCGTCAACACCGACATTGCACTGTTTATGACTGGAAACATGTTGCCTGGTCGTCCGAGTCTCGTTTCAAATTATACCGATCGAGTGTGGATGCAACCTCATGAACCCGCGAACCCTGCATGTCAGCAGGCTAATGTTCAAGCTGTTGTGGGCTCTTTAATGGTGTGGGGCGTGTGCAACTGGAGTGATATGGGATCCCTGACGCGTCTAGAGTCGACTCTTACAGCTGACACGTATGAAAGCATCCTGTCTGATCACCTGCATCCATTCATGTCCGTTGTGCACTTGGGCAATTCCAGCAGGACAATGTGACACCGGACGTGTCCAGAATTGTTAGAGAGTGACTTCAAGAACACTAATCTGATTTTCTACACTTTCGCTGGCCGCCAAACTTCCCAGACATGAACATTATTGACCATATCTGGGATGCCTTGCAACGTGCTGTTCAGAAGAAATCTCTACCCCTCGTACTCTTACGAATTTATGAACAGCCCTGCAGGATTCATGGTGTCAATTCCCTCCAGCCTTAATTCAGATATTAGTCGAGTCCATGCCACGTAGTGTTGCGGCACTTCTCCATGCTCGCGTGGGTCCTACACTATATTAGGCAGGTGTACCAGTTTCTCTGGCTCTTCAGTGTACTTCGTAATAAAGGGAAATCAGCCGACTTCCCCTCCGGCATCCGGCCGGCGGCGGCGGCGATGGCGGGGATTTTGTCCCCGCCACCGCTGCGAGATCTTTGTTTGTGTTCAAAGCTTGCGTAAAACTTTCACATGAAATGGGGAAATAAAAGTATTCTCTTCACCTAAGAGTACTCGTGTATAATCTACGTATACACGTGTACAGATTCAGCATGTGCAATAAGGAGATTATTTCGAAAGAAACTTCCTGTTGTTCAGCTGCTAATCGCAGGTGATTCATCGATTGGTAAACAAAATTCGTGAATACGAGTGTTCTTTACAGGAAACATAGTCAACGACGTACAGAATAAAGTCTTGTTACCACTGAATGTCTTTCTCAGAAATGGGTATCTGCTATGACTCTGTTCAGATATCTGCAAAGTTATTCAAGTTACAGCCCTATAAAATAACTGCACTGGAGGAACTTAAAGTATATGACCCTATAAAAAGGTTGGGATTTCGTGAATGGATTTTGAATAGGTTACATGTTGGAGAAATTTATTCTCACCTAACATCCACTGAGCGAGGTGGCGAAGCGGTTAGCATACTTGACTCGCATTCGGGAGGACGACTGTTCAAACTCGCGTCTGGCCATCCTGATTTAGGTTTTCCACAATTTCCATAAAACGCTTGAGGCAAGTGCCTGGATGGTTCCTTTGCTAGATGGTTCGCTTGAAAACGCACGGCCGACTTCCTTCCCCATCCTTCCCTAATCCGACGGACCGATGAGGTTGCTGTTTGGTCGCCTCCCCCAAATCAACCAATCAACCAACCAACCTAACTTTTTTCCGGACGTATTGAGGTTCCATTAAAGTAGGTATGTTAATTCACAGAATAACCGTCACTGGACTTCTGAGAAGCATAACGTAATATACTGGGAATACCTGCATGATTAAAACATGGGAGTGTGGTGCACTATTAGCCGTGGGAGAATAACAGACCTTTTTTTTTTTCAGGAAATAATTAACAGTGGGAGGTACGTGGAAAACATTTTGCGGTCTTTGTTTAGGCAGTTGAGTGAGAGATAACGTACTTTCGCGACCTTTCTGCAGGTCTCTGCGCCGGCAAAGACAGCCAGCTTCTCATTATTGGAAATTCGTGACGTGTTTCAGGCCAGACTTTGAGTCTCACTAGCAACATATTGCCCCCTCGTTCCACCGATTTGACCCCTGCGATTTTTTTCTCTGTGGGACATTAAAAGAGAAAGTGTATAAATCAAATCCACACACTTTAGATCAACTCAAAACTAACATTCGTCATTTCTCAGAGGGAACAGCACAGTGTAATGGACGATTTCCTAAGCAATAGTCAGAAATGCTTGAACAACGAAAGGATGCATTTTCAACATCTCCTTGCTTAATACGAGCGAGTAATTTACTTTTCTTTTAAAGTCTTTGTGTCACGTATGTTAGAAATAACTTATGCAGCAAACCGTAATATATTTATTTTGGACACAGCAGCCAGCAGCGGTTGCACTCACGATTAGTCACCGTCTAATCCAGGTGCCTGCCTCATCACCTACGTCCCAGCCTCTCTCTCATTGGTGACTATTTCCGCCAGGGGGCTGCTGGCCTCTTCGCTACTTTAACGTGCTTAGTTCAGTCGAGTGTTTCCCTTGTTATTGCCTGCTAATCTGTTTGTTCCACATTGCCGTTTTCTGGTGCTCTGTTCGTCTTCTCATTATCATTCGTTTGATTTGATGGCTTCTTGAAACCGTCCACATTTTTGCTGCACAGCTCAAGACGATTAATTACTGAAATCTGCGAGTTTTACGCTTTATTGCAGAATTTCTGCAACTGTCTAAACAAGACTTTTTCATCTGTTGCGTCATGTAGGTAGCACGGGGGAAAATTTCTGTTCAAAAATTGAGTTAGATTTTGTTACGACATAGCAAGTAGAGTGAGCACAGGGCAGGGTGGCCAATGCGTAGCGATCAATTTTCGTCCAAAGGGCTGGGCGAGTTCATTCGTCTGCGCCGAAGGAGAGGCCGATAGTGTTGCCACCATAATTTAGCGAACATATTGAATTTTTCTTTAGACTTGCATGGAGGTCTCTACCTGTCACCAATCATGAGAAAATTGATGACGTAGCACACTCATTTGAGATCGCACCATGTCAGTGATAAAGCTAGGCTCAAATATCCGCAACACTCCTGATTTTTCATAAATGGTTTGAGATATCTGAATGAGATTTTGGCAAATGGTAGCATGCAAAGAGGAGAGTGTTTTGCCGTATGGTTGTTATACAAAACTTCATAGTTGCCTAACGTGTTATTCCACTAACTACAGACTTTTTCGATGAAAGAATATGATTTTTAAGGGTCATCGATAGCTGGTGAAGCCAGAAATACTATGGGTTTTGGAACAACATAAATGAAGCCATTACACATTTATTTAGTATGGAGGATGTGCGTTTTTCATAAGATACTGGCCTTACTTTTCCTCAGTTCTTCAATTAATAAACCACTGTTTCAGAATTCCTTAGCAGTTGAGTCTGCACATGTTAGTGAGGTGAGACAGAGTAAACTCCGCTATATTTCGGCAAAAGAAGCCAATTTTAACACGACAACAAAGGAAAGGTTTCGGATTTACTCGACATTCGTCACTCATGGCGCACTCTGAAAGTTACAAATGGTTCACAAGCCAGGCCAAAATAAATCGCTGCATATTAGGTGGAATTCTTTTTAGATACCAACCAAAGCACAGGTGACAGATCTTTCTGAATGGTTACCACGCAAGTGTGGGCGCGGAGGGGCCCCACTTAATATTTACAAAGAAAAATGAATGTAAGCTTCAGTTAAGAACAGCACTTTCCCTCCAAAGCTCGGCCTTTCCCCTACAGCTCCTTCCCGCAGCCCCCACCACTACCACGCTTCCAACACGTCCCCTGACGTCTGCGCATCTACCTGTCACCAGTCACACTATTTTGCAACAAAGCCACCAAGTCTCTGTAAACAACGGTCGGATTGTTCTGTCAATCAATTCCTCGATGGCAGAAATCCGCTGCTTGATCATGGAGCCATTCGAGAACCGCAGCATAAACGTTTTCATCGTTGGAAAATCTCTTTCTCCCCAGGCTTTCTTCCTTTGTTCTGTCAATCAATTCCTCGACCACAGAAATCCGCTGCTTGGTCATGGAGCCATTCGAGAACCGCAGCATAAACGTCTTCATCGTTGGAAAATCTCTTCCTCTTCAAACTTTCTTCCTCGGCTGCCTGGATATTGTCCTCTATGGTCCATACCGACAGGCTTCCTTCCCGATCAGCATCAGCCACGTCTGTGCGGCCTTCGTCACCTTGTTTGCAACATTTCGTGACAGCTGGAAGAGACATTACGTCTGGTCCACATATCGCTAGAATTTCCCGGTGAATCTGTATGCAATTTAGACGTTTCTCCCCGTATAATTGGACTGCCCACATACTTTAACGTTTTCACCCCCACACTAGCACAAATCTGTTAACTGTACCACAGCCAAACTATAACTGCTGTACACCCCAGACCATGTACTCTCTTTTGGCAATGTCCAACTCTTGATGTGCGATGATTTATGTGTGGGAAGACATGTATGCCTTACTTTCTGAAGTCGCTAAGTAACTCTCTTTTATATGATTCAACTGAAAACATGTATCAACACACATTCTAAAGTTTCATTACTTGCAACAATAACTTGATTCCTTTTTCATTCATCTACACCTACATACATGCGACACAAACCACCATACAGCGCATGAAGGGAGCTACCTTGTACCACTGTGAGACATTGTTTCTTTTTCCACTCACGAAAGGAGCGGTGGTAAGGTCTGTCCATGTGCTTCCTTACGAGCCCTGGTTTCTCTTAACTTGTCCTTACGCAAGATGTACGTGAGGGGCAGTGGAATAATTCTGCAGTCTGTTGCAAGTGCCGATTCTCTAAATTTTCTCAACGGTCTTTCGTGAAAAGAACGTCATTTTCCGTCCACTGATTCCCATTAGAGTTCACAGAGCATTTCCTAACACTTGCGCTTTGACCGACGTTATCGGTAACAAATCTAGCAACACTCCTCTGAAGTGTTTCGATGTCTTCCTTAAATCGACGCTGTGCAGATCTCAAACATTCCAGCAGTACACAGAAAATGGTCGTACAAGTGTTTTGCAAGTGGTGTCCTTTGTAGATGAGCTCATTTTCCTAGAGTTCTACCAATAAACCGAAGCCGACAATCGCTTTCGCTACAACCCAACTTATGTGCTTTCTCCATTTCACGTCACTCTGCAACGTTACTCGTATAAATTTATCACCCACTGTTTTATATTCCGCGCCACCGCAGCAGTTGAAAGGCATGGTGTTAGGAAGTATTTCGCTTAGAGCTGATAAAATTGTTGTTTATTAAAACAGGACCGGTTTCACGGTTTCAAGCCGCATCTTCAGGTGAACCTACACGATAAAAAGTAAAGTGCAGTGTCACTACCTTTCTAATTTTGTATTATTGTCGCTAGTAAAGGTAGTGACCCAGCGGTCCTAGTCATGATTATATGACGTCACGCTGTCCACGTGGATAGCTTCTGTTCGGCCAGCTAGCTTGTCTCTCTTTGTCGTTCGTGCGGAACGCTTTTGCCTTGCCCTGCTCTGAGCTACTCTGCTGTCACACTGTTAAAACACTGCCACCTCACACTTTCTACACAGTAATTTGCATGTGCCGCGACTAATCATGTTACCAGTGACAATTCTTTATCACCGATCCGGCCTCTTTTTTAAAAAAAAAATTTGCGTCCGCTCGAATTAAATATTTTAGTTTTTCTTTATAGATGCAGGCATATTTTAAAGAATGGAGCACGTCTTCTTTATATTTCGCTCACCATAGTATTGACGATATTCTCTGAATAGTGAAGTTTGACTAGGAGCGATGGGCAGGCATATGGTTTTTTAACGTTATGCGTATATTTTAGGCATTCCTTTATTAGTTTTAAAATCCAATAAATGTGGTGACACTGCACTTTGCTTTTTATCGTGCAGGTTCACCGGTCGTGTTTTAATAAACAAAAAATTTACCAGCTGTAAGAGGAGTTTTCCTAACATCACGTAGATATTTAATCTACGTGACTGTGCCAAGCAGCACACCAGCACTGCATTCGAAAATTTCATACCCTTACATCCATCGCAAAGCTGTAACAAGTATAAAAAAGACAGTTTTCACTTTACTTATGTTGTATCAGCTTGCATAATTCATCTAGTAGCCGAAATCAAGAAAAGCGTCCCAGTACCCGTGAGAGATAGGTCTTATGTAGCATTTGCTCAATACACTACAATCAGAATTTCTTCATTATTCTCTTTCATACTCCTTTTGACATCAGCGTTTCTGCATCTCGATCGATGCAAGAACGAATATAACCTCTCTGATGTGCGGTAAAGCGCAGTTAAACGACTCTAGTCTCAATAATGAGTTTTACGGCTGGCTATTTTCCCGACAAGTAGAGGACCAGCGAAGAGGAACGTCATAATCTCCACACTCTTTCCATTCAAGTGCCCTCCAGGTCTCTCCAACTTCCTCCTTCTTATGCTTCTAGAACTTTTTTTTTCACCCTTCCCTTCCCCCACCACCTTTTTTTTTTTTTTTTTTTTTTTTTTTTTTTTTTTTTTTTTTCGCACCTTCTCAGGTTTGTCTGAACTAACGGCATAATTCGTAAACGGATGTATGAACGTTCTCTAGACCACCAGTCAAAATTCCAAAGCAACTTCCAGTTAATTAACCTGAGATAGTAGGATGCTTCATGTCTTCCGACAAACTTTGTCGACGTCATTATCAGTGTCATAGCGCCACTCGGCATAAAATTTTTCGACCAGTTTGATTAAATTGGTCCTTTATGAAAATCAACATGTTGAATAAAAAAAATATTTATTGTTTGATTTAACTTCAAAACACGTATAGGCATTGCAGAAACGATATACACGAGTAAATTATAGTATGTTGTGTGCTGTTTCTAGTCAGCGCAGTTAAACTGAAAGCATAATAAATGAATAACCCGTGGATTACACGTGCATATTGATAAAATAATTAACGTCTGCAATTTGTTTGACTGTGGCCCACATCAGTGAGAGTATTCAGGTTTATTTGTGTGCCTTGTTTTAGACAGAGCGATAAATGGCTTTGCAATATGTACTGATTTCCATTAAGACTGAAATTTGGTTATCAAATGTAGTGGATCGGATTCATAGCTTGTTATGTCAGGCAACTTGCTGCTAATTATAAAAATATTAATTACTATTTGGTCATTTCATTCAGAAACATGGGCAGCTTTTGTCTATTGCATTCATTTTCAAGTAAATTTTCCTGTCTGATACTGATATTTGCTAGAATCCTTTGAACTTACAATTTTCAGTATGGCTACCTTTTAAAAAGATCTTCAGCAAAAAAAATAGTTAATAGGTATACATTAGACCCACGTTTGAAACTTGAGCGACAACTTATATATGATTTTTGTCTTAGATGCAAAAAAACCAAATGCATGAAACTCATACACTATTTTTTGTTATGTAGCGTCGATGAGTTACAAATTTTACAGATTTTTTACATAAGAAACTTGAATACGAACATTTTTTTATTTTCTAAGTATTTTATCTGCGGAAGACAATAAAAATCTCGCGACACCCCTGACATGTGTTCGCGATACACCAATGTGTCACGACACGGCAGTTGATAAATGCTGCGGTAGACAGTACAGGTACCTGCAGTGTGAGACTACTGTTGAGCAGTTAGCATAAACGTGTGATACTATCAAGAACTGAACCCGGTGCCGGCGTGGGTGGCCGAGCGGTTCTAGGCGCTACAGTCTGAAACCGCACGACCGCTATGGTCGCAGGTTCGAATCCTGCCTCGGGCATGGATGTGTGTGATGTCCTTAGGTTAGTTAGGTTTAAGTAGTTCTAAGTTCTAGGGGACTGATGACCTCAGAAGTTAAGTCCCATAGTGCTCAGAGACATTTGAACCATTTGCACTGAACCCGGTGACCTAAACAGTAAACAGACCGTCCAGATAAGATCATGCGAAGTGTTGCGAAAAACTCACACAACGGATACTCGAACATCTGAATTTGAACAGTGTGGTCTAGCTAAATGTGAAATATGGGTACCATGGCGCTCTCATACACACGAGAGGAGTTCAATACGTAATGCAACACCTTTTTCTCTCCCAATTTCGGTTGAAAAATTTATTGTGAAACATCGTGGGGAATATTCAAATTTCAGCCCTATAACTTAAATGAAGTTCCGATCGGTGGCGGCGCTATATGCAGCCAACAAAATGGTGTCTGTAACGGAAGAGCGTTCCAAGCAGAGAGTTGTCATTGCGTTTCTTTCGTCGGCAAACCAGTGTATTGAAGATATTCAACGGCACTTGCAACGGAGACGGAGCAATGAACAAAAGCACGGCGAGTCGTTGGGCGAAGTGTCTGTCATCATCGTAACAAGGTCGAACAAACCTTTCCGATCACCCGCGCGCCGGTCGGCCACGCACAGCTGTGGCTGCAGACATGTTGTAACATACGGACACTCTCATTCGAGGTGATCTACAGATCACACTCTAACATCTCACTGCTCAACTAGACGCCTCCGTTGGTGGTGCTGATACACTCGTCCATCAGTTGTACTCAAAGGTGTATGCCCGCAAGAGTTTCTCACCGCCTAACAGAAGACCATAAACAGCAACGAAGGACTATCTGTGTGGAACTTCTTAACGTTACTAGGCTCAACGAGACAAATTTTTTGTTGAACATCATCACAAGCGATGAAACATTGGTTTATCACATCGAACGGGAGAAAAAAACAGCAACCAAATGTAACGTCACGAGTCAATACGCGAGAACTTATTGCCGTAAGCTTCTTTGCAGAACAGCCCATAGCATTGGAGCCATTGACTGTGAAGGAGACAGCCAGTTGTGTCTTAGCAATGACTCATTCGCACCTGACACTATGCTAGCCGTGTGAAGCGGTATCTGTGTCACTTCCGAGCGACTGAATATTCAAACCCTTAAGAATCTAAATAAACTACACTACTGCCCATTAAAATTGCTACACCACGAAGATGAAGTGCTACAGACGAGAAATTTAACCGACAGGAAGACGATACTGTGATATGCAATTAGATATTCAGAGCATTCACACAACGTTGGCGCCGGTGACGACACCTAGACCGTGCTGACATGAGGAAAGTTTCCATTCGATTTCTCATACACAAACAGCAGTTGACCGGCGTTGCCTAGTGAAACGTTGTTGTGATGCCTCGTGTAAGGAGGAGAAATGCGTACCATGACGTTTCCGACTTTGATAAAGGGGATTGTAGCCTATAGCGATTGCGGTTTATCGTATCGCGACATTGCTGCTCGCGTTGGTCGAGATCCAATGACTGTTAGCAGAATATGTAATCTGTGGGTTCAGGAGGGTAATACGGAACGCTGTGCTGGATCCCAAGGCCTGGAATCACTAGCAGTCGAGATAAAAAGGAATCTTATCCGCATGGCTTTAACGGATCGTGCAGCGACGGTCGATCCCTGAGTCAACACATGCGGACGTTTGCAAGACAACAGCCATCTGCACGAACAGTTCGACGACGTTTGCACCAGCATGGACTATCAGCTCCGAGACCATGGCTGTGGTTACCCTTGACGCTGCATCACAGACAGGAGCGTCTGCGATGGTGTACTCAACGACGAACCTGGGTGCACGAATGGCAAAACGTCACTTTTCGGATGAATCCAGGTTTTGTTTACAGCATTATGATGGTCGAATCCGTGTTTGGCGACATCGCGGTAAACGCACATTGGAAGCGTGTATTCGTCATCGCCATACTGGCGATGGTATGGGGTGCCATTGGTTACACGTCTCGGTCACCTCTTGTTCGCATTGACGGCCCTTTGAACAGAGGACGTTACATTTCAGGTGTGTTACGACCCGTGGCTCTACCCTACATTCGATCCCTGCGTAACCCTACATTTCAGCAGGATAATTCACGACCGCATGTTGCAGGTCCTGTACGGGCCTTTCTGGATACAGAAAATGTTCGACTGCTGCCCTGGTCAGCACATTTTCCAGATCTCTTCCCAATTGAAAATCTCTAGTCAATGGTGATCGAGCAACTGGCTAGTCACAATACGCCAGTCACTACTCTTAATGAACTGTGGTATCGTGTTGAAGTTGCATGGGCAGCTGTACCTGTACACGCCATCCAATTTCTGTTTGACTCAATGCCCAGGCGTATCAAGGCCGTTATTACGGCCAGAGGTGGTTGTTCTGGGTACTAACTTCTCAGGATCTATGCACCCAAACTGCGTGAAAATGTAATCACATGTCAGTTCTAGTATAATATATTTGTCTAATGAATATCCGTTTATCATCTGCATTTCTTCTTGGTGTAGCAATTTTAATGGCCAGTAGTGTAATAAAGAAGTACTTATTAAACTCACAGTCATTGGTGTTTGTCTCAGTTCCTTGCATACTTTCATCAGTCCCTTGTAATTTGAATCGACTTGGTAGTCTAGTTTCAATAGTAAATTATACACAACAAAAAAAAGTTTTGCGTCACCTCGGTTGCGAGAGTTCCGGAACCTGTACAGAAAATTGGAATAGAGATCAACATAAACATCATTTCCATCCTTTTTATTGCTCATGAAAACAATACATTGCATGTTGTACCACCATACAGCCAGACCTGCAGAGCTGATAGTCCAGACTGCTGCACACACCGGTACCTCTAACACCCAGTAGCACGACCTCTTGCACTGATGCGTGGCTGAATTCGTATTGGTATACTACCCACAATTTCATCGAGGCGCTGTTGGTCCAGGTTGTCCCAATCCTCAACGGTGATTCGGCGTAGATCCCTCAGAGTGGCTGGTGGGTCACATCGTCCATAAGCAGCCCTTTTCAGTCTATCCCAGGCATGTTCGATACGGTTCACGTCTGGAGAACATGCTGGGCACTCTAATCGAGCGATGTCGTTGTCCTGAAGGACGTCATTCACAAGACGTGCACGATGGGGACGTGAGTTGTCGTCCATGAAGACGAATGCCTTGCCAATACGCTGCCGATATAGTTGCACTATCGGTCGGAGGATGGCAATCACGTATATTACAGCCGTTACAGCGCCTTCCATGACCACCAGCAGCGTACGTCAGCCCCACATAATGCCACCCCAAAACAGCAGGGAACATCCACCTTGCTGTACTCGCTGGACAGAGTGTCTAAGGCGTTCAGCCTGATCGGGTTGCCTCCAAACACGCCTCTGACGATTGTCTGGTTGAATGCATATGCGACTCTCATTGGTGAAGAGAACGTGATGCCAATCCTGATCGGTCCATGCCTCATATTGTTGGGCCAATCTCTATCGCTCTGCATGGTGTCATGGTTGCAAAGATGGACCTCGCTATGGACGTCGGGAGTGAAGTTGCGCATCATGCAGCCTATTGCGCAAAGTTTGAGTCGTAACACGACTGTCAGGTTTCCTGCAACTCATAATCCGTAGGTAGCGTTCGTCCACTGCAGTAGTAGCCCTTGTGCGGCCTGAGCGAGGAGTGTCATAGACAGTTCCTGTCTCTCTGTATCTCTTCCATGTCCGAACAACATCGCTTTGGTTCACTCTGAGACACCTCGACATTTCCCTTGTTGAGAGCCCATCCTGGCACGGAGTAACAATGTGGACGCGATCGAACCGCGGTATTGACCGTCTAGGCATAGTTGAACTACAGGCAACAAGAGCCATGTACCTCCTTCCTAATGGAATGACTTGAACTGATCGGCTGTCGGATCCCCTCCGTGTAATAGGCGCTGCTCAAGCATGGTTGTTTACATCTTTGCGCAGGTTTAGTGACATCTCTGAACAGTCAAAGGGACTGTGTCTGTGATACAATATCCACAGTCAACGTGTATATTCAGGAGTTCTGGGAACCGGGGTGATGCAAAACGTTTTTCGATGTGTGGCCTATAATAATGGGTAATTCACTGAGCTGAAAAAAAGCAGAGATTACCTCCTAACATTGTGACAGACCCCCTTTTGTCCGTCGTTTTGCAGCAACTAGATATGTCATGGGCTCAACAAGTCGTTGGTCGTCCCCTGCAGCTATGTTGCCTGTATAGTCGACCATAATTGCGAATTTGTTCGGGTGCAGAATTTTGTGCACAAATTGACCTCTCAATTATGTCCCACAGGCGTTCGATGAGATTCATGTCGGGCGATATGTTTGGCCGAATGATTCGTTCGAATTATCTAGAACGTTCTTCAAACCAATCACGGACAGTTGTGACTCGCTGACATGACCTTTATCTGGGAACATAAGATCATGAATGGCTGCAAATAATCCGTAAGTTGTTGTTGTTGTTGTGGTCTTCAGTCCTGAGACTGGTTTGATGCAGCTCTCCATGCTACTCTATCCTGTGCAAGCTTCTTCATCTCCCAGTACCTACTGCAACCTACATCCTTCTGAATCTGCTTAGTGTATTCATCTCTTGGCCTCCCTCTACGATTTTTACCCTCCACGCTGCCCTCCAATGCTAAATTTGTGATCCCTTGATGCCTCAAAACATGTCCTACCAACCGTCCCTTCTTCTAGTCAAGTTGTGCCACAAACTTCTCTTCTCCCCAATCCTATTCAATACCTCCTCATTAGTTACATGATCTACCCACCTTATCTTCAGCATTCTTCTGTAGCACCACATTTCGAAAGCTTCTATTCTCTTCTTGTCCAAACTGGTTATCGTCCATGTTTCACTTCCATACATGGCTACACTCCATACAAATACTTTCAGAAACGACTTCCATACACTTAAATCTATACTCGATGTTAACAAATTTCTCTTCTTCAGAAACGATTTCCTTGCCATTGCCAGTCTACATTTTATATCCTCTCTACTTCGACCATCATCAGTTATTTTACTCCCTAAATAGCAAAACTCCTTTACTACTTTAAGTGTCTCATTTCCTAGTCTAATCCCCTCAGCATCACCCGATTTAATTTGACTACATTCCATTATCCTCGTTTTGCTTTTGTTGATGTTCATCTTATATCCTCCTTTCAAGACACTGTCCATTCCGTTCAACTGCTCTTCCAAGTCCTTTGCTGTCTCTGACAGAATTACAATGTCATCGGCGAACCTCAAAGTTTTTACTTCTTCTCCATGAATTTTAATACCTACTCCGAATTTTTCTTTTGTTTCCTTTACTGCTTGCTCAATATACAGATTAAATAACATCGGGGAGAGACGATAACCCTGTCTCACTCCTTTCCCAACCACTGCTTCACTTTCATGCCCCTCGACTCTTATAACTGCCATCTGGTTTCTGTACAAATTGTAAATAGCCTTTCGCTCCCTGTATTTTACCCCTGCCACCTTCAGAATTTGAAAGAGAGTATCCCAGTTAACGTTTTCAAAAGCTTTCTCTAAGTCTACAAATAATAGAAACGTAGGTTTGCCCTTTCTTAATCTTTCTTCTAAGATAAGTCGTAATGTTAGTATTGCCTCACGTGTTCCAACATTTCTACGGAATCCAAACTGATCTTCCCCGAGGTCCGCTTCTACCAGTTTTTCCATTCGTCTGTAAAGAATTCGCATTAGTATTTTGCAGCTGTGACTTATTAAACTGATAGTTCGATAATTTTCACATCTGTCAACACCTGCTTTCTTTGGGATTGGAATTATTATATTCTTCTTGAAGTCTGAGGGTATTTCGCCTGTCTCATACATCTTGCTCACCAGATGGTAGAGTTTTGTCAGGACTGGCTCTCCCAAAGCTGTCAGTAGTTCTAATGGAATGTTGTCTACTCCCGGGGCCTTGTTTCGACTCAGGTCTTTCAGTGCTCTGTCAAACTCTTCACGCAGTATCATATCTCCCATTTCATCTTCATCTACATCCTCTTCCATTTCCATAATATTGTCTTCAAGTACATCGTCCTTGTATAAACCCTCTATATACTCCTTCCACCTTTCTGCCTTCCCTTCTTTGCTTAGAACTGGGTTGCCATCTGAGCTCTTGATATTCATACAAGTGGTTCTCTTCTCTCCAAAGGTCTCTTTAATTTTCCTGTAGGCAATATCTATCTTACCCCTAGTGAGACAAGCCTCTACATCCTTACATTTGTCCTCTAGCCATCCCTGCTTAGCCATTTTGCACTTCCTGTCGATCTCATTTTTGAGACGTTTGTATGCCTTTTTGCCTGCTTCATTTACTGCATTTTTATATTTTCTCCTTTCATCAATTAAATTCAATATTTCTTCTGTTACCCAAGGATTTCTATTAGTCCTCGTCTTTTTACCTACTTGATCCTCTGCTGCCTTCACTACTTCATCCCTCAGAGCTACCCATTCTTCTTCTACTGTATTTCTTTCCCCCATTCCTGTCAATTGTTCCCTTATGCTCTCCCTGAAACTCTCTACAACCTCTGGTTTAATCAGTTTATCCATATGCCATCTCCTTAAATTCCCAACTTTTTGCAGTTTCTTCAGTTTCAATCTGCAGTTCATAACCAATAGATTGTGGTCAGAATCCACATCTGCCCCTGGAAATGTCTTACAATTTAAAACCTGGTTCCTAAATCTCTGTCTTACCATTATATAATCTATCTGATACCTTTTAGTATCTCCAGGATTCTTCCAGGTATACAACCTTCTTTTATGATTCTTGAACCAAGTGTTAGCTGTGATTAAGTTATGCTCTGTGCAAAATTCTACAAGGCGGCTGCCTCTTTCATTTCTTCCCCCCAATCCATATTCACCTACTATGTTTCCTTCTCTCCCTTTTCCTACTGACGAATTCCAGTCACCCATGACTATTAAATTTTCGTCTCCCTTCACTAACTGAATAATTTCAATCTGTAAGTAACCGAACATAACCATTTCCAGTCAATGGTCCAGTCCATTCCAGGTAAACACAGCCCACATCATTATGAAGCCACCACCAGTATGACAGTGTCTTCTTGATAAACTGAGTCCATGGCACCATACTCGAACCCTACCCTCAGCTCTTACCAACTGAAATCGTGACCCACCTGACAAACCCACGGTTTTCCAGTCTTCTAGAGTACAACCCATACGGTTACGAGTCCAGAAGAGGCACCACAGGCGATCTCGTGCTGTCAGCACAGGCACTCGCGTCGGTCCTCCGCTGCCATAGCCCACTAACGCAAATTTCCCCACACAGTGCAAACGGATACGTTCGTCGTACCTTTCATTGATTTCTGCGATTATTTCACGCAGTGTTGCTTGCTTGTTACCACTGACAACTCTACTCAAACGCCGCTGATATCGCTTGTTACATAAAGGCTGTCAGCCACTGCGATGTCCGAGATGAGAAGTAATGTATGAAATATTGCATGCTTGACACTGTAGTTCACGGCAAATGGAATTCCCTAACAGTTTCTGAAATAGAATGTCTCACGCGTCTGCCTCCAACTACCATTCCGGTTTACAATGTCAGTTAATTCCCTAACAATTTCCGAAATAGAATGTCCCATTCGCGTGGCTCCAACTACCATTCCGCATTCTACGTTTGTTAGTTCCCGTCGTGCAGCCATAACCAAGTCGGAAACGTTTCCACACGAATCACCTGAGTACAAATGACAACTCCGGCAATGCACTGCCAATGCTACCGCCATCTGCACGTGTACATATCCCTATCCCATGGTATTTGTCACCTCAGTGTGTAAGTAGACTGTTTAGGTTTTTATATTGGTAACGCCACGTAGCGCTCTGTATGAAAATCACTGGCTGTGCTGTGTGCAGTCTGGGGCTGGTTAGCATTGTTGTAATATTCGCTATTGTATTGTTGGGCAGTTGGCTGTTAACAGCGCGTAGCGTTGCGCAGTTGTAGGTGAGTCGCCAGCAGTGGTGGATGTGGGGAGAGAGATGGCGGACTTTTGAGAGCGGATGATCTGGACGTGTGTCGATCTGGACGTGTGTCCATCAGAGACAGTAAATTTGTAAGACTGGATGTCATGAACTGATGTATATATTATGACTTTTGAACATTATTAAGGTAAATACACTGTTTGTTCTCTATCAAAATCTTTGATTTGCGAACTATGCCTGTCAGTAGTTAGTGCCTTCAGTAGTTTCAATCTTTTATTTAGCTGGCAGTAGCGGCGCTCGCTGTATTGCAGCAGCTCGAGTAACGAAGATTTTTGTGAGGTAAGTGATTTGTGAAAGGTATAGGTTAATGCTAGTCAGGGCCATTCTTTTGTAGGGAGTATTGAAAGTCAGATTGCGTTGCGCTAAAAATATTGTGTGTCAGCTTAGTGTTGATCAGAATAGGTAAAAAGCGAAATGTCTGAGTACGTTCGGTTCTGCTCAGCTGCTTGAAAATCAGATAATGTAAGTGGTTTATCAGCACAGTAATTCATTAAGTTTTCTAAGGGGACGTTTCAAGTGTGTACTACGTACAAGAATCAAGAGGGCGCCGTTACAAAACGATATCAAGGAAGAAATGGTTGCTTAAAAAGGTTGTAAGGCAGGGATGCAGTACTTCGCCTCTACTGCTCAACATGTACATCGAAGAACCGATGAAGGAAACAAAAGATTCAAAGGTAGATTAAAATACCGGGTGAAACGGATACATTGGTAAGATTAAAGTTCAATTTAACTTGCACAGGATGCATATTGTTTCTTTTATTACTGTTTTCATTCTAAAGGTAGTGCATTTTCAGATACCTATCACCCTGCAAGGTTCAAAGCTCCAGAGAAAAACAAAGTTTGATTTTTTTTTTCCTCATGGTGGAGGATGCTGACTGTATCTTTTAAGCTAGAACGTCCTGCCATTTTGTCAGTGAATACGTGAAAATGTTCACGTCTGTAGCGTGAACCTAGTACTAAGGAAAAACGAATAAATGGCTATGTTTAAGCCTGTAGAGCGAAACTGATAATAAAGCAAATTACATACAAATCTGTATCGGCTAGTCTGTACGATAATTCCTAACGGTCGCTGCGTTCACTGTAGACGATGCCTGCATTTGCTAGAAAATTGAGAGGACTTATTGGGGACGCTGCTGTTCTCTGTGAAAGTGAGGAACAATAATAAGAACCGCAGAATGAAATGAAGCCTACTGACCACAGAATAAGGACTGAGAGTAAACGAAAGAGAGACGAAAGTACCGAAGAGTAGCACAAATGAGATGACAGACAAACTTATAATCAAAAAAGGGACTCAGGCAGTAGAAGAAATGAATGAATCCTGCAGTCTTAGAATCGAAATAAGGAAAGACGGACGAAGCATGGAGAACTCGGAGATCATTCTAGCAAAGAAAATGAAGTCATCTTCACCAAAAGAAGTATATTAATATCTAACATATGTCTTGTTTTGGGACAGAAATTTCTGAAAATTTTGGAAATTTGTCTTAAATTCCTATGGGACCAAACTGCTGAGGTCAACGGTCCCTAGGCTTACACACTACTGAACCGAACTTAACTAACTTACGCTAAGGACAACACACACACCCACGCTCCGCGGAGGATCCGAACCTCCGACGGCGGGAGCCGCACGAACCGTGGCAAGACGCCTGAGACCGCACGGCTACCCCGCGCGGTGAAATTTCTGAGAAAGTGCGGCTGGAGTGCACAGTACTGTTTGGAAATGAGCCATGGACAGTAGGAAAATACGAAAGGGAACATCTGAAATGCAATGTTACAGAAGGACGCTGAAAATTATGTGGACCAGTATTATCCTGGCGAGCGACCTTGCCGCTTTTGTAGCACTAGCTCCCGTCAGATCACCCAAGTTGAGCGCTGTCGAGCTTGGCTACCACTTGTGTGGATCACTGTCCAGGTCAGGCGAGCGCCGCTGGCATGCCGGGTACAAAAAAAAAAAGGGTCAAATGGCTCTGAGCACTATGGGACTTAACTTCTGAGGTCATCAGTCCCTAGAACTTAGAACTACTTAAACCTAAGGACATCACACATATCCATGCCCGAGGCAGGATTCGAACCTGTGACCGTAGCGGTCGCGCGGCTCCAGACTGTAGCGCCTAGAACCGCTCGGCCACTTCGGCCGGCTGGCGGGTTCACTCAGAACTTGTGAGGCCGATTGAGGAGTCACTGGATTGTGAAGTAGCGGCTCCGGTTACCAAAGCTGACAACATGACTCTCCATATCGTTCGAGGATAATAGGGCGGTCGTTCAGTACCGTTGGGCATCCCAAGGGCTGTTCGGACGGCCTTTAGTTTCAGTTTTAAGCTAATGTTCTATCTTACTAGGCATAGGTAGGACACTTTTATGACCACACGCACTTGTACTAATGTAGACACCAGACGAGCAACAGACAATTCCTGAGGTCGATGACGGCGGGGTTTATGAAGAGAACAGCTACCGAGAGCATAGTAAAAGTCGCCGAAAACATTTACAAACATTCCAGGGAACAACACATACAAGGTCAAACACAGTAGGAATCAATGAAGTGTGCTTGAAGTATCAATGAAATAACGAGACTGTCTGCCAAGTACACTGAACAGTATTTATAGGCAGTCTCGTGTGAGTGGAAGGCTCCACGTGATAATGCTTGTGGCCGAGAGCAAGCTGCAAGTCCTCTATACCGACACTCGGGCGAGCGGGAAAATCCACTCATTATCGGATACTCACCCCTGTCCCCTTTAATCGACATGTAAGGCGGAAATGGCCTGGCCTGTGCTGACATGGCTCAGAAAGGCGAAACAGAGGTGTTGCAGTCTCCGCCAAAGGCTCCTATAATAGTTACTCGGCATGATCAGCTGGGTCGCCGATGCTATCTCCAGAGGTTCCAGTTGGTTGATGGGTTCTAGCAAACAGCTTGGTCCCCCCTGCAGATGAATGGCTACCAACTGTGCTAGATATGGTGACAATCTTTTGGCCTCCATGAGGAGGTAAGGGGGCCGCCAGTTTTGGTGGAAGCCAGTAGTAGCTCAGTGGGTGGAAAAGACTCCACCTAGATTGGCTGGTCATTTTCAATCCCCTATCAACACCTAAAGCCAAGACGGAGGTTGTAGCGGTAACAGGTAGGCTGTTGGGTAGGCTTGCCCTGGGAGTGGTTGCAGTCGACCGCTGAGAGGAAGAGGGGGACAGTTCATCTCGTTTCGGCTGGAGCTGATCTCGAATCTGACTAGACTCTCCTGGCCGGCCGCAATCTCAAACATTTGCCATAGTTACTGCCGACGACGACGCCTTTGATCCACCCAGGGCTCCACCCAAAGGGCGAGCCCAGATGTGGGAGCCAACAAGGTACCAGTGGATCCCACATGGTCGTAAGGCAAAGTGTACGGGCGCTGCAGGTCGAAGAGGGTGAGAGGTCTGCCCGTGTAAAATTTTGGCTAGGCTGCGTCATTTGGCGGCGAAGGTGATGAGTGCTTCCCCAGAGTTGGCTGTCATAATGATCTGGCACATATTCTTACTGAAGGTCTTGGCCATTCGACCAACTTATGAAAGCAGTGAGGGCTGTTGGGGGTGGGGGAATCAAAGTGGAAGGTGCCCCCTCTATTGCAAATATGATGGAGAGGCCACACATGGTAGCTTCTGTTATGGAGGTAGCCATCTGTGCCACATACGAAAAGTTCAAGTGGGTGTCCAAAACGAGCAACAGTATTGCTTCTCAGAATGGTCCAGGCAAAACAACATGCACTCTTTTCCAGGAGTGATCAGGGCGTGGCTAAAGGATGAAACGCTTTGCTGGGACTGACTGCTTATGGGCGCAGGTCTGGCAGATCTGGTCGGCATATTTTAAGACGGCGTCAATACCAGATCAGTACACGTGACGCCGTGTATGTTCCCCAACCATGTACAGCGTGGAGGAGCTGCAGTACGCAGTGGCAGAGCGTGGGAGGAACTATTTCCCGGCATTCAGAATCGTCCGTAGCCAACAGTATGACACCATCAGTGACGTTAGGCCTGTGCCGCAATGCAGACAACACCCTGTGGAGTAGGGAATAATCGCCCGTTTCCGCTGCTAGTTCAGGTGCCGAAATCGAGAAGTTATCAACATTGAGTCGCTGATTTGAGTCTAAGGTAAAACACAAAGCTTCGTGCCTTTCAATCTTTGCATCGCCGCGCGGGGTAGCCGCACGGTCTAGGGCGCCTTGCGACGGTTCGTGTGGCTCCCACCGGCGGAAGTTCGAGTCCTCCCTCGGGCATGGGTGTGTGTGTTGTCCTTATGTAAGTTAGTTTAAGTTAGATTAAGTAGTGTGTAAGCCTAGGAACCGATGGCCTCCGCAGATTCGTCCCATAGGAACTTAACACCATAAAATCTCTGCACCTGGGCCGCATGGTAGGCAGGTAAGTGCGTGTGCGTTGGAGTGAGGTGTGATGGGCCGATAATGGATCCTACAGCTATAGCTGGTTACTCAAAGCCCGCAAGGTGGCAGCCCAGGCTTCGTAACCAGGCTTCGACAGTAGTGTTTCGATGGTTTCCATCAGAGACTGAAACATTCTAAAAACACTCGCTCACGTGTCTAAAGTAACCACTTACCAACGCTATTTCACAAAAAAACCTCTCTCTTCCACAGAAGATCAGTACATAGTCAAAATTAAACAGCATCGAAAGAAGCAAGTCGCACGGGTCATCGCTGCATAGAAACAAGAGACGCACACACACAGCTCAAGGAACCTCAATATTGCCATATATTGCCACATTTCATAGATGCTGCCACATCTTTGAGTTACGTGAGAACATCAGCCGTGAAATCCAATACTCTGGCAGCAACATTCACGAAGATGCAGCGCCGTGTTTGATTGTGTACACAAATAGAAGCACGCTACTTTCAGCACGTCTTATAAAATACCTTCATTTCCCAAACGTGGACGTACACTGAGGTGACAAAAGTCTCGGCACAGCGAACGCACATATACAGACGGCAGTAGTATTGCGTCCACAAGGCATAAAAGAGCAGTACATCGGCGGAACTGTCATTTTTTCTCAGATGATTAATGTGAAAAGGTTTCAGACGTGATTCTGGCCGCACCACGAGAATTAATGTGCTTTGAACGCGGAATGGTAGTTGGAGCTAGACGCATGGGACATTCCACATCGGAAATTGTTAGGGGATTCAACATTCTGAGATCCACAGTGTCAAGAGTGTGGCGAGAACACCAGATTTAAAGTATTATCTGTAGACAGGGACAACTCAGTGGTCGACGGCCTTCACATAACGACCGGGAGCAACGGCGTTTGCGCAGAATTGTCAGTGCTAGCAGACAGGCAGTACTGGGTGAAATATCACAGAAATGAATGAGAGGTATGAGGAACGTATCCGTTGCGACAGTGTGGTGCAATGTGGTTTTAATGGGCTATTGCAGCAGACGACCGACGCGAGTGCCTTAGCTAACGGTATGACATCGCCTGCAGCGCCTCTCCGAGGCTCGTGACCATGGTGGTTGGACCCTAGACTGATTCATTTCTGACAAGGGAACCTCCCCATCGCACCCCCCTCAGATTTAGTTATAAGTTGGCACAGTGGATAGGCCTTGAAAAACTGAACACAGATCAATTGAGAAAACAGGAAGAAGTTGTGTGGAACTATGAAAAAAATAAGCAAAATATACAAACTGAGTAGTTCATGGGAAGATAGGCAACATCAAGGACAATGGGAATGCAGGTGCGCCGTGGTCTCGTGGTAACGTGAGCAGCTGCGGAACGAAAGGTCCTTGGTTCAAATCTTCCATCAAGTGAAAAATTTAGTTTTTTATTTTCAGTTTATGTGACAAACTCTTATGTTTTCATCACTTTTTGGGAGTGATTATCACATCCACAAGAAAACCTAAATCGGGCAAGGTAGAAGAATGTTTTTACCCATTCGCCAAGTGTACAAGTTAGGTGGGTCCACAACATATTCCTGTCATGTGACGCACATGCCGTCACCAGTGTCGTATAGAATATATCAGATGTGTTTTTCTGTGGAGGAATCGGTTGACTTATGACCTTGCGATCAAATGTTTTCGGTTCCCATTGGAGAGGCACGTCCTTTCGTCTACTAATCGCACGGTTTTGCGATGCGGTCGCAAAACACAGACACTAAACTTATTACAGTGAACAGAGACGTCAATGCACGAACGGACAGATAATAACTACGCAAAAATAAAGAAAGTAAACTTTTCACTCCCAGGAAGACTTGAACCAAGGACCTCTTGTTCTGCAGCTGCTCACGCTACCACGGGGCCATGGCGCGCCTGTGCTCACATCCTCCTTGATATTGCCTATGTTGCCCATGGACTACTCAGTTTGTATATTTTGCTTATTTTTTCATAGTTCCACACAACTTCTTCCTGTTTTCTCGATTGATCTGTGTTCAGTTTATCAAGGCCTATCCACTGTGCCAACTTATAACTAAATCTGAGGGGGGTGCGATGGGGAGGCTCCCTTGTGAGTAGGAGAGTGAGTGCGGACCGGTTCCGCCAGGTGGGGGAAGTAGTAGGGGGGGGGGGGGGGCTCTCAGGGAAGGAACTGGCGCTGCGGCAGTTGCCTCCAGAACCCTGGAGAGTGTGCATCGCTTGCAGCGCGAGTGCGTGTCATTGACCTCTGTCGAAAAGTGGGAGAGGTGAAAATGGAGCAGCACTATGCGAATAAATTTTGCATGCGACTGAACAAACCCGTCACGGAGACTCTCGGCATGATTCAAGAGGCCTTTAAGGAAGAAGCCTTATCCCTTGCAATGGTTTTCATGTGGCACAAACGTTTCAAAGATGGCCGCGGGAATGCTGAAGACGACGACCGCTCTGGGAGGCCATCATCAAGCCGAACGGATCAAATGTGGAGAGAGTGACTTTTGCGCTGGAGTGCTCCGCCGCTTGAGGGATCGAGTCCGCCGCGTCCGCCCAGCGATCGTGGGCGATTGGATTCTCCAGCACGACAACGCGCCCGCTCACACGCCACGCGCCGCCGCCTAAGTTTTTTTCAAGTTCAACGTGACAACACTGCCGCAGCCACCCTACAGCCCCGACTTGGCTCAAAGTGACTTTTTCCTCTTCCCCCGAATCAAGACAGGCCTAAAAGGGAAGCGATTCGACTCCATCTACGCCATTCAGCAGGCTTCGACGAGAGCCCTTGACAGCATGACGCCCGAGGCCTTCCGGAAGGGCTGCGCACAGTGGAAGACGCGCTGGCAGCCCTGTGTTGATGGTGAAGGATCATATTTTGAAGAATTTTAGTCCGCTGTACTTGAACGTAAAATAAATTTCTAGTTCTGAGTTAAGTCTTGAAAATTTTGAATCACACCCTGTATGTCACATCTTCCTTTTCTGTACAGTTGCAGGTAAACACATTTCCATTTCCACTGGTGCACATTCTGTAGAATCTCTTTCAGAAACTCCGTGAATACCTAAAGCTTTTTCTAAAATCGCGTTAAAATCTAGAGCTGCAGGATTATTAGTACCACATGATTCAGTACCATCGGTTTCTAGTTGTGTAACATCATTATCATCTGGGAAACCTTCGAGAAGAACTGCAACAGTTTCGTCATCTGCTACTACTATCGACGTACTTTCACAATAATGGGAATCGTGCTAACACTGAAAAGAGACAGACACTTACGCAGCTAGATCTACAAAGGTATAAAAGACTGTAAAAACATCAAAGAAGGTAATAAGCTACGCTTTTGTAGCAGTACACGAAATATGCACTCGTGGCCAGACAGTACTCAAAAATATTGTGGCAACAGTGCCGCACCGAGCGAGGTGGCACAGTGGTTATCACACTGGACTCGCATTCGGGAGGACGACGGTTCAATCCCGCTTCCGGCCATCCTGATTTGGGTTTTCCGTGATTTCCCTAAATCACTACAGGCAAATGCCGGGATGGTTCCTCTGAAAGGGCACGGCCGACTTCCTTCCCCATCCTTCCCTAATCCGATGAGACCGATGACCACGCTGTCTGGTCTCCGTCCCCAAAACCAACCAACCAACCAACAGTGCCGCAAAAATGCGTGAACGTATCACAGCCGCTCACGGCCGGCCCAAGTTAGCTGCGTCAGATATCCGTCGGCGTGCATACCTGCCGATAGGCAAAATTGGGGCAACGTGTGGCGCGTACGGACGTAAGAAAGCAACAGCAGTGCGAACTGAGCTGCCGTACAGTACAGACTCGTGCTTCGAGTCTGTAACTTCAATCAGCGGACCACGTGGGTCAAGCCTAACGCAAGCTCCCCACAGATGCATCCGGAAATTTGGTTCTCTCCGTGCGCTTCCCGCCGTCCCTTCGTCGCATCCGCGAAATACACGGCGTCCCGAGATAAAAGTTCGTTTCTTCCCGGACACACATCCACTGTTCTCCTGCGCTCATGCGATCGGACGAAGCGCTGTTGATCGAGGAGTGTACACTCTCCGGGATCGATGTTCCAGAGGAACTCTTATGCAAAGACGATTATCGCGATTAGCCGTCAATGGACATTGCAAACTGATTTCATTTTTGTCAACTGTTCATTTACTCATTTGGCAGACTAAATACAATTTTCGGTAAGTGTACTTATCAATTCCCGTTACCGCACCATCACCTCAGCCTACATGCGGAGCCAAGTGCGTGGGTGCGACAGTAAAGCCTGCTCTCTGAATGACTGATATGTAAGCGGCGGTACCCACACGTTTAACGCTTCAATAATACGCGGTTTTCGGTTTATTTCGTAAATAAAGACTACAGGTTTAACAGAAGATATGCTTGAGCAACACGAGAAGAAAACAGGACCCAACCTTCATCGTATCTGTCCAAGTAAACACAGAAATTGCTGATAATTTTTCGATAGTAAACACAACAAATACGGTCTGCCAAAAGGAGATCTTCCACAGTCACCAAAGATGGCCTACGTTTTGAACCAAGGCTTTGAACAATAAATTAGGTACACAAGTTGGCGAAGTGTTTTCAACTCGACATAAACGTGTACTTAAATGTACTATCAGCCCAGGATGTGGGGAAGGACCAACAATCAACAAGGGATTAATAGAAAAAAATACAACCTATTTCCAGTAACACTAGCTATATTTAAATTCATTTTTAAAGGTATTACGAAAATCTCAAGGGAACTCTAATAATGTGTGAGGGCGGGGTGCCAAATGATATGTCGGTTGCAGGGGAAAATGCTGTCGAATCTGCCGCGCCAACAACGCCACACGAAAAACACGAAGTCGGCTCCGCAGGCGAAGTTGTTAGCGTATTTGTGCTCGGCGGCCCTCGACTCAAAGATGGCGTGCCCAAACCTTAGTAGCGAATAAAAACATTCGTCGTCAGTGATTGGCAGGCAAGTGTAGTGTAGGTGGTGTCGTAAAGTTACTCATCACCAAATTGTGTACCTTAATCCTGTCTTAAGCGGCAAACCTCTCCGTAGTGACCAATGGACTTAGAGCACGTGAAACTATTGATGATGAAACCTCCACCGGATGGGACGTAAACTCGGCAACCTCTAGGGAAATTAAGTTCTGTGCTTACAGCCCGTTTCATAGTCCCCAGCCACCCTTCCCGGATGTCACCTCTTCATCATCACCTTTACTTTACAGTGTACGTGTGCCTGAGGTACTCCTGATAGCTCTTAATATCATTTCTCCTCATTCTTCTTCCATTTGCGAACACTGCGACTGCCCATCACCCTTCTTAAGACCTCCCATTTACGTCCTTCGTGTATTTTGTTTTATGGCAGAAATGTGATGACGTAACGACATGACCGTTGCGTGGTTGCGTATAAACAGTTCGGTTTCCGGAGATTGCTAACGTTTGAAACTGTTATCTTAGTCTCTGTAGCCTCTGATGATGTCACCAGCAATAGTAGAAGAAATGCTTGTTTTGGAGTCATCAGTCTTTTGACAACTGGATCGATGTGGCCCGCCAAGAATTCCTGTCTTGTTCTAACCTCTTAATCTCAGAGTACCATTTTCATACTGCTTCCTCAACTATTTGTTGAATGTATTTCAATCTCTGTCTTTCCCTACAGTTTTTCCAGTCTATAGATATCTCTAGCACCACGGTAGTTTACTCCCTGACGTCTTAACACATCTCCGGCCAACCTGTCCTTCTCTTTGTCAGGGTTTTCCATATGTTCCTCAGTCCTCCGATTCCGTAGAGAACATCCTCGTTCCTTAACAGTCCATTAAATTTTCCACATCCTTCTGTAGCACCACATCTCGAACGATTTTTCTTCTTTTCCGGTTTTCCATGATTCACGACCATGCGTTTCTGTGCTCGGAGAGTACATTCTCAGAAATTTCTTCCTCATATTAAGGCCAATATTCGATTCTATCAGAATTCTGGTAGCCAGGAATACCCTCTTTTCCTACAGTAATCTGCTTTTTGTGTCGTCATTGTTTCGACCATCATGTGTTATTTTCCTTCCGTGGCAGCAGATTTCCTTAACTTCCTCTACTTACTGGTCCCCAATTCTTATGTTGAAACTATCGGTAATCTCATTCCCACAACTCCTAGTTACTATCCTCTTTCTTCAATTTACTCTCAGTCCATATTCTGTATTCATTACACCGTTCATTTCATTCAACACGTCTTGTAATTCTTCTTCACTTTCACTGAGTGTAGAAATACCATCATGGAGCTTTAGCATTGATAGCCTTTGACTCTGAATTTTAATACCACACTTGAGCCGTTTTTATTTCCGTTTCTGCTTCTTCGATATATAGATTGAACAGTAGAGATGAAAGGCTGTATCTCTGGCTTGCACTCTTTTTAGTCCGAGCACTTCGTTCTTGCTCTTCCAATCTTATTGTTCTCTCTTGATTCTTGTACAGATAGTATATTACCTATCTTTCCCTACAGCTTCTAACATTCTGCGTGGTGTCTGTTTGTTCTATATCGTGTCTCCCTACCCCTTTCGCGCAACGACGCTCTGAGCGCGTTTTTTAGGGAATTGACTAGTTTGAACCTGGGACCTGTTGCTGGTAATGAGACGCCAGACCACACATGACATGTACAGTTCAGAAGAGTTCAGTGAGACTAGCGATGATATAACCAAATACTTAATGATTTCAGCGTCAGCTCCACTGCACTCCCTGTAAAAGAATCTTAATACTAACTAAATTTAGTGGAAGGGGTTCAAGGCTTTCCTATTTTTAGTTAGCTGGTAAAATAACGTAGAAAAAGCAGTTAAGTTTACCATTGGAAATTTTATTCTACTCACAAAACATTGTTTATATGGTTCAAATGGCTCTGAGCACTATGGGACTTAACTTCTGAGGTCATCAGTCCCCTAGAACTTAGAACTACTTAAACCTAACTAACCTAAGGACATCACACACATCCATGCCCGAGGCAGGATTCGAGCCTGCGACCGTAGCAGTCGCGCGGTTCCGGACTGCGCGCCTAGAACCACTAGACCACCGCGGCCGGCCCATTGTTTATAAATTGCACTATTGATAAAAGGAAATGTTTTAATACAGAATGATAAAAACCAACTGCGTTCAACAAAAATGTGAACGAATATTCCCTGAATGGATTTCCAAGTTCTACAATGGATCGAAGGATGACCTATGCCATATCACATCTATAATCTAGGTTTAAACTAAGTTTCACAAAAGAGAAAACTATCAAAATGGTCTACAGTGACCCTCAATTATCTTTAATTACTTATCTAACTTATCGTAAATTACAGTGGCTGATGTGGCTTCTCAATAACTATATAACAGAAAAATCATCGCGTTTCAGATTTTTACTTCAAGTGGCAAATGTGAACACCATGAGCTTTAATTGACGATCGACACTAGTATTACGCAAAAAGGGGGTGTAACATATGAGACTACTGCAGTTCTGAGTGAAGCTTTATGCGCTGTTATGCGGCATCGCGTGCGTTCATTAACTTGTCGGTGTTCGTCAATGGGGCGGCAGGAGGCACAGCTCCGCTCACCTCGCCGTCTCGGAAGCAACTCTCTCTCCTAACTTCTCCTTACTACAATTTACCGAAGTTGGTTTAAAAAAACTATCTGGCTGTGTTTTCATCTGACCAATCAGGGTCTCAATGTTAACCTTAAGCTCCGCCTACAAAAATTCTGTCCATCCAATGAGAAACGTTATACTTTTCGTGGTGGGGCAATGTTTTTAAAGTTTGCAACGTAACAGAGACGCGAAAAAGTCTCACGCTAAAACTTGCAGCTGGTGTGGTCCTTTTAGTGTAATCGTAAGATCTATACTGTTCTTCTGGAGGGCTCTAGCTTTTAACATGGGCTGGGGGGTGGTCCTGACGTAACAGAGACGCGAAAAAGTCTCACGCTAAAACTTGAGGCTGGGGTGGTCCTAGCGGTTAGCTGGCCACGTGGGTGTCCGTCCCTTATCGTAGGGCCTTCCGGCTTCACACGGTTCTGCTCTCGGCTTCTGTTCTCGTTTCTCCCCTCGGAACTGCGTCTGTCTCACGGTGGGAAGGTATGACATGCATTTAGGCATTCTTGTGTTAGTCTGTGGTATTGCATTTGCTCACTCGTTACTCGTATTACTTTGGTTAATTTAATGTCACGATTTATTCGGAGCTATTTGCTTATCATGTCAGGGTTTTCATGGAAGGTGTTGGATTTGCCTGACACGTTACAAGCTTACTCCTATTTTTCTCAGAACTTCGAACACCCTGCACCATTTTACACTGCCGAACGCCCAAATCGACAAATCCTATGAACGTGTCTTGACTTTTCTTCAGTGGCTTTACCTTTCCGAAAGCCAAACTGATCCCCATCTAACAGATCCACAATTTTCTTGTTAATTGCTCTGTATGCATGAGCTGTTATGGTGATTGTGCGATACTCCTAGTACTCATCTACTCTTCCCATCTTTGGGAAACGCTAGGCACAGTAATAATGCTTAAACTACGGCCTAATGCCCGTCAAACAAAAGCCTCAAACGATGCAAATACTGGCCGTGGAAGCCTACAGTTATACGAACTCTCATTTTTCTCACATTCTCGTCGCTGTTATTATACGAGACGTGTGTGGAAGGAAGTAATATCACCAACTGTGACATAATCGCGTATACAAACAGTGATCCAATACTGTAAAATGCTTTTTTTTCCAGTCTATGATCACAATATGAATTCTTTAGACGATGACCGGATTCAGTTTGTAATGATCATCCTCTGATCTTTTTTACACCATGTCCTAAAGTGATACGGCCATAACGGCATCGTCAAACCATATAAATATAATCAGCATAGCATCGTCACATAGATCTAAAATATGGTGTAGAATAGGCCACATCGTCCACATAGTTGCAATAATCTCTATGTGGTCGATTTGGCCTATTCTACACAATATTTTAGATCTATGTGACGATGCTATGCTGATTATACACTCCTGGAAATGGAAAAAAGAACACATTGACACCGGTGTGTCAGACCCACCATACTTGCTCCGGACACTGCGAGAGGGCTGTACAAGCAATGATCACACGCACGGCACAGCGGACACACCAGGAACCGCGGTGTTGGCCGTCGAATGGCGCTAGCTGCGCAGCATTTGTGCACCGCCGCCGTCAGTGTCAGCCAGTTTGCCGTGGCATACGGAGCTCCATCGCAGTCTTTAACACTGGTAGCATGCCGCGACAGCGTGGACGTGAACCGTATGTGCAGTTGACGGACTTTGAGCGAGGGCGTATAGTGGGCATGCGGGAGGCCGGGTGGACGTACCGCCGAATTGCTCAACACGTGGGGCGTGAGGTCTCCACAGTACATCGATGTTGTCGCCAGTGGTCGGCGGAAGGTCCACGTGCCCGTCGACCTGGGACCGGACCGCAGCGACGCACGGATGCACGCCAAGACCGTAGGATCCTACGCAGTGCCGTAGGGGACCGCACCGCCACTTCCCAGCAAATTAGGGACACTGTTGCTCCTGGGGTATCGGCGAGGACCATTCGCAACCGTCTCCATGAAGCTGGGCTACGGTCCCGCACACCGTTAGGCCGTCTTCCGCTCACGCCCCAACATCGTGCAGCCCGCCTCCAGTGGTGTCGCGACAGGCGTGAATGGAGGGACGAATGGAGACGTGTCGTCTTCAGCGATGAGAGTCGCTTCTGCCTTGGTGCCAATGATGGTCGTATGCGTGTTTGGCGCCGTGCAGGTGAGCGCCACAATCAGGACTGCATACGACCGAGGCACACAGGGCCAACACCCGGCATCATGGTGTGGGGAGCGATCTCCTACACTGGCCGTACACCACTGGTGATCGTCGAGGGGACACTGAATAGTGCACGGTACATCCAAACCGTCATCGAACCCATCGTTCTACCATTCCTAGACCGGCAAGGGAACTTGCTGTTCCAACAGGACAATGCACGTCCGCATGTATCCCGTGCCACCCAACGTGCTCTAGAAGGTGTAAGTCAACTACCCTGGCCAGCAAGATCTCCGGATCTGTCCCCCATTGAGCATGTTTGGGACTGGATGAAGCGTCGTCTCACGCGGTCTGCACGTCCAGCACGAACGCTGGTCCAACTGAGGCGCCAGGTGGAAATGGCATGGCAAGCCGTTCCACAGGACTACATCCAGCATCTCTACGATCGTCTCCATGGGAGAATAGCAGCCTGCATTGCTGCGAAAGGTGGATATACACTGTAGTAGTGCCGACATTGTGCATGCTCTGTTGCCTGTGTCTATGTGCCTGTGGTTCTGTCAGTGTGATCATGTGATGTATCTGACCCCAGGAATGTGTCAATAAAGTTTCCCCTTCCTGGGACAATGAATTCACGGTGTTCTTATTTCAATTTCCAGGAGTGTATTTATATGTTTTGACGATGCCGTTATGGCCGTATCACTTTAGGACATGGTGTAAAAAAGATCTGAGGATGGTCATTACAGACTGAAACCGTTCATCGTCTAAAGAATTCATATTGTGATCAGAGACTGGAATAAAAAAGCACTTTAGGAAGTAATATGTTGCCCAAAAAGTATTTTGAGTGTACGTTTTCGGTACTCAGATAGTAAACTTCCCTGTGAAGTATAACGCCTCTCTTGTAACGTCTGCCACTGGGCTTTGATAAGCATCTCCTTAACAGTCTCTCTCTCTCTCTCTCTCTCTCTCTCTCTCTCTCTCTCTCTCTCTCTCTGTCATTCTCTTACTAAATTAGCCCATGACGAAACGCGCCGCACTTCTTTGAGTCTTCTCTGTTTTCTATGCCTATTCTACTTGGTATGGGCCCTACACTAAATCTACATCCACATGCATACTTTGCAAATCACATTTAAGTGCTTGGTAGAGGGTTCATCAAACCACCTTCGCAATTCTCCATTATTCCAATCTCGTACAGCGCGCGGAAGAACGAATACCTATATCTTTCTGTTCCAGCTCTGATTTCCCTTATTTTATCATGGTGATCGTTTCTCTCTATGTAGGTCGGCGTCAACAAAATATTTTCGCATTCGGAGGAGAAAGTTGGTGATTGGAATTTCGTGAGAAGGTTCCGTCGCAACGCAAAACACTTTTCTTTTACTGATGTCCAGCCCAAAATCTGTATCATTTCAGTGACACTCTTCCATATTTCGCGATAATACAAAACGTGCTGCCCTTCATTGAACTTTTTTGATGTGCTCCGTCAGTACTATCTGGTAAGAATTCCACACCGCGCAGCAGTACTCTAAAAGAGGACGGACAAGCGATGTGTTGGCAGTCTCCTTAGTAGGTCTGTTACATTTTATAAGTGTCCTGCCAATACAACGCAGCCTTTGGTTAGCCTTCTCCACAACATTTTCTATGTGTTCCTTCCAATTTAAGTTGTTCGTAATTTTAATACCTAGGTATTTAGTTGAATTTACGGATTTTAGATTAGACTGATTTATCGTGTAACCGAAGTTTAACGAATTCCTTTTAGCACTCATGTGGATGACCTCACACTTTTCGTTATTTAGGGTCAGCTGCAACTTCTCGCACCATTCAGCTATCTTTTCTAAATCGTTTTGCAATTTGTTTTGATCTTCTGATGACTTCATTAGTCGATAAACGACAGTGTCGTCTGCAAACAACCTAATACGGCTGCTCAGATTGTCTCCCAAATCGTTTATATAGATAAGAAACAGCAAAGGGCCTATAACACTACCTTGGGGGAACTCGATGACTTTCCGTCAATTACTACGAAGTGTGACGTCTCTGACAGGAAGTCACAAATCCAGTCACATGACTGAGACAATATTCCATAAGCATGCAATTCCACTACAAGCTGCTTGTGTGGTACAATGTCAAAAGCCTTCCGGAAATCCAGAAATACGGAATCGATCTGAGATCCGTAGTCAATAGCACTCAACACTCCATGCGAATAAATAGTTAGTTGTGTTTCACAACAACGATTTTTTCTAAACCCATGTTGACTGTGTGTCAACAGACCGTTATCTTCGAGGTAATTCATAATGTTCGAACACAATATATATTTTGCAGAATCCTGCTGCATATCGACTTTAATGATATGGGTCTGTAATTAAGTGGATTACTCCTACTACTTCTTGAATACTGATGTGACCTATGTGACTTTCCAGTCTTTGGGTACTCTGAAAGGAACCTAATTGGTATACAGTCTGGACCAGAAGACTTGCTTTTATTAAGTGAACGCTGAATGTGTGTTTTGTTGAGCACTTGCTCCATGGATGTGTCACATGTCGTAAGAATTCTTCCGTCACACTTGGCATCTGTTTCTCTCACAAGGAATTCCACGTGATCATGTCGTTCAGGCTTTTCCTGCTACCTCAGCCTGTCATCTGCTTCTCTCACAACTAGTTTCATGTGATCATTCCACTGTAGGTCGCCACACACGGATCGTCCAAGGTATCTTACTTTAGCTGCTCGGCAGTCAGAGGCTACTGCAGTGTAAAGGTTGAGGTATAGCGCGACGTGGAAATGGTGGTGTTGGCTAGGAAAAGGCATCTGAAGCATAAAACACGTGGCTTGTCATTGGTTATTGTGATGCCTCGATTTTTTATGTATATTGCGTAGTCTTCGTGTGACAGAGTGGTGTAAGCATTATATGAAACAACTGTCACTGCTTGGTTTTATGGATCAGAGGTGGCAATACAAACTGCCGAAACTAGTAATCCGTTGAAACTTCCTGGCTGATTAAAACTGTGTGCCGGACCGAGACTCGAACTCGGGAGTTCGAGTCTCGGTCCGGCACACAGTTTTAATCTGCCAGGAAGTTTCATATCAGCGCACACTCCGCAGCAGAGTGAAAATCTCATTCTAGTAATCTGTTAATTGTGTTACCACAGCAATACTGCAAATACACATATCAAAAAAAGTTTTGTATCACCCCAGTTCGCAGAACTCCTGAAGACAGACGTTGACTGTAGATACTGTATCACAGACACGGTTCCTCTGACTGTTCAGAGATGTCACTAAACCCAAATGGCTCTGAGCACTATGGGACTCAACATCTTAGGTCATAAGTCCCCTAGAACTTAGAACTACTTAAACCTAACTAACCTAAGGACATCACACACACCCATGCCCGAGGCGGGATTCGAACCCGCGACCGTAGCAGTCCCGCGGCTCCGGACTGCAGCGCCAGAACCGCTAGACCACCGCGGCCGGCCTCACTAAACCCGCCCAAAAATGTAAACAACCATGCATGAGCAGCGCCTATTAGACGGAAGGTGTCCGACAGCCGATGAGTTCCAGTCATTCCACCAGGAAGGAGGTACACGGTTCGTGTTGTTTGTAGTTCCAACATGAGTAGACAGTCAATACCGCGGTTCGATCGCGTCTGCATTGTACTTCGTGCCAGGAAGGGCTCTCAACAAGTCAGCAAGGGAAGTATCCAGGCGTCTCGGAGTGAACCAAAGCAATGTTGTTTTGACATGGAGGAGATTCAGAGAGACATGAACTGTTGATGACATGCCTCGCTCAGGCCGCCCACGGGATGACCGCTACCTACCGAGTATGGCTCGCAGGAATCCTGACAGCAACGTCATCGTGTTTCATAAAGTGCGCAATAGGCTGCATGATGGGCAACTTCACTCCCGACGTCCATGGTGAGGTCCATCTTTGCAACCACGACACCAAGCAACGCGGTACAGGTAGGCCCAACAACATAGCGAATGGACAGCTCAGGATTGGCATCACGTTCTCTTAACCGATGAGCATCGCATATGCCTTCAACCACACACTCGTCGGAAACGTGTTTTGAGGCAACCCGATCAGGCTGAACGCCTTAGACACACTGTCCAGCGAGTGCAGCAAGGTAGAGGTTCACTGCTGTTTTGGGGTGGCATTATGTGGGGCTGACGTACGCCGCTGGTAGTCATGGAAGACGCCGTAACGGCTGTACGATACGTGAATGCCATCCTCCGACCGATAGTGCAACCATATCGGCACCATATTTGCGAGGCATTCGTCTTCATGGACGACAATTCGCGCACCCATCGTGCACGTCTTGTGATTGACTTCCTTCAGGATAACGACATCGCTCGACTAGAGTGGCTAGGATGTTCTCCAGACATGAACCCTATCGAACATGCCTGGGATACACTGAAAAGGGCTGTTTACGGACGACGTGACCCACCAACCACTCTGAGGGATCTACCCCGAATCTCAATTGTGGAGTGGGACAATCTGGATGAACAGTGCCTTGATGTAATTGTGAATAGTATGCCACGCCGAATACAGGCATGCATCAGTGCAAGAGGAAGTGCTACTGGGTATTAGAGGTACCGGTGTGTACAGCAATCTGGACCACCACCTCTGAAGGTCTCGATGTATTGTGGTACAACATGCAATGTGTGGGTTTCATGAGCAACAAAAAGGGCGGAAATGATGTTTATGTTGATCTCTATTCCAATTATCTGGACAGGTTCCGGATCTGTTGGAACCGAGGTGATGCAAAAAAATTTTGATTTGTATAGATTGGTTTTCAGAATAAGACTGCAGTACTTTTATTTAACTTGTGCTACAACATTCGTATTGCAGAGATGTAAACCAGTTCTTTCATGGAGGAGTTACATGTCATAAGGATTCAAAGTTGCTGACACTTGTTTTGCCTGCTGACCGATGTGTGGCCCACCAGTTCGCACAATGCGGCGGCATGTGGCCAGTGCCAGAGGCTTGTTGGTCTACCAGATTTCTCGCGGAGAACTCAGGAAATAGAAGACGAGCCCGTTCCTGCGGGCGACGACGGCGATTGCATGAAGGTTCTACCAAGTGGCGGATCGCAGAGGACGCTACTTTGGAGAGACAAGGAGCTGCTCGTCCATCGCATAGCGCCAGCTCCACAGGCTGTGGACTGAGCACTGGGTGCTGGTCCGCTGGACGTACAGGTCAGTCTGGCGTCAGCTGCCTGTTGACCCATAACCTGATGGAGACTGATGGGAGCTGCCAGACTTCGCCTATCTCTGCTCAAAATAACGGGTATTTATACTGGTTAGTGCCACGTTTGTTATGCCAATGCACAGCTTCCAACCACAGACGAATCACCACCGCTGTGGCTCATTAATGTAGAGACCCCCAGGTCCATTCTCCAGTTGCGCTGCACTTATGCTACGTCGCTCGGACTGCGTGGCATGACCCAGCCCGCCTAGTGGTGGGTAAACAGACCTGCTGAGGAAGTCCGTGTACCATTGCCTCAGCACCTGTCGATTGCCCATGGTTTATACAGCACGGCCCAAATTTAGTGGTGGCACTACGTTACGTATGTTACTGTTTACAAAGATCGTTATCAACAATAAAACACGACACATAACACTACGTGGACTTACACAAACATAGTATTAACTGGTAATGCTTCTATTAAATCTTGAGCCAAATGAAATGAATGACTGATAACGCTTCAGGTCAATTGGTACTCAAAGTTGGAAACATTCTCATATGTTTGTGATTTTATTTTGTCAAGGTCTTAGCCCAGCATAACCATCTAAACTCGATGTGACACAGAAGTATTTTATGTCTGCTCCTCTTATCTTTAAACAATACTTAAAACAATCGGCACTTAATAAGGAGTGATTTAACATAATAGATTAATTTTGTATTTGGTGGCATCTTCATCGCAAGTGCTTGTCTGTACAGGATACAATGGCTAGAACTACTTTACTTTTTACTAGCGATACCGCTCCTGCCGTTTCACCACTCATTGCCTTGGCCCCATCTGCACAGATATCAATACAATCGTTCCGATCAAGATGGTTTACGTCAAAAATTGTGTTAAAAATTCCTTTTCCATTAGTGTTAGTGACAGTGAAGCGCACAAAAGTAAGCCTATTTCGAGTGACTATTTATATGGAGATAGTACCATTATCAAGAAGATGGTCAGCCCAGCAACTCATCTATTTACAAGACGAATTTGTTTTGTTGAAGTACATCGAACTCTCACCAACACATCAGCATGAGGTGAAACAGCAATTTGGGACCATGTGTGTGAGCAGAACCAAGACACAGCCGGCCGGTTTGGCCGTGCGGTTCTAGGCGCTTCAGTCTGGAACCGCGTGACCGCGGCGGTCGCAGGTTCGAATCCTGCCTCGGGCATGTATGTGTGTGATGTCCTTAGGTTAGTTAGGTTTCAGTAGTTCTAAGTTCTAGGGGACTGATGACCACAGATGTTAAGTCCCATAGTTCTCAGAGCCATTTGAACCATTTTTTTTTAGAACCAAGACAAGAACAAGAGTAGCTGCGGACACACTGCCTTGCCGAATTCTAAGTGAATTCTGGTGGCAAGCATCTGACTGGCCACTGCAAACCAAAGAGCCTATTGTGAGAGATGTCACTCGTCTGCTACACCATAGAGCTACGCGTGTCTGTGTGCGCGCCTCTTTGGATAATACAGGACAGCGCCATGTTAGTGTGCCAATGAAACGAGTCGAGGCGAAAATCAGTACATCACCCCTGCGTTTTGCGACCACTGGGCTTCCCATCGTGCTATCGGAACAAAGGGCTGAGTCAAAGCTTTTACCTGCCAGCTGGCGTTGAACAGCCCGGTCTCTTCCAACTACTCTGTGTGTGTGTGTGTGTGTGTGTGTGTGTGTGTGTGTGTGTGTGCGGTGATGGGCACTGCGTATTTCGTAAAAGCTGCGCGCTGTGCAGATCCGTCGCTTTTGTACGAGCAGAATATTTGCCGCTCGGCTGACTGCTGCTTTCTGTACCAGAAGCCGAGGGCGGTCCATCAAGCTGTACAGCTGGCGCGTTATCCGGGCCCGTCCAGGCCGACCATAATCCTCTCTCGCAAATACACCACACTTGTGTGTGTCTGTGCGTGTGTGTGTGGTAAAGCGGCGGAAGTAATCTTCTTCACCTACACACGGCAGCTCAAGTGAACTGCATTGCTATTATGTGATTCTGTTCTCATTCCGTCACGTGTGAAATGATGTTCGGAGTCGGCACGAATTTTTTTTTTCTTTGTACATACCTGGCGAAGTGAAATTCGCGAACACGGACGTCACTGCATGATCCCTTGACTACTAGCAGCATCAAAAAATGATTTTAACAAAATTTCGTCTCGTACATCTCTTCCGTTCAAAATGGACGTCAAATAATGGCAGTTTGGCAACAGTGTAATCACATGTATGGCAATTATCTCCGTTCAAAACAATGTAAGCCTGTTGTACAGTTAGTAAAGTGAGTACAGTTTTGCGTGAGAATACTTGAAGTGTTGAATTCGATTCTAGGTTTAGCTGTATTTTTTTTATTCGCTTTGCTCAGCCCAAAAATACTGTACAATATACTGTTTCCTAAATAACATGTGTCGTCTAACTACAGTATTGTTTGACATTGAACATAACTATCATTGATGAGACATGTGACAAATATTCCTGGAACGTAATTATTAAACAATTATTACCTGTTCCTCGGTGAGGTCCACAGCGTTGTAAACGACGGCGGTCGGGTTGACGCCGCATTTCTTGGCTTCAGGAACGCATTTCACACCGTCCCGAATTACCGTTTAGTGATAAAATACAAGCTTATCAAGCATCGGAGCGGTTTGGCAACTCTTTGCAAGACTTCTTTGCAGATGGTGCTCAATACGTCTTTCTTAATGCAACAAAATCGACAGCTGTAAATACTGTATAATTTCCAGCCGCGCGGGATTAGCCGAGCGGTCAAAGGCGCTGCAGTCATGGACTGTGCGGCTGGTCGCGGATGTTCGAGTCCTCCCTCGGGCATGGTTGTGTGTGTGTGTTTGTCCTTAGGATAATTTAGGTTAAGAAGTGTGTAAGCTTAGGAACTGATGAACTCAGCAGTTAAGTCCCATAAGATTTCACACACATTTGAACATTTTTTGTAATTTCCAGAGTATCCCAAATAGGTATGATGAGACCATTATTGTTACAATGTTTGTAAATGATCTGGTAGAAAGCGTCGAACGATCTCTAAGGCTGTTCGCAGATGATACGGTTGTCTGTAAGAAAGTAGCAACGCCAGAAGATAGCGTCGATTTGCAGAATGAGCTGCAGAGAACAAATGTATAGTGCAGACTCGAGCAGTTCACTTTGAGCGTAAATAAATGTAACATTGCGCATACATATCAAAAGAAATCCACTACTGCATAATTGCAATATTCATCAGAAATTGCTGGAAACAGAATCTACTGTAAAATATCTAGGAGTAACTATCTAGAGTTACCTTATGTGGAATTACCACATAAAACAGTGGTCAAACCGACTCCAGACTCAGATTCACAGGAAGAATCTTAAGGAAATGTACCTCACCCATGAAGGAAGTGGCTTATAAGGCCCTTGTTTGATCGATTTTTAGTACTGTCCATCAACATGGGATCCTGACCAGGCAGCACTGACAGAAGTGGTAGAGAATATCCAACGAAGAACGGCGTCTTACGTCACGGGTCCATTTAATCGGCACGAAAGCGTTACCGAGATGTTCAACAAACTCCACTGGTAGACGTTAGAAGAGAGGCGTTTGAAATTTCGGGAAAGTACTTTGCCGCGGGGTTAGAGGCGCCATGTCACGGATCGCGAGGCCCCTCCCGCCGGAGATACGAGTCCTCCCTCGGGCATGGGTGTGTGTGTGTTGTTCTTATCATAAGCTTAGTGTAAGTAGTGTCTAAATCTATGGACCGATGACCTCTGCAGTTTCGTCCCTTAGGAATTCACACACTTTTGAACATAGTACTTTCCGGGAAGAGTCGAAAAACATATTACTTACTCCTACACACATCTCGCGAAATGATCACGGCGAGAAAATTCGAGAAATTAGAGCCAGTACAGAGGCTTACCGACAATAGTTCTTACCACGCCAATTCCCGAGTGGAACAAGGTAGGGGGGATCAGTTAGTGGTACCAGAAGTATCCTCCACCACACACCATTAGGTGGCTTGCTGAGTACGGTGTGGATGTATACCTGTCGTAGGACTAAAACGAAATATAAAAAACATGGAAATTGCAAGCATGATAGTCTCACTAATAATCGCCGCGGCAAGGGAGGAACAGGCCTCCGCAAGGGTGGCGACAACATTCTAACCTGGGGGCTCGTGATGAAAACATGCAACTGTTTTACACTGCTCAGTTTTTCAAAATGTGTTATTTACGTCTGAACAAAAAAAAAACATCCTCATAAAGTTTGGATTCTGGGACATGTGGCGCTCACGTACTAGCTAAAAAAATGTATACGTTGTTAACAATATAAATTGTTGATAGAAAATGTCAGCAAGCACCGACTTGGGGCTAATACCGCCAGCAGCGTTCCAAAGATGTCAAAAAATTGTATATGGTGCAACCATTTTTTTTTTTTTTTTTTTTTTTTTTTGGACCCGGGCAGTCATCAACGCTTAAAGCGAAAATGCGAGCGTGATGTCCAGCGCACACAAGGTTTACTACTTGTTATTCCAAGTTTTTTAATTTATACACCGCTTTTTATAAAAATACAAACTATAATAGTACTTATCACAACAAACAAACAATTTTTCGAGCTTTTCCGTAAACATGTGAAATAAGTAATCGCTGTCATCCACACCAGAACCTCTGTCATCAATAGAACTGCAAAGGTTTTCGCCTTCTTTTTCGCATTTAGTTTCCGAATATTCCGCAAAAATATAAAATAATGAAGTATGTATCAAACTAATACTGTTAATTTTATTATGTAAAAATAGGTGCCTAATTGTCGATCTGGTTGAACGACAACTTCGTTTATTGAGGTCGGTATTTGGTCCCCATCGCACCGGTGGCATTCACATAAATTATTCACTTCTTTCCATCCATTGTTTAAAGGCGATTCAAGTGTCGGATTAGCATTTCTCCATATATGGGATATATATGCAGCTCTTTCAACTGTTTTGTTGATTTCTATCAGATAGGGTGGAATATTTGTGACATTAACATTCTTGGATGTAATTTTGAAACTATCTTTGCTACTTTTAAAATTGGACATTTTTGAAGACGTTGTTAATCTTCTACCGTTATTGGAAATGAGATTTTTGAAGCTGTAGAGATGATAAACAAAGTTTTCTAGAATTGTATTTATGACATAAAGTCACGCAGGAACAATATGACCATATTGCAAATCAATAGAATTACTGCACAATTGGCTGATAAACCAATGACTTTATTTGCTACATTTCGGCCAGAACCCGTCTTCAGCTTGTCATCAACATCTTGTTGATAAAGACAATATGTAACAAACAAAGCTGTCACGACTAACAAAGCTGTCATGGCTTTCTTTGTTACATACTGTCTTTGTCAACAAGACGTTCATGACAATCTGAGGACGGGTTCTAGCCGAAATGCGGCAAATAAGGTCCCTGTTTTATCAGCTAGCGGCTTCTTATTCAGTGAGCAATACACCAGTTGTTCAGTATCCCTATTGAAGTTTACTAGACTCTGAGAAGCTTCTCCTTCCACAGGTAAAAGCCTTACATTTTTTAGTGCCACTTGGTATTTTCAGAATTTATCAGTATTGTCGACAGCCTCTTTTCCTTTTTCTCTCGAATGTGGAGCTAAAAATCATACACTTTGAATACGTGAAAACCAGTGAGTGGGCTACGAAACAACTCTCCCAGTTCTTCGTGCAATGTAGGGACGTCACTGTATCTTTGTGCGTTTCCGACGCTCATATCCATTAAAATTGTTATTTTTCATGTTGGCTATGTTATTTAAAATGATTATAAAATATTACTATCGGAACAACGAACCAAAATATTAGAGTCATTATTATTGCAGGCGTTGTACTCAATCTTAGCACCAAGTTGTGCGCTGCACGGCATTCAAAATTATCTAGAACTGCTTCCACGTGTCGCCATTAGATACTGATACTTACAGTATTTAGCAAAACTGTTTTTCTCCCGTTTTATATTCTAAGAAACAATATTGCATTCTAAGTACACTACAGGCCATTAAAATTGCTACACCACGAAGATGACGTGCTACACATGCGAAATTTAACTGACAGGAAGAAGATACTGTGATATGCAAATGATCAGCTTGTCAGAGTATTAATACAAGGTTGGCACCGGTGGCGACACCTACAACGTGCTGACATGAGGAAAGTTTCCAACCGATTTCTCATACACAAACAGCAGTTGATCGGCGTTGCCTGGTGAAACGTTGTTGTGATGTCGCGTGTAAGGAGGACAAATGCGTACCATCACGTTTCCAACTTTGATAAAGGTCGGATTGTAGCCTATCGCGATTGCGGTTTATTGTATCGCGACGTTGCCGCTCGCGTTGGTTGAGATCCAATGGCTGTTAGCAGAATATGGAATCGGTGGGTTCAGAAGGGTAATACGGAACGCCCTGCTGGATCCGAACGGCCTCGTATCACTAGCAGTCGAGGTGACAGGCATCTTATCTGCATGGCTGTAACGGATCGTGCAGCCACGTCTAGATCCCTGAGTCACAGATGGGGACGTTTGCAAGACAACAACCATCTGCACGAACAGTTCGACGACTTTTGCAGCAGCATGGACTATCAGCTCGGAGACTATGGCTGCGGTTACCCTTGACGCTGCATCACAGACAGGAGCGCCTGCGAAGGCGTACTCAACGACGAACCTGGGTGCACGAATGGCAAAACGTCATTTTTTCGGATGAATCCAGGTTCTGTTTACAGCTTCATGATGGTCGCATCCGTGTTTGGCGACATCGCGGTGAACGCACATTGGAAGCGTGTATTCGTCATCGCCATACTGGCGTATCACGCGGCGTGATGGTATGGGGTGCCATTGGTTACACGTTTCGGTCACCTCTTGTTCGCATTGACGGCACTTTGAACAGTGGACGCTACATTTCAATGTGTTACGAACCGTGGCTCTACCCTTCATCCCTGCGAAACCCTACATTTCAGCAGGATAATGCACGACCACATGTTGCGGGTCCTGTACGGGCCTTTCTGGATACAAAAAATGTTCGACTGCTGTCCTGGCCAGCACATTCTCCAGATCTCTCACCAATTGAAAACGTCTGGCCAATGGTGGCCGCAAACTGGCTCGTCACAATACGCCAGTCACTACTCTTGATGAACTTCGGTATAGTGTTGAAGCTGCATGGGCAGCTGTACCTTTACACGCCATCCAAGCTCTGTTTGACTCAATGCCCAGGCGTATCAAGGCCGTTATTACGGCCAGAGGTGGTTGTTCTGGGTACTGATTTCTCAGGATCTATGCACCCCAAATGCGTGAAAACGTAAACACATGTCTGTTCTAGTATAATATATTTGTCCAATGAATATCCGTTTATCATCTGCATTTCTTCTTGGTGTAGCAATTTTAATGCCCAGTAGTGTATTAAAAAATAAGATTTGATTAATAATATATGTTTGTTGATTATCATAAATATTTCAATCAATGAAACTCGAAAAAAGTACTGCCTAAATAAAAAGGTTAGAATTGAAAAAAAAAAAGAACAGAACTCAGGAGCGAGGCACTTTGAGTTTCAGCTGTACTGAGTGTCCAGGTGCAAAAATAAAATATGTCTTCTAATTTCTTTTGTAACAGCAATAGCTTTGCCTGATCATGCTTTTCTGTCGCTCAGCCTGCTTCTATGGAAAAGAAAGAAAAGAGAAAGCACATGTTTCTAAGATGTGTGGGAACTGGATATACGCTAGTCCTAATCTCCTCCTCACCCCTGTGTCTGTCTATCTAGCCCTCCTCCTTCGTTTTTCCATATCTTCTACCTTCTCCGTCTCTCTGTCCGTCACCTATTCCTCCTCTCTCTGTCCATCTTGTCCTCCTCCCCTCTCTTTCCATTTCCTCCTGCCTTCTTCTCTCTCTCTCTCTCTCTCTCTCTCTCTCTCTCTCTCTGTCCATCACCTCCTCCTCCTCCTCTCTCTGTCCTTCTTCTCATCCTCTCTCTCTCCATTTCCTCCTGCCCCTTTCTCTCTCCCCCTCTCTCAGTCCATCACTCCTCCCCCTTTCTCTGTCCATCTCCTCCTTCCTGTCTTCTATGTCCATTTCCTCCCACCTCTCTGTCCATCTCCTTTTGGCTCCCTCGCCGAGCGGGATAGCATAGTGGTTAGCTCACTGGACTTGTATTCGGAAGAACAAGATTCAAACATGCTTCCAGCCATCTATGATTTCCCTAAATCGCTTAAGGCAAATGCCAGGATTGTGCCATCGAAAGGGCACGGCCGCTTTCCTTCTCCGTCCTTCCTTAATCCGAGCTTGTGCTCCGTCCCTAATGACCTCGTAGTCGACTGGACGTTAAACACTATCTCCTCCTCTTCTCTTCCGCCCTCTCTCTGACCTTCAGCTTTGTTTATTGCAAATTCAGATTCTATAGTAATCATAAAACAATAAACCATAAATATAACTTCCCTGTTTGCCAGCAATGTTTCACACATTTATATTTCATACAGATATTTATATATTAAAAAGTATATAGTCTATATGTGTTTATTAGAATAAAGTATAAAACTCTGAAGTAAATCAGAAAGGTACATTTTGAGATTTTTGGTAATGATGTTGTCTCCTTATTTATTACACATGTATATATTACAAATATAAATGTTACAGAATTAGGTACCTAAAAAACACCTGTTTTAGAACACAACTTTGTGTCACAATTTCAAAGCAATTGCAAAAGAATTTTCGGAGATTAACGATTTGAACAAGCCAACAATTACATTTTTATAACGTTTCCCTTTTCGTTACCTATTCTAACAATACCACCACTTGCAAAGTAGGTTAGAAATCATATTAATAATGTTGCTCACGCACCATATGTTGGCTTTATCGAGCAACAACAAAGTTATTGACTGTGGATGGTATCATCAGAATGGAAATAATGAAGTCACTGTAAAAAAGTCATTAATTTGGGAACTTATCTTGAATGGATTCCCATGTAGATTTCGTCGAATTTGTTATGGCTCATCTTGTTGATTCTAGGGTGACTCCACTTTGACTGCTAGAAGGTCCAGATCTGTATTTTAGCAACATCTGAAGACCTAAAAATGCATTTTTCTCGAAATTCTTAATGATCAAACAATCCCAGATCAGAACAATGGTATGGTAGAAATAATTTTTGACTTGGTGTTCACGATCCACATTTTTATTTAACTTCTTGTAAATTCACATATACTTCTTCTTAATTGTCACATCATCAAGAAAACAGTTTTGCATCAATCTTCATATATTTAATTTCCACTTTAACCAAACACATGACTTGACTGTTCTTTTACAAAGCGAAATAACAACTTAACTTCTGCATTCGCGCCAAAACGGTTACAAGTAAGTCAAAGATTGTGACAGTCTCACAGAAATGAATACACACAAGAACCATAGCACGGTAATATATCGATACATCGGAGTACCTATACATTAATGAAACCAAATGTGAATATTGTCACAAAAATATGTCTGTTACTTCGCAGAAAAGTAGTACGATATTACTGGTATCGAGAACTGGGGTTGGAGTGCCGTAATGGTCACGTAAATAAAGAACCATTACACTATATATATATATATATATATATATATATATATATATATATATATATATATATGGTACATAAAACCACTTGAATATTTGAATGCATTGTTGTGTCAGAATTTCAAAGCAATCCGTCAAGAACGTTCGGAGATTTGAGATTCTGAAGCAACGAATGACTATGTTTGAAATTATACAGAAACTGTAAAAATTCCTAATCCCAAATGTCCGAAAGTTCTGACCGCATGCATCAAAATTTTGACACAAAGTTGCATTGGAATATGTGTGTGGTTTTACATACCAATTTTTTAATATATGTAATATACAATAATTTTTTTATAAATTTATACTAGGAAAACGTTGTTAGAAAAATCTCAAAAAGTTACAGACACACACAGTATATACAGGGTGAGTCACCTAACATTACCGCTGGATATACTTCGTAAACCACATCAAATACTGACGAATCGATTCCACAGACCGAACGTGAGGAGAGGGGCTAGTGTAATTGGTTAATACAAACCATACAAAAATGCACGGAAGTATGTTTTTTAACACAAACCTACGTTTTTTTAAATGGAACTCCGTTAGTTTTGTTATCACATCTGAACATATAAACAAATACGTAATCAGTGCCGTTTGTTGCATTGTGAAACGTTAATTACATGCGGAGATATTGTAACCTAAAGTTGACGCTTGAGTACCACTCCTCCGCTGTTCGATCGTGTGTATCGGAGAGCACCGAATTACGTAGGGATCTAAAGGGAACGGTGATGGACGTTAGGTACAGAAGAGACTGGAACAGCACATTACGTCCACATGCTAACACCTTTTTATTGGTCTTTCTCACTGACGCACATGTACATTACCATGAGGGGTGAGGTACACGTACACACGTGGTTTCCGTTTTCAATTACGGAGTGGAATAGAGTGTGCCCCGACATGTCAGGCCAATAGATGTTCAATGTGGTGGCCATCATTTGCTGCACACAATTGCAGTCTCTGGCGTAATGAATGTCGTACACGCCGCAGTAGATCTGGTGTAATGTCGCCGCAAGCTGCCACAATACGTTGTTTCATATCCTCTGGGGTTGTAGGCACATCACGGTACACATTCTCCTTTAACGTATCCCACAGAAAGAAGTCCAGAGGTGTAAGATCAGGAGAATGGGCTGGCCAATTTATGCGTCCTCCACGTCCTATGAAACGCGCGTCGAACATCCAGTCAAGGATCAGCCTACTGTCAATTGCGGAATGTGCAGGTGCACCATCATGCTGATACCACATACGTCGACGCGTTTCCAGTGGGACATTTTCGAGCAACGTTGGCAGATCATTCTGTAGAAACGCGATGTATGTTGCAGCTGTTTGGGCCCCTGCAATGAAGTGAGGACCAGTGAGGTGGTCGCCAATGATTCCGCACCATACATTTACAGTCCACGGTCGCTGTCGCTCTACCTGTCTGAGCCAGCGAGGATTGTCCACGGACCAGTAATGCATGTTCCGTAGATGCACTGCCCCGTGGTTTGTGAAACCCGCTTCATCGGTAAACAGGTAGAACTGCAACGCATTCTCTGTTAATGCCCTTTGACAGAATTGCACTCGATGATTAAAGTCATCACCATGTAATTGCTGATGTAGTGACACATGAAACGGGTGAAAGCGGTGACGATGCAGTATGCGCATGACACTACTTTGACTCAGTCCACCGGCTCTCGCAATGTCCCGTGTACTCATGTGTGGGTTCATGGCAACAGCAGCTAATAACACAGCAACTGCACCCGCTACTCCTGTGACGGGCCTGTTACGGACCCGTTTGCGTGCTACGACCATACCTGTTGCATACAGTTGGCGGTAGATGTTTTGCAATGTGCGGCACTTCGGATGCACTCTGTCCGGGTACCGTTCTGCATACACCCTGCAGGCTTCAGCTGCATTTCGTTGACACTCGCCATAGATGAGTATCATCTCCGCCTTTTCAAAGTTCGAATACACCATGGTCACAGTTCCTACAACACTGCACTATCACAGACGTCTGGTAACACGGTGTACTACAGTTGGTCTGCGTGCGGAGACGAATGCAGAATAACAATAGCAGCAAGCGCTACATGCGGACACTGCGACAGCTAGACCAAACCACAACAGTGCACTACAGCCACACTCGTAAACGACGGTTACTCTACCACTCAAACATATAACCCTGGTCCGGTGTGGGGTGGCAGTGACGTGTGTGGACTGCTGTGGCCTGTTGTGGGGTTGTAAACCACTGTGGGCTACGGCGGGACAAAGGCTCTCCGTCGTTTATATACACTCCTGGAAATGGAAAAAAGAACACATTGACACCGGTGTGTCAGACCCACCATACTTGCTCCGGACACTGCGAGAGGGCTGTACAAGCAATGATCACACGCACTGCACATCGGACACACCAGGAACCGCGGTGTTGGCCGTCGAATGGCGCTAGCTGCGCAGCATTTGTGCACCGCCGCCGTCAGTGTCAGCCGGTTTGCCGTGGCATACGGAGCTCCATCGCAGTCTTTAACACTGGTAGCATGCCGCGACAGCGTGGACGTGAACCGTATGTGCAGTTGACGGACTTTGAGCGAGGGCGTATAGTGGGCATGCGGGAGGCCGGGTGGACGTACCGCCGAATTGCTCAACACGTGGGGCGTGAGGTCTCCACAGTACATCGATGTTGTCGCCAGTGGTCGGCGGAAGGTGCACGTGCCCGTCGACCTGGGACCGGACCGCAGCGACGCACGGATGCACGCCAAGACCGTAGGATCCTACGCAGTGCCGTAGGGGACCGCACCGCCACTTCCCAGCAAATTAGGGACACTGTTGCTCCTGGGGTATCGGCGAGGACCATTCGCAACCGTCTCCATGAAGCTGGGCTACGGTCCCGCACACCGTTAGGCCGTCTTCCGCTCACGCCCCAACATCGTGCAGCCCGCCTCCAGTGGTGTCGCGACAGGCGTGAATGGAGGGACGAATGGAGACGTGTCGTCTTCAGCGATGAGAGTCGCTTCTGCCTTGGTGCCAATGATGGTCGTATGCGTGTTTGGCGCCGTGCAGGTGAGCGCCACAATCAGGACTGCATACGACCGAGGCACACAGGGCCAACACCCGGCATCATGGTGTGGGGAGCGATCTCCTACACTGGCCGTACACCACTGGTGATCGTCGAGGGGACACTGAATAGTGCACGGTACATCCAAACCGTCATCGAACCCATCGTTCTACCATTCCTAGACCGGCAAGGGAACTTGCTGTTCCAACAGGACAATGCACGTCCGCATGTATCCCGTGCCACCCAACGTGCTCTAGAAGGTGTAAGTCAACTACCCTGGCCAGCAAGATCTCCGGATCTGTCCCCCATTGAGCATGTTTGGGACTGGATGAAGCGTCGTCTCACGCGGTCTGCACGTCCAGCACGAACGCTGGTCCAACTGAGGCGCCAGGTGGAAATGGCATGGCAAGCCGTTCCACAGGACTACATCCAGCATCTCTACGATCGTCTCCATGGGAGAATAGCAGCCTGCATTGCTGCGAAAGGTGGACATACACTGTACTAGTGCCGACATTGTGCATGCTCTGTTGCCTGTGTCTATGTGCCTGTGGTTCTGTCAGTGTGATCATGTGATGTATCTGACCCCATGAATGTGTCAATAAAGTTTCCCCTTCCTGGGACAATGAATTCACGGTGTTCTTATTTCAACTGGGGACCTAGAAACGACGGAGAGCCTTCGTCTCGCCGTAGCCCACATGTGTGTGTGTGTGTGTGTGTGTGTGTGTGTGAGAGAGAGAGAGAGAGAGAGAGGGGGGGGGGTGGAGTGTGTGTCTGTGCGTCAACTAAAAGCACGGCTGCATTAGAATGCAATATTGCGTCAAAATATCAAAGCTAACAGTCAAGAACTTTCAGAGATAAACGATTTTGAACAAACGGCCATTTAGATTTTTATTTATATAGATGATGAGAACCGAAGTCGAAGGCAAAGGTTTCAAAGAGTACAAAAACGGTTGCACCATACACATTTTTTGACACCTTTGGTACGTTACTGACTGCATTAGTCTCAACTAGGTGCTTGCTGACTATCTCTATCAAAAATTTATATTGCTAACAGCGCATAAAAATTTATAGCTGGGATAAGGTAGTTCCCGGAAATTTCATTTTACGACACGTTTTAAAGTGCATGGGCGTCACACTTCCCAGAATTTTAACTTTTTGATAATGCGCTTTTTTGTAAGTCGTTAATAACAACATATTGAAACACTAAATAATATAAAATAGTTGCACTTTTTTATCATGCGCCTCCAGACTACTCCGCCTCTGCAAGGCAGCATACACAACGCTAATGTAGATGTAGAGTCAGGAGATCAAGCGTCTGCTGAAAGTAGCCTTAAACTTTGCTCTATTCGTATTAGTTCTAGTAATGGCGGCTGACCTACGTACAGAAATTACAACCAGAAGACTGCAACCACAGAATGGGGTTTGCTGAAATTTAAACGTCCAGCACTGTCATTTGGCAGGAAGATCGTCTCACTGGGCGAATTAAGGTGCGTGGAAGTCCGATAGTTTATTCTTTTTCTGCACAACAGTGAACAATCACAGGCACCAGCAGTGTCGTACGTGCTTCTCTTGTAATTCCTGAGCATTACTTTCCTGCAGTGATAAACACCAACGTCCCAGATGTGCGCCACCCGTTCCATCTCTGCCTGAGTTCATCTCCGATGCCCACAGCTCTATCATTTCGAGCATTCACCGACTCAATGTGCATCATATAACGTGATATGATACAGATTACGCCCTTGCGTTTGTTTCGTGTCTCCCTTCAAAAATTTGGTCTTTCCCTGACCTTTTTTGCCTATTGAGCATCATACGTTGTGTGGGAAAGAAGTTTCTCGCGACAACTTCCTTGAATAAAAATTCTCGCCAAGTCATATATTCCTCTTGTGTCAAATTACTATAAAAATTGAAGTTTTCAACGATGGCCTCCATAGCCTTCGCCAGGCACACTGTGGCGAAAGAGGCGCTGTATCATTGTAGAAATACAGAGGAGAGCGAGTGTGTCTGAACTTACACCAGTTTACTGCTAGTAGCGCCACGTCACCACAACGCGCCGGGCGGGATAGCTGCGCGGTTTGGGGCGCCTTGCCACAGCTTCCCCCCCCCCCCGCCCCCCCCCCCCCACGGAGGTTCGAGTCCTCCCTCAGGCATGGGTGTGTGTGTTATCCTTAGTGTAAGTTAGTTTAAGTTAAATTAAGTAGTGTGATAGCTTAGGGACCGATGACCTCAGCAGTTTAATCCCATAGGATCGTACCACAAATTTACAAATTTTTTCACCACAACACGTCTGTGCGTAGCACACAAGTATTGCACCATAATTTAAAAATCGAATCACAAGTATTGCACCATAATTTAAGAACGGAATTAAAAGTTGAAGCTGCATTTCCAAACTTTGATAGCATGTGCTTTAATGCATTAATTTGTAAACTGTCAAACAGAATGATCAGGTCATCATTTTTCCCTAAATACGTCGTTTTAAGGAAAAAATAAGTGGCGCTAAATAATAAAGCCAGAAACCCAAAAATTGGCCATAATGTGCAGACATATGTCAACACTACCTGCTACAAGTCTCAACGTGATTAAAGAAATATTTAGGTCAGAAACAGCATTTTTAAGAAAAATTGAAGGCACTAAATATTAGACTTAGAAATATGAAAATTTGTATGAAGCTTCAGTTCGACATAAAAACATTAATTATGTAACCCCATTGAGCTACCTCTAATAGTTTTCGAGTAATTTGCAGAAAACTAACTTTGGAATTTAAATGTCCTTATTTGTAGTAGATTAAGTATCTGTTATATTAATGCTAGAAAGTTTTGGTTACAGCACGTGATGAAACCTACTGAATAATAGAGCTACAACAAGTTTCAAGGCCTGGATGTAAATAATAACAAATACAAGGTCTCTTAAAGTTATCATTCAGAGGTCATGTTCTACTCTCAGTTTCGTTCTGAAAATTCTAGGCGGCAAACTTTAAATGCAAGCGAGCTAAAACTTTTTCTGTGATTTTAACCAACTTAACTACATGCATACAAAAATTACGAAGATTCTAAATTAATACGCAACAGTGTTATAAAATATTATGGGTCCGAGAAAGCGGTCGTTGAGAAGCTGCTACTGCGGGCATAGGGTGGATGAATGCAGGTGTTCCCTTGGCCGTCCGCTGCACCACATACATAAATACAGCCCGAGAGGCAAGACTAGGCTTCACTTCGCACCCAGCCACTGTATGATCCGCGCCAGTCAAATGCCAGAGTGCGCGCTGCCGCGAATGACGTAAGAGGCAGTCTGTTACTAAACGCATATTTTCATAAATAATGAAAAGTGAACTCGCCAGGACTGCACACCGCCATGGATCGCTTACATTTCGCAGAAGTAACTGTTAGTGTGCCGCCCTTAATGTTAATAAACCCGCGTGACAATTGGTAATACTTATTTTCCACTCTTGTGGCGATTATGTTGATTGTCAGACGTCAGGGCGAAAGACAATTTAATAGGAAATTACCGTAGATGTCGCCTCTGAACTTCTCATAGTGCTGTTTACGATAGAGAGATTTATCGTCAGTATGAACATAATGAATATTACGAAGTTCTGCGTGTGAAGCTTTACCAAATTTTCATTTATAATTATAGTCCTGATCCCGCTGAGAAAATAGAGAATAGTAACATTTCTATCAGTGGGCTGGACAAGAATGTGGACTTGCAGACTGGGAACCATGGTCAGTATGTTCTCCATCGCTTTCTGGCTGACCACAGAAATAGTTTCCAGGCTCTCATATAAGACGGCGAACAATATTCCAGTATTTCAAAAATTGTCTCCTATTACTTTTAACTGATTATATTATTGTTATTATTATTATAAAGTGATCGGTAGACACCAACGAACTCGGTAGGCACTAACAGGATACCGAAGTGAAACAGGCAGAAACCAGTGCGAGAACAATGCTTTTACTCGCGAGTGTGGATATAAACTAAGAGTGTTAGCCACAGTAACGTTGATCTTGATGAAAGGAGGGAAGAAGACGACACTAGATTGCAGCTGCCACCGGCGCTGAGGTTAGAAAAAAACGGTGTCATCACGGAGCTGCGTGGACCTGCGAGACATCTGCAAGCTGCTACGCGCACCCACCGGTGCCCAGCCCCCCCTGGAGCTACTGCAGTAGGCAATACCCACCACAGCTGCTGCTGCTGCCTGCATTACGTTTGCTGGTACACCGCGCCGGCACCATTCGTCGAGGTCAAGCAGTTAAGTCAAGGATACGAGGTGCGACAATAAAGTAATGAGACTGATGTGAAAAACAATGTTGCTTACCGATTTAGTCAAGTTTAGTGTTGTCTCCAAAGTACTTCCCTTCTGATTGCATACACTTTTTCCAGCGCTTCTACCATTGATGGTAACATTACTGGAACTTATCTTCTGTTATATCCTCCAAGACTCTCGTCACAGCTTTTTGGACATCTTGTTTGAAAATGGTGTCCCTTGACCGCCGTTTTGACTTTTTTAAATAGAAAAAAGTCGCACGGAGCGATATCTGGTGAATGACGTGGCTGTGGTAGTATTGGAATTTGTTTTGAGGTTAAAAATTGCTGTACTCACAGAGCAGTATGGGATGGCGCATTATCGTGACGCAGAATCCAATTATCAGCAATGATGGCATGGACATGCACAACTCTTTTACGAAATCTTTCTAAACTTTCTTTGTAGTAATAGTGGTTAACTGTCTGTCCAGAAGGAACCCACGCTTTATGAACAGTTCCCTTGGAATCAAAGAAGCACACAAGCATGCATTTCACTTTTGACTTTGACTTGCGAGCTGGGTGATTCCTTTGAGCACCATTGCGAACTTTGGCGTTTTGTCTCTGGATCGTACTGAAAAAAACAACTTTCATCACCAGTGATAACACGGCTCAACAATTCTGGATTGATTTCTGTTTGCTCTAACAGATCGGCTGCCACATTTTTCCGCATTTCTTGCTGTTGTGGTGTGAGATTTTTGGCGACCATTTTTGCACAAATCTTTCTCATACCAAGAGCTTCTGTTATTATTAGACAAACCGTTTCTCGATTGATGTTCAGTTTTTCTGCAATCATTTTTACGGATAATCTTCGTTCAGATCGTACGAGTTCATGCACCCTGGCCAAGTTGACATCCGTCCGTGAGGTTGATGGTCGTCCACAGCGGTCTTCATCTTCCACATTCGTTTTGCCTTCACTAAACATTTTATGCCAACAAAAAACTTGAGATCTTGATATAAAAAATGGCTCTGAGCACTATGGGACTTAACATCTATGGTCATCAGTCCCCTAGAACTTAGAACTACTTAAACCTAACTAACCTAAGGACACCACACAACACCCAGCCATCACGAGGCAGAGAAAATCCCTGACCCCGCCGGGAATTGAACCCGGGAACCCGGGCGTGGGAAGCGAGAACGCTACCGCACGACCACGAGATGCGGGCGATCTTGATATAACTTCCTCTCCAAAAGCCTTCTGAAGCTTACCGTAAGTTGTAATCGCGTATTCACCAAATTTAACCAAAAAGAAATGGCATACCGTTGCGCAGTATTATATGGTTCCATTTCCATGACGAGAGACACAAACATGTCGTAACTTATTACAGTACAACTCACGACTGAGCAATTGCATCGATGTGCCGCTTGCACTGGAAGCAGCTTATAGACCAAGGTCAAAGATATTGTGCCTATGCAAGCCTGCAGGGTTGCCACATCTTGCAAAGAAAATCATTCTCATTACTTTATTGTCGCACCTCATATTTAAAGTATTTGTTAGTTGCTGTTAACAGGCCCTAAAATGGAGAACTATATGAAAGTTATGAGGGAACCAGTCTCTGACAATTAATCCTCAGAATCAGAAACTGAATTTAATGAGGATGGTTCCGTCGAATCAATAAATCGAAAATCGGAGGGTGATTTGTCAAAAGTAGAATCTGATTTGAATTTCAATGATACTGCAAAGTTAGAACCATTTTATGATGAGGAAGTAATTGAAGTAGAGGTAAAAAAGGAGAAAATAGAATTAATAACATTATATCATGAAACTGACTCAATACGTCTCAGATTCAGCCAAGTGCTAGAAACTCCTTTAAAATCAGCGTAAATGCCAAGTGGCAATGTAGAGACACCAAATTGGATGCAATTACTGTTTGCTAAACTTGAATCGCATCATAAAGAACTAAAGGATAGTAATAAAGCACTGAAATGTAAGATTGAATATAGTAGTAAAGAACTGAACTATAAGACGGAATCCAATAGTAAACAGTTAAGTGGTAATATTGAGTCATGTAATGAAGCATAAAAGATGAAATGACCTCAAAATTGAGTAGTTTAAAGTATAAAATTTATGCTAACCACCATGATCAGCAAGTCAAAGTAGGGCAACAGCTAAATAAACCGCATAGCACTTCCAAAAGCGAACTTGACGAATTTCGCAAAGATTTCAAAGACGTAGATGAACTTCTGGATGGGAGGCTGACAGAAAGAATAGGCAACGAATCCAAACTTTGCTTTAATCCAGGGGTCTCCAAACTTTTTAGTCAGCGGGCCACATTGACTCCTCCATGAAGTCATAAGAGCCAAGATCTACCTAGTGGGATTAAAGCACCCTAGCACACCATGATCACCGAAAATTAAGGCTAAAGGAAAGATGAAATCGCAAAAATCTAAGGTTGTGGGAATAGCTAGCACTGAAACGAACTACGATTTTTATTTAATTACATAATTTTGATTGGTGGACGTACCTGACCGAAATTCTGGCGAATTTCATCGACAAAAAAGTATGTCACTGCACATTCTTCACCAAAGCGTCCTGCAAAGTTAACGAAATGTCAAAATCATTGTTAGCAACACTAATACTGCAAGACGTAACAGAAGTAGAGAAGTCAACGCATTGTTATTTCAAGCGGCGCAACAATAAGCTTAGTTATGTAGTCTTGTAGCGAGTAGCAGAGCCAGAGCATATATTTGATAGTTCTGTTGCGTGATTGTGTCTATGTTGCGAGTGTCTCACGAGTTTTTTAGTGTTTTATGCGCTGTACTAGTAGGTGAGACAACGAAGTGTGGGACAATTCAAAGTTTGAATTCGAAGAGACAAGAAAACTCTGAAAATCGAAATACGAATAGCACGACTTGAGTATTTTTTCACTGTATTTTTTAGTGGAAATACAGTGTAATTGTGAGTATTTAATTTAGTAGTTAAAGTACCTTAAAAATAAATTCATTGCATTTTGTTTAGGCAGACTATTCCCTAGTTTTATTAGTATTAAATAGCACAATTTTATTTTCAGGGTTCAATCTTTTGTGAAGTTCTGTACAAATATGGAAAAGAAACGAAAAGTTGACAGTGAATGTAGAATTTTTAAAGAGCAGTGGGGATGTCAATATCTCGTGGTGGAGTCAAGCAACAAACCAATGTGTATTATTTGCAATGAAGCAATATCAGTCTTCGAAGAATACAATATAAAACTTCATTATGAGACTAAGCACTCTCAAAATTACTTCAAGTTTACAGGATGCGAACGATTAGAAATGTATGAGTCTCTGAAACGCCAGCTAAAAACCCAGCTGTCTCTGTTTAAGACAGTAAATGCTGAACAACATGCAGCAACTCGTGCTAGTTTTCGTGTGGCTCATTTAGTAGCGAAACAGTGTAAGCCATTTACCGACGGTGAATTATTTAAGAACTGCATTATTACAACAGCAGAAGAAATGTGTCCAGAAAAAGTTAATTTATTTAAAAACAGAGGTTTGTCGGCAAACACTGTGGCTCGAAGAATAGATGACATGTATCAGCACAACTGCGTGACAAAAATCAAGACTTAGACTGGGTCTCTTTGGCCGTGGATGAATCAACAGATGTATCAGATACTGCTCAAGTACTACTTTTTATTCGAGGGATTGACAAAAACTACGAAGTGTATGAAGAGCTCCTTGATGTTTACAGTATTAACGGGACGACACTGGCGAAGATATTTTTAAAGGAGTTGTAAGGGAAGTTCAGAAAAACAATCTTCAGTGGTGGCAAAACCATGTGTGGGAAAAATAAAGGTGTTGTTGCTCTCCTTTCTAAGGCCGTAGAAAATGACGGTGGCTCAGAACCATTAGTAGTGCATTGTATTATTCACCAACAGTCTTTGTGTGGAAAATATTTAGCTATGTCAGAAGTTTTAAGGCCAGTTATTTCAGTTGTTAATTATATCAGATCCCATGCACTCAGTCATCGCCAGTTCCGCGAGTTTCTTGAAGATATTGAGGAAAGCGACTTGCCATATTATACTGTAGTGCGCTGGCTTAGCTGCGGTAAAGTTCTGACCCGTTTTTTTTAACTCCGAACAGTAACTGAAATTTTTGTGAACGAAAGGAATCGCCCTCTGGCTGAGTTGCGGAACGGTGAGTGGTTATTGAAGCTAGCATTTTATACAGATTTAACTAAACATATGAATGACCTTAATTTAAAACTGCAAGGTGAAAACCAGCTTCTGCCTGATTTATACACGCATGTTAAGTCCTTTTGCTTTGTTTCAATCTCAGTTGAACAAAGTATGCTTCACGCATTTTAATACATGCCAAACATTCAGTCAGCAAACTGAGATTCCGTTTTCTGTAACTTTCGCAATTGAAGCTTTGGGCGCTTTAAAAATTAATTTTGAATCACATTTTTCAGATATCGATGCAAATTCAACGATATCAAGATATTTCAAAATCCCTTTGATGTCGATATAGAAGCGTTACCCGCAGAAATTCAGTTTGAAATTAATGATTTGCAATGCAGCGACTTTTTTAAAGAAAAACATTCAAAGCCAACATTACTGGAATTTTATAAGTGTCTTCCATCCACGCAGTTTCCAAATTTACATAAATTTGCCCGTGGCTTTTTTTCCGCTTTTGACACTACTTATTTGTGTGAAAAAACTTCCTCCAAAATGAAACATGCAAAAAGTATTTACAGATAAAAATTAAGTGATTAGCCTTTGAAGTCGCTGATGATTATCTCTACCAGTAAACTTGATCCACAACTGGAGGTAATTATGAAAGGAAAGTTACAGCTACATAAAAGTCACTAATTATCACTAAGATGTTAAATTTCTTTACGTGAATACTCTAACACTGTGAGTTTTCAAGATATAAACTAATTACAGTTATTTTTATACACCAGTTACAACTAAAATATCCAATATCATTATGTACACCAGGTATTGTGATTTCTTTAAATTCCCTTTAAATAAAAATATTTTATACGATTTATTTGCTATGTGTATTTTATTACGTAATCAAAAGAAAGTGAAACCTCGCTTAAGAAGCATCTTCCATAATGATTGATTACTAAGGCTAGTCGCCGAAGTGGCGTCCATTTGAAAGACTTGCACCAGACTCGTGAGTAGAATAAAATGCAAAGAATTTTTTTACTTAAAATGTTTTCGCCAAACTAGCCAGCTAACGCGGGCCGTTTTGCCGGCCCTCGAGGCCGTAGTTTGGAGATCCCTGTGTTTAATCGATTTGAGGATGTAGATATTAAAATAAATGCTTGACAGAAAGACATTAAAAGAAATGAAAGCTGACTGTGATAAATTTTCATCTTCGTCCCTGTGTGTTGTTTAGGATAGAGAGATTTCCTGTCAGTATGAACATAATGAATATTACAATGTTGTGCGTGTGAAGCTTTACCAGATATAGGTATCAATTAGAACTCAAAATCTTCATTTATAACTATAGCCCTGATCCTGCTGAGCAAATAGTGAATAGAAACATTTATTTCAGTGGGCTAGACAAGAATGTGGACTTGCAGACTGGGAACTATGGTCAGTATGTAGTCCATCGCTTTCTGGCTGACCACAGAAACAGTTTCCAGGTTCTCGTAAAAGACGGCGAACAATGTCCCAATATTTCAAAAATTTTCTTCTATTATTTATGACTGATTATATTATTATTATTATTATTATTATTATTATTATTATTATTATTATTAACCCGACGCCACACAACACGTGCCTGTCGCAATTGCAGCGTGACATGATGATGACGTTGGCTGATCAGTCACGGGAAGACTGTAAACTACAGCTACGACAGTTTTTTATTTAAAAAAAAAAAGGAAGGAAGACTGGAGTTTAAGAATCCGACGACGTCAAGGTTCTTAGAGACGATGCACAAGTACCGATTGTTTCGCGGAAGGGGAAGGAAATAGGTCGCGCCCTTTGAAAGACACCATCCCAACATTTGCCTGGAGCGATTTAGGAGAAATCACGGGATACCTAAATGAGTATGGCTGGGTGCGGATGTGAACCGTCGTCCTCCCGAATGCAAGTTGTGTGTTAACAACTGCTCCACCTCACTCCGTATTAGTTACTCATGACGAATAAGATGGACTTTACTGTCGAAATTTCGAGTTCTTAATCTTTTAACGGGGCAAGAAGATAGAGGATTTTTTTTATAAACATCGTACACTGATTTGTAATGTAATAAAAGTTCGTCAAGCTACAGTGTGCTGTAAAATTTCAGGATGAGCTAGGTAAAGTAACATAACATATTAACTACGGAAATGAATGAAAGTGGTGGAGCATGACGCCACAGGTCTCCCTGTCGTGCACAGCAAGTCGGACGTCATATGGCGAGCGAGGTGGCGCAGTGGTAAATGGAAATGCCGTGTGGCTAGGGCCTCCCGTTGGGTAGACCGTTCGCCGGGTGCAAGTCTATCGAGTTGACGCCACTTCGGCGACTTTCGTGTCGATGGGGATGAAATGATGATGATAAGGACAACACAACACCCAGTCCCTGAGCGGAGAAAATCTCCGACCCAGCCGGGAATCGGACCCGGGCCATTAGGCATGACATTCCGTTGAGCTGACCACTCAGCTACCACGGGCGGACGGCGCAGTCGTTGGTGCACTGGACTCGCATTCGGGAGGACGACGGTTCAGACACGCGTCCGGCGATCCTGATAAAGGTTTTCCGTGGTTTCCCTAAATCGCTTCAGCCAAATGCCGGGATGGTTCCTGTAAAAGGGCGCGGCCGACTTCCATCTACATCCTTCCTTAATCCGATGGGACGGATGACATCGCTGTTTGATCCCCTCCCCCGAATCAAGCAACCTACCAACCACTGCGTGAGGTCAGCGTGACTATAGCGCCAAATGGGGTGGGCCCCATAACACGAGGCAGTTGAAGGAACGGGAAAAGATAATGTGTGTTAATAAGCGAACGACTCGGTGCGCTGTGGTTGTGTTTTTCATCACAACGTGGCCTGGAGGCAACATCTGGTTGACTTCAGACAAGGTATAACCCCCAGGAAACTGGTGGAAAGACGAAGTGTGGTGAGTGTAGCCTAGGAGTTTGATATTGCCAATGGCATTGTTTCACGTGCATGGGAAATGGTCCGATCCACAGGCACTGCTGCCCAAAGGAGAGGAGATGGCCGATCATGACCAAGAACAGCAGCAGGTGACAGCTACATTCTACAGCAGGCAAGAAGCGACCCACGTCAATCGGCGCGTCCAGTTGTACCCACATCTAGGCTAGGCGCAAATTGAGACGCGTATAGAACGTGTGACGTGACACGACACTGCAGCGCGACACGCACGTGCCGCACGAGTCGCGCGGGTGCAGCGCATATTGCGACGCGTACACCATACTTCGCACGCGCCGACTGGCGACGCTCTGCGCTGACAGAACCGAAGCGCGTGCAACCTGTTATCTATCACAAACGATTTTACAGAAACTATTCAACGAAAATATTGGATTTTTGCCTTACTTGTAGCGTTATATGTCAGCTTCGTGTGAAGTGCCCACCAGCTCGCTAATGACCATTCTTATTGTGGTGTACACATTTTAGTAAGACACTACGCAAAACTCAAAAAGTTTGCAACGAAAATTACTGGTCGCTATGGTTTTGCGTTTGGTGCGTATTACACCATATGTTGCTGCGTATGAAATTTAGCTAACATGTTGAATTTTTGTTTAGACTTGGGAGAAGGTCTCTATCTGCCTCCGATCTCGAGAAAATGGATCCCATGTAGCGCGCTCACTTCCGATCTCACGCCCGCGGGAACGAAACACTCGCATCTTTCATATCTCCTAAACCGGTCGAGACATCGAAACGAAAGTTTGGCGAATGATAGCACACAAGGAGGAGAGTATTTTGCCAATTCCTAAACACACGGAAATTTCTTATTTATGGCGACATAACAGTACTTATACTTCACGTTTTATTTTTTTCACTCCATTGACGATAATTTTTTAAGAATTATCGACAGCTAGCGAAGCAAGAGTTTCCTAGTATGAAAATAAACATGAAATGTTTTCTCTATGTTACTGCAAACCGACACTATGACGATTCTCGTAAGCTATTGAGCTCTGTGATTGCCAATTACTTGTTTAATGAGGCACTCCGTTTCAGAATTCTGTCGCAATAGCTGCTGTGAGAAGAGTTTGGCAAATTACACTGTGACAAAGGAAGTACAACTAAACCTGTCACGTCCGCAGCTCGTGGTCGTGCGGTAGCGTTCTCGCTTCCCACGCCCGGGTTCGATTCCCGGCGGGGTCAGAGATTTTCTCTGCCTCGTGATGAATGGGTGTTGTGTGCTGTCCTTAGGTTAGTTAGGGTTAAGTAGTTCTAAGTTCTAGGGGGCTGATGACCATAGATGTTAAGTCCCAAAGTGCTCAGAGCCATTTTTTTAAACCTGTCACCAAGAAAAATGTGGCCGTTACTCATAAATGGTGATGCTTCTTCGAATGAGAAAAGGTTAACCACTAACACAAAAATTGATTGCCAATTCTGTTGGAATTTGGGTGGATCCCCGTAACCCATCGTATTTATAACACTAAGCGACTGGATTGGAAACTTACCAAAGGATTGTATTCCTTCTTTTGATCTGAGCAGTATTAAAATAATGTCGAGCGTTCCTTCAGGCAGAATGATAGGCACGTGCCAGATACTGGTTACTCACCTAGGGCTTGCCAAACTGACAATGCGTGATCGCGAATGAAATAGTTGTTATTGAGAAAAATAAAGAACTGATGTGTCGCACAACACAATGGTCAGTGTATTGTCAGCAACGGAGGCTAATGCGCGCAACAAGAATGCAGAAGCTAGCCATGTGTGGCTTGTGAGTTGGGAGTTTGAAAAACATTGTCATGAAAGTTGATCTGCCTTTGTCAGCAGTACATTTCAACAAATTAAATATATCTAATCAAGACACTCTTTTAGGATATTCCTACTTTCGTAATAATACCGACCATTTTCTTCGTTTGTGTAGCCTGTTGTATAACTAGTTTATTAATGCTGATAATGTGCATGCAACAACTGAAATGCTTTTTCTCAATTTGTGACTGCTTTTCGACTGTTTGTAGCCTGTAGTGCAAATGTGATATTCACATGCGTGTAGTACAGTATGTCGTATTACATTATTACATCCATATCCATTTCCCGAGGACATGCAGATTTACTGTATGATTAAATGATGATGGCGTCCTCTTGGGTAAAATATTCCGGAGGTAAAATAGTCCCCCATTCGGATCTCCGGGCGCGGACTACTCAAGAGGACGTCGTTATCAGGAGAAAGAAAATTGGCGTTCTACGGATCGGAGCATGGAATGTCAGATCCCTTAACCGGGCAGGTAGGTTAGAAAATTTAAAAAGGGAAATGGATAGGTTAAGTTAGATATAGTGGGAATTAGTGAAGTTCGGTGGCAAGAGGAACAAGACTTTTGGTCAGGTGATTACAGGGTTATAAATACAAAATCAAATAGGGCTAATGCAGGAGTAGGTTTAATAGTGAATAAAAAAATAGGAGTGCGGGTTAGCTACTACAAACAGCATAGTGAACGCATTATTATGGCCAAGATAGACACAAAGCCCACGCCTACTACAGTAGTACAAGTTTATATGCCAACTAGCTCTGCAGATGATGAAGAAATTGATGAAATGTATGACGAGATAAAAGAAATTATTCAGGTAGTGAAGGGAGACGATAATCTAATAGTCATGGATGACTGGAATTCGTCAGTAGGAAAAGGGAGAGAAGGAAACATAGTAGGTGAATATGGATTGGGGGGAAGAAATGAAAGAGGAAGCCGCCTTGTAGAATTTTGCACAGAGCATAACTTAATCATAGCTAACACTTGGTTCAAGAATCATAAAAGAAGGTTGTATACATGGAAGAATCCTGGAGTTACTAAAAGGTATCAGATATATTATATAATGGTAAGACAGAGATTTAGGAACCAGGATTTAAATTGTAAGACATTTCCAGGGGCAGATGTGGATTCTGACCACAATCTATTGGTTATGAACTGCAGATTGAAACTGAAGAAACTGCAAAAAGGTGGGATTTTAAGGAGATGGGACCTGGATAAACTGAAAGAACCAGAGGTTGTAGAGAGTTTCAGGGAGAGCATAAGGGAACAATTGACAGGAATGGGGGAAAGAAATACAGTAGAAGAAGAATGGGTAGCTCTGAGGGAAGAAGTAGTGAAGGCAGCAGAGGATCAAGTAGGTAAAAAGACGAGGGCTAATAGAAATCCTTGGGTAACAGAAGAAATATTGAATTTAATTGATGAAAGGAGATAATATAAAAATGCAGTAAATGAAGCAGGCAAAAAGGAATACAAACGTCTCAAAAATGAGATCGACAGGAAGTGCAAAATGGCTAAGCAGGGATGGCTAGAGGACAAATGTAAGGATGTAGAGGCTTGTCTCACTAGGGGTAAGATAGATACTGCCTACAGGAAAATTAAAGAGACCTTTGGAGAGAAGAGAACCACTTGTGTGAATATCAAGAGCTCAGATGGCAACCCAGTTCTAAGCAAAGAAGGGAAGGCAGAAAGGTGAAAGGAGTATATAGAGGGTCTATACAAGGGCGATGTACTTGAGGACAATATTATGGAAATGGAAGAGGATGTAGATGAAGACGAAATGGGAGATAAGATACTGCGTGAAGAGTTTGACAGAGCACTGAAATACCTGAATCGAAACAAGGCCCCGGGAGTAGACAACATTCCATTAGAACTACTGATGGCCTTGGGAGATCCAGTCCTGACAAAACTCTACCATCTGGTGAGCAAGATGTATGAGACAGGCGAAATACCCTCAGACTTCAAGAAGAATATAATAATTCCAATCCCAAAGAAAGCAGGTGTTGACAGATGTGAAAATTACCGAACTATCAGTTTAATAAGTCACAGCTGCAAAATACTAACGCGAATTCTTTACAGACGAATGGAAAAACTGGTAGAAGCGGTCCTCGGGGAAGATCAGTTTGGATTCCGCAGAAATGTTGGAACACGTGAGGCAATACTAACCTTACGACTTATCTTAGAAGAAAGATTAAGAAAAGGCAAACCTACGTTTCTAGAATTTGTAGACTTAGAGAAATCTTTTGACAATGTTAACTGGAATACTCTCTTTCAAATTCTAAAGGTGGCAGGGGTAAAATACAGGGAGCGAAAGGCTATTTACAATTTGTACAGAAACCAGATGGCAGTTATAAGAGTCGAGGGGCATGAAAGGGAAGCAGTGGTTGTTATTCAATCTGTATATTGAGCAAGCAGTAAAGGAAACAAAAGAAAAATTCGGAGTAGGTATTAAAATTCATGGAGAAGAAGTAAAAACTTTGAGGTTCGCCGATGACATTGTAATTCTGTCAGAGACAGCAAAGGACTTGGAAGAGCAGTTGAACGGAATGGACAGTGTCTTGAAAGGAGGGTATAAGATGAACATCAACAAAAGCAAAACGAGGATAATGGAATGTAGTCAAATTAAATCGGGTGATGCTGAGGGAATTAGATTACGAAATGAGACACTTAAAGTAGTAAAGGAGTTTTGCTATTTAGGGAGTAAAATAACTGATGATGGTCGAAGTAGAGAGGATATAAAATGTAGACTGGCAATGGCAAGGAAAGCGTTTCTGAAGAAGAGAAACATCGAGTATAGATTTAAGTGTCAGGAAGTCGTTTCTGAAAGTATTTGTATGGAGTGTAGCCATGTATGGAAGTGAAACATGGACGATAACTAGTTTGGAAAAGAAGAGAATAGAAGCTTTCGAAATGTGGTGCTACAGAAGAATGCTGAAGATATGGTGGGTAGGTCACGTAACTAATGAGGAGGTATTGAATAGGGTTGGGGAGAAGAGGAGTTTGTGGCATAACTTGACTAGAAGAAGGGATCGGTTGGTAGGACATATTTTGAGGCATCAAGGGATCACAAATTTAGGATTGGAGGGCTGCGTGGAGGGTAAAAATCGTAGAGGGAGACCAAGAGATGAATACGCTAAGCAGATTCAGAAGGATGTAGGTTGCAGTAGGTACTGGGAGATGAAGAAGCTTGCACACGATATCTACATCTACATCTACATTTATACTCCGCAAGCCACCCAACGGTGTGTGGCGGAGGGCACTTTACGTGCCACTGTCATTACCTCCCTTTCCTGTTCCAGTCGCGTATGGTTCGCGGGAAGAACGACCGTCTGAAAGCCTCCGTGCGCGCTCTAATCTCTCTAATTTTACATTCGTGATCTCCTCGGGAGGTATAAGTAGGGGGAAGCAATATATTCGATACCTCATCCAGAAACGCACCCTCTCGAAACCTGGGGAGCAATTTACACCGCGATGCAGAGCGCCTCTCTTGCAGAGTCTGCCACTTGAGTTCATTAAACATCTCCGTAACGCTATCACGGTTACCAAATAACCCTGTGACGAAACGCGCCGCTCTTCTTTGGATCTTCTCTATCTCCTCCGTCAACCCGATCTGGTACGGATCCCACACTGATGAGCAATACTCAAGTATAGGTCGAACGAGTGTTTTGTAAGCCACCTCCTTTGTTGATGGACTACATTTTCTAAGCACTCTCCCAATGAATCTCAACCTGTTATCCGCCTTACCAACAATTAATTTTATATTATCATTCCACTTCAAATCGTTCCGCACGCATACTCCCAGATATATTACAGAAGTAACTGCTACCAGTGTTTGTTCCGCTATCATATAATCATACAATAAAGGATCCTTCTTTCTATGTATTCGCAATACATTACATTTGTCTCTGTTAAGGGACAGTTGCCACTCCCTGCACCAAGTGCCTATCCGCTGCAGATCTTCCTGCATTTCGCTACAATTTTCTAATGCTGCAACTCCTCTTAATACCACAGCATCATCCGCGAAAAGCCGCATGGAACTTCCGACACTATGTCATGGAGAGCATGGAGAGCTGCATCAAACCAGTCTCAGGACTGAAGACCACAACAACATCCAAGTAATCACAGTGAGACTTCTATACTTCAGATCTTGGACGCTTTTTACCAGGAGCGCAAAGGTATCACACCAGTGGAGATTATCCCTTTCTAAATTCTTGTAACAAATCGTACAGATATGCTAGCATACTAGGCAGCGATAACCTTGTTTTACTTTCCTGCCTTGCTTCTTAATCACATGATTTTATAATATTCATTGCTTTCTTATTCACTACCCTCTGTCCCTTCTAGCGATCTGAAAACATTGCGGGGGCATATGATACAATCCCAGCGGCCAATGGCTCACCAATTACTGAAGTACGTATTTTTCTTGACAGAAGAAAAGCAAAACAAAACTATACAGATATAAATAACAGAAAAGTATAACGTACTAACGAAGAAAGCTGGACCGTTTAAATGGCGAAAAACGGAACACTACCCAAAGGCAATAATATTTAGAACTCAGTAAGGCAAAATTTATCCTATGGGCAATACTACCACTGCTCATATGCTCAGTTCCGATGTGAGCATATGGCGGGGCTACTTTACCGCTCCCCGCCTCAGGCTAGGCGCAAATTGAGACGCGTATAGCGCGTGTGGCGCGACGCAGCGCAGCGCAGCGCGCGTTTTTGTAACATCACAGGTTCAAATGGGACCGCGCAAATTGCGACGCGACGCGACTGGGACGCGACACGCGCCTGCGCCAGGTCGCGCGGCGAAGGCTAGGTGCAAATTGAGACGCGTATAGCACGTGTGACGTGACACGACACTACAGCGCGACACGCACGTACCGCACGGGTCGCGCGGGTCCAGCGCATATTGCGACGCGTACACCAACTTCGCACGAGCCGACTGGCGACGCTCTGCGCTGACAGAACCGAAGCGCGTGCAACCTGTTATCTATCTCAAACGATTTTACAGAAACTATTCACCGAAAATATTGGATTTTTGCCTTACTTGTAGCGTTATATGTCAGCTTCGTGTCGAAGTGCCCACCAGCTCGCTAATGGCCATTCTTATTGTGGTATACACATTTTAGTAAGACACTAAGCAAAACTCAATAAGTTTGCAATGAAAATTACGGGTCGCTATGATTTTGCATTTGGTGCGTATTACACCATATGTTACTGCGTATGAAATTTAGCTAACATGCTGAATTTTTGTTTAGACTTGGGAGGAGGTCTCTATTTGCCTCCGACCTCGAGAAAATGGATCCCATGTAGCGCGCTCACCTCCGATCTCACGCCGGCGAGAATGAAATACTCGCAACATCCCTCATAGCTCCTAAACCGCTCGAGACATCGAAACGAAAGTTTGGTGAATGATAGTACACAAGGAGGAGTGTGTTTTACCAATTCTTAAACACACGGAACTTCCTTACCTATGGCGATATATCAGTACTTATACTTCCTTTTTTATTCATTCACTCCAGTGACTGTAAGTTTTTAAGAGCTATCGACAGCTAGCGAAACAAGAGCTTCCTAGTATGAAGCCGGCCGGGGTGACCGAGCGGTTCTAGGCGCTACAGTCTGGAACCGCGCGACCGCTACGATCGCAGGTTCGAATCCTGCCTCGGGCATGGATGTGTGTGATGTCCGTAGGTTAGTTAGGTTTAAGTAGTTCTATGTTCTAGGGGACTGATAACCTTAGAAGTTAAGTCCCATAGTGCTCAGAGCCATTTGAACCTAGTATGAAAATAAACATGAAATTTCTTCTTTTATATTACTGCAAACCGACACTATCTGGTTTTTCGTCATCCATTGAGCTCTGTGATTGCCAATTACTTGTTCAATGAGGCACTCTGTTTCGAAATTCTGTCTCAATAGCTGCTGTGAGATGAGTTTGGCAAATTACACTGTGACAAAGAAAGTACAATTAAACCAGCCACCAAGAGAAATGTGGCCATTATTCACAAACGGTGATGCTTCTTCGAATGAGAAAAGGTGAACAACTCACACAAAAATAGATTGCCAATTCCGTTGGAATTTTGGTGGAATCCCCGTAACCCAACGTATTTTAACACTGAGCGACTCGAATGGAAACTTACCAAAGGATTGTATTCCTTCTTTTGATCTGAGCAGTATTAAAATAATGACGATCGTTCCTTCAGGCGGAATGACAGGCACATGCCAGATACTTGTTACTCATCTTCGGCTTGCCAAACTGACATTGTGTGATTGCGAATAAAATAGTTGTTATTGAGAAAAACAAACAATTGATCTGTCGCACAACACAATGGTCAGTGTATTGTCAGCAGCGGACGATAATGCGCGCGACAGGAATGCATATGTGCCTTGTCAGCTGGAGTTCGAAAAACATTGTCATTAAAGTAGATCTGCCTTTGTCAGCGGTACATTTCAACAAATTAAATATATCTAATCATAACACTCCTTTAGGATATTCCTACTTTCGTAATAATACCGACAATTTTCTTCATTTATGTAGCCTGTTGTATAATTAGTTAATTAATGCTGATCAAGTGCATGCAACAATTGAAATGCTTTTTCTCATCACGGCGAACCAATTAAAACATTGTTATTTGTGACTGCATTTCGACTGCTTCTAGCTTGCAGTGGAAATATGGTGTTCACATGCATGTAGTACAGTGTGTCGTATTACATTATTACATCCATATCAGAGTAATCACAGTGAGACTTCTATACTTCAGATCTTGGACGCTTTTTACCAGATGCACAAAGGGATTACACCTGTGGAGATTATCCCTTTCTAAATTTTTGTAACAGATCGTACAGATACGCTAGCTTACTAGGCAGCGAGAATATAACCTTGTTTTACTTTCCTACCTTGACTCTTAATCACATGATTTTATAATATTCCTCGCTTCCTTATTCACTACCCTCTGTCCCTTCTTGCGATCTGAAAACATCGCGGAGGCATATGATACAACCCCAGCGGCCAATGGCTCACCAGTTACTGAAGTATGCATTTTTCTTGACAGAAGAAAAACAAAAACAAAACAATACAGATATAAATAACAGAAAATATAATGTACTAACGAAGAAAGCTGGAGCGTTTAAATGACGAAAAACGAAACACTACCCAAAGGCAATAAAATTTAGTATACAGTAAGGCAAAATTTATCGTATGTGCAATACTACCACTGCTCATATGCACCGTTCCGATGTGAGCATATGGCCGGGCTACTTCTCCGCTCCCCGCCTCAAATTTCCCACGGTGCTAGCAAGGCACGGGCGACGCGCGGCGCGAGAAACTGTGCCTCAACCACAACGCCGCGCGACCTGGCGCAGGCGCGTGTCGCGTCCAAGTCGCGTCGCGTCGCAATTTGCGCGGTCCCATTTGAACCTGTGATGTTACAAAAACGCGCGCTGAGCTGCGTCGCGCCACACGCGCTATACGCGTCTCAATTTGCGCCTAGCCTCAGATTCCCACGGTTCTAGCGAGGCACGCTCGACGCGCGGCGCGAGAAACTGTGCCTCAACAACAACGTCGCGCAACCTGGCGCAGGCGCGTGTCGCGTCCCAGTCGCGTCGCGTCGCAATTTGCGCCGTCCCATTTGAACCTGTGATGTCACAAAAACGCGCGCTGCGCTGCGTCGCGCCACACGCGCTCTACGCGTCTCAATTTGCGCCTAGCCTTGGACTGCAAGGCACGCAAAATCACGCTCCACACTGTCATGGCCACTGCATGAGGGTGGTGTCTCTGTTCGACGACCAGTTCGTTGCGTTCCACTGACACTCGCACATCGGCGGCACCTTTTGCAATGGTGCCAAGAGCATGGAGACTGGACTACTGAGGAGTAGTGGTCACATGCTCTTCTCGGGTGAGAGCAGATTCAGTCTGAATAGTGATTCTGGACGTACACTTATATGGCGAGAGGCGGGAACACGTGGTGCACCCAGGAACATTTTCGGACATTATCGTTTTGGTTGTGGGGACGCATAGCATTGCCTGGGAGTTCTAACCTCTAAATTTATGGACACGCTACACTCATCAGTCAATGTTGTAATACTGTACACCTGTACGCGTTACCCAAGTGCTTCTTATCAGGGTGCATTCAGCTGTGGCTTCAGTTTTATGTTTAACAACGCCCGATCGCATCGGACAACGCAGGTAGAGTAGCTCTTGAAACGAGAGGATATTCAGTGAATGGACTGACCTGCCCATTCCCTCTGCTTAAATCCCAATGGACATATATGGGAATGGAATGCATTGAGAAGACTTAGTGCAATATGTCCGCATGCACCAACGACCGTCCATCAACTGTCAACCGCACTGGTGGAGGAATGGAACCCCCTACCACAAGAACTGCTAATCAGCCTTGAGGCCAGCATGGGAGTGCTTTGTACAGCATGCACTGCCGGCCGTGATGGTCACGCGCCCTGTTAACAAGCATACTCTAATGTCCAGGGGACCATTATAAATCGCGATGACTTCAGCGTAATTACTGTCTTTGAAGAAAAGTGTCGTCTCTGTTCGTATCATTGCGTAGATCTCTCAGTTAGCCTCTGTATACACAGTACCAGTTCTTTCGACATACGGTCCAAGTTTCATCGAGCTATCTTACCTTGGTAGTGACACATGAGAAAGTTTCTGTCGTCCTTAAGTATTGCACATCAGTGTATTTTGTCAGTTGATATTTGAGGTTTCCATGGTTGTATTTTAAGATGTGAAAACAGCATTCAACATGCGATTAACAGTTCGTCCAACAAATACTATGCGGCCAACTGTTGATAAACAAGAAGTTCGAAAGCGGTAATAGTAAGAAATAATAAACTCTTGAAAATGTCGTCAAGTAAATAGTAGCTGTTTTTATACCAAATCCTAAAATCTTGTCACTTTATCTTCTGGGACCTCTATTACTGTTAAGTGTTTCGCCTGAATGTAGGAATACAGAATGAGTGAAATAGTTTATATACTTGAGGTTCGTCGCTGAGGGTTAGATAAAATAAACGACAACAAGTAACTTAAAGTGCGAAACAAAAACGCTGGACTGCATACCATTGCGAGTCCTGGGGAGATGTATCTTCTCTGTGAAGAAAGTAGCTCATAAGATCCATACAAATAAACAAGTCCTGCGTCAGTCACTATGTGTTTTGATGGTTCACACCATTAGCTTCAGTGGAGAATTGTTTACATGTCTGGCGTTGGTGAAGAGTACTGACGTCTCTGCGCAGTTGCAGACCAAGGGCAGTGTATGATATTTTGCATCTTTTGCTAATGATAGAAATTGTTTATTTAGAAAAATGACTTACTGACAGTGTATTGTACTTACGAGGAAGGCAGAACTGTAAAAAGTCGGTATACTGTTGTCTGATGTATGTCCTCCCCACTGCTCATAACGTTTATAATGTCACTTCAGAGGTGTTATACATGTTACAGACATGTTTGTTTGCATTGAATACAGAGATAAAAGATTAAATGGTTTCTACATACGTTTTCCTTTTTAAAAAAACATGAATGGGCTGCACCAGAATATTTATATGTGCACAGTTCAGTTACTATATTAGGTAGTTACAAACACATTTTTAAATATGAATCTGCTGCAGCATTGGACACAAAAATAATGATTAAATTGTTATATACATAAACATGTTTTCCTTTTTTTAAAAAAATGTGAATGGGCTTCACGTGAGTATAGATATGTGTACACTTAAATTATTATATTAATTTCTTATATATAAAACGATTACAAGAGATCATGCTTTTGTATAATAGGCTGAACTTATTGACGTTTGAATAGGAGTGGTTTCATTAATTGCTGTACTGTGAAACTGTAAATTATGAGAATGCTTTCAATATTTTGTCAAAGCTTTTGGAAAAGTTTCTTTCTATGTACACTCCTGGAAATTGAAATAAGAACACCGTGAATTCATTGTCCCAGGAAGGGGAAACTTTATTGACACATTCCTGGGGTCAGATACATCACATGATCACACTGACAGAACCACAGGCACATAGACACAGGCAACAGAGCATGCACAATGTCGGCACTAGTACAGTGTATATCCACCTTTCGCAGCAATGCAGGCTGCTATTCTCTCATGGAGACGATCGTAGAGATGCTGGATGTAGTCCTGTGGAACGGCTTGCCATGCCATTTCCACCTGGCGCCTCAGTTGGACCAGCGTTCGTGCTGGACGTGCAGACCGCGTGAGACGACGCTTCATCCAGTCCCAAACATGCTCAATGGGGGACAGATCCGGAGATCTTGCTGGCCAGGGTAGTTGACTTACACCTTCTAGAGCACGTTGGGTGGCACGGGATACATGCGGACGTGCATTGTCCTGTTGGAACAGCAAGTTCCCTTGCCGGTCTAGGAATGATAGAACGATGGGTTCGATGACGGTTTGGATGTACCGTGCACTATTCAGTGTCCCCTCGACGATCACCAGTGGTGTACGGCCAGTGTAGGAGATCGCTCCCCACACCATGATGCCGGGTGTTGGCCCTGTGTGCCTCGGTCGTATGCAGTCCTGATTGTGGCGCTCACCTGCACGGCGCCAAACACGCATACGACCATCATTGGCACCAAGGCAGAAGCGACTCTCATCGCAGAAGACGACACGTCTCCATTCGTCCCTCCATTCACGCCTGTCGCGACACCACTGGAGGCGGGCTGCACGATGTTGGGGCGTGAGCGGAAGACGGCCTAGTGGTGTGCGGGACCGTAGCCCAGCTTCATGGAGACGGTTGCGAATGGTCCTCGCCGATACCCCAGGAGCAACAGTGTCCCTAATTTGCTGGGAAGTGGCGGTGCGGTCCCCTACGGCACTGCGTAGGATCCTACGGTCTTGGCGTGCATCCGTGCGTCGCTGCGGTCCGGTCCCAGGTCGACGGGCACGTGCACCTTCCGCCGACCACTGGCGACAACATCGATGTACTGTGGAGACCTCACGCCCCACGTGTTGAGCAATTCGGCGGTACGTCCACCCGGCCTCCCGCATGCCCACTATACGCCCTCGCTCAAAGTCCGTCAACTGCACATACGGTTCACGTCCACGCTGTCGCGGCATGCTACCAGTGTTAAAGACTGCGATGGAGCTCCGTATGCCACGGCAAACTGGCTGACACTGACGGCGGCGGTGCACAAATGCTGCGCAGCTAGCGCCATTTGACGGCCAACACCGCGGTTCCTGGTGTGTCCGCTGTGCCGTGCGTGTGATCATTGCTTGTACAGCACTCTCGCAGTGTCAATGTGTTCTTTTTTCCATTTCCAGGAGTGTATATGGATTTCTAGTTCATGTAGAGACATTCTGTGTCCTCTGTTATATGTGTGTAATATTTCAAGGTTGTTTTCGACGTTGTCAAATGGTTGTCCTGTATCTTTCACAAGGGAGGCTATTGTAGATTTGTATGGTGTGTTGTATCGGACGACGTCGATATGTTCTTTGAATCTGGTGTGGAAATTACGTCCTGTTTGACCTACTTATTGATCTGGACATTTACTCAATATGATTTTATACATGCCGGAGAATGAAACTTTATCTTGAATGCTTTTTAAGTTATGATGATGTCTTTTGCAAATTTTAGTTTTTGTATGGAATGCAATTCTTATTTAGGGTGGCTTGAAGATATGGGCAATTTTTAGATGTCACCGAGATGCGTGATACATCTTGTTAGTATATTTTTTTGGTCCTTGGTAGTTACTATGTTCATTTTATTTTTTTATTTAATTGTCTATTAATGTGGCTTTATACCCATTAGCTTCAGCTATTTGTTTCATGACTTTTACTTCACTCTGGAGGCTCTCATCACTCAGTGGGATTTTTAGAGCTCTATGGATCATTGAGCGGTAAGCTGCTAGTTTCTGCATGTTGGGCATGCAGGAGGAAGCATGTATGTTTATGTCTGCGGTGACTGGTTTCCTGTAAATCTAGAAGACATATTTGTTATCTTGTTTGCAGATGGTTAAATCGAGGAAGTTAATGGTATTATTTATTTCCTGTTCACAGGTGAATTTAATATTCTTGTGCATTTTGTTGAATGTTTGGAGGATGCCTTGGACATCGTCTTTGTATCCCTCATCAATGAACGGAAATGTGCCATCATGGTCCGACTTTATGCACTGTTCGTCATTCTGGTATCCACACAATGTTCAAAGAGCTGAAAAAAGGCGGAAGTTTGAGAAAATATCAGCGCAACTGCAGGGATACGGTAGCCACTCTACCTAGCATATAGGGAGACACATTTTCATTTTGATTGTAGATTGCAATTAAAAGCCTGTACTTGTCACTGAAAGAGTGAAATTTCTGAGTATGTAAAAAGCTGAACTCTTTGGTTGGACACCACAGAAAACGATTATGAGATGAAGGAAAATTATGTGAACCGTACGATGTGTAGGGTGGCGAAGAAGAATTATCGCCAAATAACCTTACTTAAGTAACTTTCGAAAGTATTCGAACAAAATAATATACTAAAGAGTAATTTCACTTTTAAGTAGGAAAAATTTACTTAGTACATTACTGTTGTAATTCCAGAAGAATTCGTCGACTGCGGATGACATTTGTATATTCACTCGCCATACGTTACAAGCATTAAATAATGAAATGTTCCCAGGTTTTTGTGATCTGTCCAAGGCATTTGATAGTGTAGAACACGTTACTCTCTGAGGAAAACTTAAATTTTATGGCAGTAATTGCTTTACGAAAAATTGATACGAACCATATTTAAAGAACGGAATGTAAAAAGTGTACTGAATAGATGAAATAATGTTGAAAGGGAAGAAAATTTTAGTGACTGGCGAAAAATCACAGAAGGAGTCCCATAGGACTCTATTTATGGTGCACTTCTATTCATAGTGTATTTGAGTGATCGCTCACTTGACGTTCATAAGCAGAACTTATATTTTTTGCAGACGATACTAGAGTTACAATAAACCCCATTAGTGATCAAAAACACGAATAATCTTTTTAATTATGTTTGTCAAAGAATTTTTAAGTGGTCCTCTGATGATGTATTTTCCCTTCATTTTGAGGAAAAAGACTATACTCAGTTCTGTACAGCAAATAGATTCATGGAAATGAACAGGAGAGGGTAAACAGAATAGAATGCTCCAAATCTTTTGGTGTGCATGCTGTTGAAAACTTGAAGTTGAAGAAATACATCTTTGAGCTCATTAAAGAGTTTAGTTGTTACTTCTCCTCTTCGTATTATCGGTAGTCTCGGAATGAAATGAATCAACGTTGTAACATATTTTGTATGGTTCCATTCAATAATGTCTTAAGGCCTAATTTTCAGGGGTAACTCACCATCTACAAAGAAAATACTGATTGCACAAAAGGGAGCAGTAAGAATAATATGTTTACCTACTGTGGTCTTCTTAGTGCCCCTTCAAGTAGTTCTGTATTTTATTATCTTCACATTATGTATACATTATACACATATTCGCCAGTGAAATTCGTCATAAATAATCCATCACAATTTAAGAAGAACAGTGATGTCCATACCTACAACACTAGAAGAAAAAAAATTACGTTATTGCCAATTACTGAACTTATCAGGGGCTCAGAAAGGAGTTCAATACGTATAAACAGAAATTCTAATCACTTGCCCAACCACATGATATGTCTGACAGGTTTTTAATCTAATCTGATATCACTTCTTCTGGACAACTCCTTCAATCCCATAGACTAATTTTTATTTAAAAACTGACAGCATGTAAAGAAACTAGTCTCGAGTGTAGTTTCAAGAGTAAAATTGAAAAATAATATGTTCATTAATGCTAAGTTTGGGCCAGAGTGTCATTTCGAAACTTGTAAATGGCAAGAATGTAGTTTTTCACCGGAGATAATGATTTACACGTTACCTATAACTTGACTGATTCCACGTCATTTCAATCTATGAACCACGTAACTAGGTAAGTACTCAACTGACGAATGTAGGGTGACGTTTGTCTGTCATTCTGGAGGGAGGAGGCTGTCCAGCCAAATTTGGGTTGTCCGTGGTTTCACTAAATAACTTAAACGCAAATGCCAGGATGGTTCCCTTGAAAAGGTATTACAGGTATTCAAAAATGTTTCTGCTTGCTGATGACACCAGCTTGGTAATGAAGGATCTTGTGTGTAATATTGAAACAGTATCAAATAATGTAGTTCGTGAAATAAGTTCGTGTGGCTTGTGGAAAATAATTTGACGCTAAATCACAGTAAGACTCAGTTTTTACAGTTTCTAACTCACAATTCAACAAGAACCGATATTTCGATCAGACATAATGGGCATATTATAAGCGAGACGGAACAGTTCAAGTTCCTAGGCTTTCGGATATATAGTAAGCTGTTGTGGAAAGCTCATGTTCAGGATCTTGTTCAGAAACTAAATGCTGCTTTATTTACTATTAGAACAGTATCTGAAATAAGTGACAGTTCAAAACGAAAAGTAGTCTACTTCGCATATTTTCATACGCTTATGTCATATGGTATTATTTTTTGGGGTAATTCTTCTGATTCAAAAAGTGTATTTTTGGCTCAGAAACGGGCTGTTCGAGCTACATGTGGTGTAAGTTCGAGAACCTCTTGTCGACCCCTATTCAATAGTCTGGGAATTCTGACAGTGCCCTCACAGTATATATTTTCTTTAATGTCGTTTGTTGTTAGCAATATTAGCTTATTCCCAAGAGTTAGCAGCTTTCACTCAGTTAATACTAGGCAGAAATCAAATCTGCATGTGGAATGCACTACCTTGACTCTTGTGCAGAAAGGATTGCAGTATTCTGCTTTATCCGTTTTCAATAAGCTACCACAAGAACTCAAAAATCTTAGCAGTAGCCCAAACACTTTTAAATCTAAACTGAAGAGTTTCCTCATGGCTCACTCCTTCTATTCTGTCGAGGAGCTCCTGGAAGAGCTGAAAAATTAAGGAAATTCTAGTGTTACATTGTTGATTCTCTTGATTTAAACTTACGACTTGTCGCCTGAATATGTTTCTTATATTTCATTTTATCTGTTTCTACTATCGTGTTATAATTTCAGGTGTTGATTCGTTCCATGACCATAGAGACTTCTCCTTAATTTGGCCCCACGGAACAATAAATAGATAAATAAACAAAAAAGGATGTGGCTTCCACCTAGCCCGAGCTAATGATGTCATCGTCGATGAGACCTTAACCTTCTTTCCCTCCACCCTTGAATAAACTATTTCGGAATGCAAACAACCCATCTTCTATGACAACACGTTTCGACAAATGGAGTTCATATTTCGAAGAACAGGCGCCAACTGGAACCGACCGTGAATACCGCTGAGGACGAAGTCGTGCATGACTACGGTAGGTGCCTGGACGAATGGTTTTCGGCTGCTAAGCCGTATCAGAAGCAAAAGTGGGTCGTCAGGTACTCTAACGTTCCTTCAAACTAAAGCCAGAACGGCTTCTTCGATAAGCCAATTATCTATGATTCAGAGAAGCAAACTGAAAAGCGACCCAATGGACGCATCGTGAGTCACAATCTACGAGAAAGGTGCCTTAACTCGACATTCCAAACCGGCTGTCTTCAGGGAAGTTGAGCTCTCCATCCTCAGTCTTTCTGAGAACAAAAGAGATTATCTTAATCGCTCACTTCGAAGGCTGTATCTACAGTAACACTCCTCTGTGGTAATCTGGCAGACAGTATTTTCTATTCGTGCGTTTTCACGTATAGTAAGGTCGTTCGAATCGGGCCGGGAGATGAATCCCGTCAGTTCTACAAATCTCCTTCTGATTGGCCCATTCCAAGTGATAAAGAAAGAGCCATTACATAGTGATGACCTTTGAAACTCGGTATATGAAGTAGAAGACATTGCCAGGTGTGTTCATTGAATTTCTTCCTGCATGAAAACTCTTTCTATGCCTCCGATTAATTCTGGAATATAAATAAGCAGTAAGCTTCCGTTGTTTCACTGTTCCAGCAACAAATGTTAAATCCGAAGCACGATTCTCGGATCTCGATGACATGCAGGTTAGGGATACAGATGCTGGAAAATTCGAAAAAGAGACTATGGCAAATGTGCAGTGGACTGCGATAGTTGGATAAATATATACGGACAAGTGGAGGGAAGAATTACAGGCATACACACCGATTCAATTTTTTAAAATATTACTATACAGTCCGATTGTGTACTCAGATTGGTAGCGGAACGCGTACTTTTAATACGCGATGTCACGCATCGGACGGGCAGGCGTTAATCGCGTCACTCGCGTGAATTTCCTCTGCTGACGCTTTTCGCATCGGAAGTTCAACAACAGACTCAATCTCCGATAATTGATTTTCCTTGTCGTTTCAACGTGTATTTATGACGAATATATACCACATTGACTCCATTCTATTCGATTATAAAACAGTACTCACGCCGGAAACAAGGAAACGTGCTGTGGGACCCTTTCAAATGAAACGTGGAGAACACATATTGTTGGTAAATTATATCGAACCACTAGAAAATGAAACTGAAACTGTCAAGGTAGACGTAAAGTAATTTGAATTACGAAATACGAGCAAAGCTGCCACGTAAATAATTACATACAAATCAGCCTCGCTAAAAATTCTACACTACTGGTAAAAAGTTTTCGATCACCCATGATAAGAACTAAATACTTTAGTTGAACGTAGACACAACTTGTACAAACTAAACAGACCAATAAAATAAATATTCTTTCTCTCATTAAGTACAATACAATACAGTTTAAGTTTCAGCCTCTCCAAAGAATCCACCCTTTGCCTTCAGAACAGCTACACAAACTGTTTGCGTTCTGGAGATTAGATTTTGTATTGTTTTCTTGTAGATATTGCAGTCCAACACGTCTGTAAATTGTTCCATAGATCCTCAAAATTAAATGACCTTTCTTTTCTTATCTCTCTGTCAAAATCATCCCACAAGAGTTCATGGGATTTCAGTCAATTGTCCGATTTGGTTAAATCATATTCTTTAGTTCCCCATATTTCTCTGTCCTATTGATATAGCCTCTGAACAGGATCATTATCCTGTTGCAAAACAAATCCATGACCAATACGTCTCTTGTCAGATGGAACTGCATTATTCATCAGTATCAAGTGACAGCCTTTGTAACGGTAACACCCACCACTTTAAACAGCAATCGATGCTAACGTTAAACCTCTGCGAGGAATTTTTGAGAAAGTTGTGACCGTGAGGTAACCTAATGGGAACAGAACAATCACACTGGGATTCGTTTCCGAAAACACTCCAGCATTATATAACCAACAGTAAACAGGCGGGTCAGGAACGGACGTTCTCCCAGTACAAAAGCAAGTTGTAACATTACTTTTTAATATCGGTCACCAGCCTAATTAGGCATTCTTGTGTCAAGCAATATAATAAAGCAGAAGGCAGTGCTGAGGCTAACTTAACATTCTTTGAAACGCACATCAAACTCTTTCTTTATATCTGTTCACACTACAACACAGTATCCTAACCTTGCAAATAAATGTACTACTAACTTGGAAGACAAACAAATGGCCAATGAGATAGCCAACAGTAACTTATGCCTCTCAACGACACGTACCGTAAATGAACCAGATGCAGCAGCTTATAGAACCAGTCACCTACGCAACTGAAACTAATAGCATTACTAAACAGGAAAGAGCATGAAATGATTCTGACTTAAATCAGGGGGTCTATTAATGATCACACTCTATAGCATCGTTGTTTAGTACAGGGTCTCTATGCTTGTGCATTAACCAACTTGCAACAGAATAGCTAACACAGCAAATATTTCTTACTTAAACTCAGTTTGGAGCAGTTAAACAGAACGATAAACCAACTACAGTGGCTCCGAAGGAGCATTTGCTTTGCCTCACTAACTAACTAGCCTAGCACATGAGGGGCCCTTATACTTTCATGGTTTGGAGAACCACGCTCATTAGCAAAACTACACAAGTATGTATGAAAAATGGTAAATATTCTGATTAGTAATTATTAACTAAGTAACACACAACAAACTACAACTCTTTCAATAACAAATGTGCTTTGATAAGCAATCTTTTAACCTACTCAAAATACAGTTGTCTGTGCAAATGCCACCACAATATTAAATTCAAATTCAAACACTTTCTCATGAAATGAAGACTGATAAAACTTTGTAATTCCGAGCAAAGTGCATAAATGCAACAATTAATTATCTTTTTCACTTCAGATCAGTATTATTGTTCTTTTAACAATAACTTTACCATTTTCAGGCAGCTGTTCAAGTAAGGCAAATTATTTAAGAAAATGACTGCAGATTGATTTAAAAGTGCACTGGAAATAGAGTATTTCTTAAACTGTAAAACTGAACTTTAAACACTACGACTCCACAAATTAGAAAGCAATCACAACCATTTTTACAGCTGCCTAATATGTCTTTCCATAATAAATTAGGACACTCGGAATTAAATTCACTAGAATAGGATTCCTGACCAGGTTTGTGATTTGGGAAAATCACAGTTGTAAGATGGAGTTTTTAGCAACACCACAATTAATATTAAAATCAACCAAATTCCAAATTATAAACAATTTTGTGGAAGGTTGGTGGCGCTGGTGGCGTAATTTGCAGTGGCTGTTTACATGCAGCGATGCAGTCGTGGCAGTACTGTTGGCCTCGCCCTGTTACAGATCGTCTTGGCGTTGGAATTATATTTTTACAGGGCCAAAAACCATGCCATGATAACTGTAGCATCAAGGGCCATACATACCGCTCTTAAGCTCCTCTGGCCTCAAAAATCCAAAGAATATGAGCCATAATGATCCGCTATTGCTAGCGAGATGTTAACCACAGCACTGCTCAGCCCTGACTCCATACCCACCACAATGGACAAGTTGCCACTTGGGCGCCAACCACACGTTTTCCACTCTGCCAGACTACTTATTTAGCTGCAGGGCTTCCCCACATCTTTTACATTCCGCCCTACCTACCCTAACTATGGACCAAGTCATTTACAGTGCTTTATACTGTGTAATAATCATTCCAGTAGTTATTTAAATCCACGAGCACAATTTAAATAACATCGTTCAAGAAGTTCACATACCTGAAATATGTATATGTGGTCAAAGAATTTCCACGACAGATACAACACTCTATATAAGCAACACTACATACTGATACAGGAATATTGAAACAGATACAAAATAGGTCTAAAATCGCTGTTACACCTTTCTTCACTGGTGTTCCATTAATTTTCACGTCACCGACTTTATCACATTCAAAACATCCCCACACCATGGCCGACCCCCCACCACACTTCACCGTAGGCGTCACACACTGACTCTTCACAGGTTCTCCTTGTAGTAGACGAACAAACATTCGACGATGGCTCCCAAACACTTCAGACTGAGATTCGTCCCTGAATAACACCTTGGATCATTGCTGCACGCTCCAGTTTTGATATTGCTGTACCCATTGCAGTCCTTTCACCTTCTTTTGTTCGCATTAAAGGCTTTTTGAGTGCTATGCACCTTGCAAGGCGTTTGTTTTTTATGGACCTTACATGAGTTTGATACATAACGACAGGACGATACAGTATGAGATCATCAGAAAATAATAATTATATTATATCAACAAAAGGCAATTGCAGTTCAGTTAATCTAATGTACCGAAAACTAACAAAACAATCTCTACCGATATAGATTGGCATGAACAAACAAGTTAAAGTGAAACGCATTTTGGAGACGAACCGAGCAGGTGGTTAATGATACTGTAAAACCCCCATTTAGCTAGAGAATGGCGAGCTTCAGTGCAGAAAGGATACGCCCAGAACAATACATTATTCCTTTTAACGTAAATAAGACTTGACTGAGGGTAAGTGGCTGTACATCATTAACAGGGCTAGGCTGTGACCGATCAAGAAAAATAAAAATGTATTCACCTCTTGCAAGACGGTGAATGGCTGAAGCCATGCTTGGTGACGCAAACGTGACACGGTGGGGAGATCCCCATTATATAAAAGCATTTTGAGACCTCAAATTTCTATCTCCCTCACTCTTGTCTTGCAGTGGACGCACAACTGTATGGAAATAAGCGAGGGCATTGAGAGCTTTACTTTCTGTGAAGTGAGGACGATACACTTCATGTATCATGATGACAGATAGCAAAGTGGTAGTTAATTATTTCTGCGAGAATTTTTGTAGTCAAAGAAATTGTGCACATTTCTCCAACCCATAGAGAGTGTTCAATAGCCATTATTTCAACTAGAGAAGGATTACCGTTCTACGGAACGCACGGAAGTTGTGACTGAATAAATTCAGTCAAGGTCAGAGTAGGGAATTAGAATTTCAGATCCAGCATGGAGACAACGCCGTTGCAGATGCCATTTTGTAAAGTACCCTCACACATTAGGCCACAGTAAATGTTGAGTCTAGATTTTGCTCACTCCAACTTGCGCACACTTAACTATTGAATATCAAAAACTAGGATACTGACCTACCCTCACATTGATTACATAATAGCTTTTTCACTGGTTCAAAAAGTAATTTTATTCTCCACCAACTCAGTGTATTGACCAGCTATGACAACATAGATTTAAATGAGCTAATGAGGATTTTTAATAATCATTGTTTCCTGTGATAAAAAATTTTCATGTCTAGAGATAACGATTTTAATGATCGTCATTTCAGTGTATCCAAGAATTAAATATTTTGTTACTGAGTGTCAAAAGTAATTGAACATGATTGTTGTTTATCACTTGACCCCTGAAAGCAACAGTTGATAACTTATATGTAGAGTAAAAAAGGGAATAGCTGTGTTGTCTTTCTAGAATAGACCCCAAACATTCACTTTTATTAATTCATGCCTTCTAGGTACGTCACAGCAGCATTTCTAACGATTTTTGTTACAATTTGGACCTGATATTACCTGCCTTACAGGGTCAGGGTCATATTTATTTAGAGTGACTGTTTGACACCCTGAGTTTGAGAAGACAGTCCAGATGTTTTGTCCATTTGCGCACTAAGTGGTAAGCTAAGTTTGCAGATACAAAGGTTGGACGCATGACAACCTCTAAAAACTTCGTTCACAAAGTCGGCATTCCACTGATGATGCTGGAGTTGCCCACATACATTTTACTTGCTCGCCAATTTTAGCTACAGTTCGAGTCCACTGACGTTTACTCCGATCCCTTATAAACTGATCTTTCCTGTATGATGTTACTCAGGGTCTTCCAGATCGTGAAACACTTGCACTGTCACTGGTTTGATTGAACGGCTGCAATGCATACACCACTGTAGATTGGGCTATGCCAACTTTTGGTGGTATTGTTCTGCTAGAACAGCTTTCCTGATACAGAGCTACAATTTCAGCACATTTTCAAGTCCAGTCTCCTGCTTCTGTCCCTTCAGAATGGAATATGGTATGAATCTGATCAGGTATATGAACACACTGCTAAATGCACATAATACACTCCTGGAAATGGAAAAAAAGAACACATTGACACCGGGTTGTCAGACCCACCATACTTGCTCCGGACACTGCGAGAGGGCTGTACAAGCAATGATCACACGCACGGCACAGCGGACACACCAGGAACCGCGGTGTTGGCCGTCGAATGGCGCTAGCTGCGCAGCATTTGTGCACCGTCGCCGTCAGTGTCAGCCAGTTTGCCGTGGCATACGGAGCTCCATCGCAGTCTTTAACACTGGTAGCATGCCGCGACAGCGTGGACGTGAACCGTATGTGCAGTTGACGGACTTTGAGCGAGGGCGTATAGTGGGCATGCGGGAGGCCGGGTGGACGTACCGCCGAATTGCTCAACACGTGGGGCGTGAGGTCTCCACAGTACATCGATGTTGTCGCCAGTGGTCGGCGGAAGGTGCACGTGCCCGTCGACCTGGGACCGGACCGCAGCGACGCACGGATGCACGCCAAGACCGTAGGATCCTACGCAGTGCCGTAGGGGACCGCACCGCCACTTCCCAGCAAATTAGGGACACTGTTGCTCCTGGGGTATCGGCGAGGACCATTCGCAACCGTCTCCATGAAGCTGGGCTACGGTCCCGCACACCGTTAGGCCGTCTTCCGCTCACGCCCCAACATCGTGCAGCCCGCCTCCAGTGGTGTCGCGACAGGCGTGAATGGAGGGACGAATGGAGACGTGTCGTCTTCAGCGATGAGAGTCGCTTCTGCCTTGGTGCCAATGATGGTCGTATGCGTGTTTGGCGCCGTGCAGGTGAGCGCCACAATCAGGACTGCATACGACCGAGGCACACAGGGCCAACACCCGGCATCATGGTGTGGGGAGCGATCTCCTACACTGGCCGTACACCACTGGTGATCGTCGAGGGGACACTGAATAGTGCACGGCACATCCAAACCGTCATCGAACCCATCGTTCTACCATTCCTAGACCGGCAAGGGAACTTGCTGTTCCAACAGGACAATGCACGTCCGCATGTATCCCGCGCCACCCAACGTGCTCTAGAAGGTGTAAGTCAACTACCCTGGCCAGCAAGATCTCCGGATCTGTCCCCCATTGAGCATGTTTGGGACTGGATGAAGCGTCGTCTCACGCGGTCTGCACGTCCAGCACGAACGCTGGTCCAACTGAGGCGCCAGGTGGAAATGGCATGGCAAGCCGTTCCACAGGACTACATCCAGCATCTCTACGATCGTCTCCATGGGAGAATAGCAGCCTGCATTGCTGCGAAAGGTGGATATACACTGTACTAGTGCCGACATTGTGCATGCTCTGTTGCCTGTGTCTATGTGCCTGTGGTTCTGTCAGTGTGATCATGTGATGTATTTGACCCCAGGAATGTGTCAATAAAGTTTCCCCTTCCTGGGACAATGAATTCACGGTGTTCTTATTTCAATTTCCAGGAGTGTATATTGTAAATAGCTGAAGGGCAGAGGCCTATTCGAATGGAATCGTCAGTACTGTTGTGGATACAACCAGTCCAATGCACAGCATAGGCACTAAGTTTTTACGTGTTTACATTTGTTTTATAATCAGAATGGGCATATGATAGGATATTCAAAACGAAATCCCTGTTTTAACCACAAATCAATATTTGTGACTATGATCGAAAACTTCTGACTGGAAGTGTACTTCAGAAACAATCCATTTAGTGGAAATCAGAGTCTACCTTCCTCCTTGGTCGCATTTACTGAGATCAAACTTACAAGGCGTCTCGGATAATGTGTATTTCTCTTTAATTTACAAATAAAAGTGAAATAAATATGTATTTACATAAGTAAATGTAAAGAATGTTAACCCTCTACAGCGTCATGAGCATTAATTTATGTAGCTATTTTCTAGAGACTTACACCAAAGAGTAATAATACATTAAAAAAAACTTTCTATCAAGTAGTTGTATTTGAATCAACTGTGTTCAAATCAGTTTCCTATCAGTTTTACTTGGAAAGCTAGAAACATTTTAGGGATGGACCTAACATGCTGTTCATGACTACTGTTTTCAGGTGGATCATCTCGTGGTGGAACGTTCATCTCAGTGAAGACCAGGAATTGGTGAGAATATGGAAGTGTTTGTTTTAACCTCATGCCAGTTTACGAGAAGTTGCTGTAGTCACGGGTATCTTGCAATGTTAATCACATAAGTATTTTAGTTAAACAAATGTATTTCCAAAATTTCATTACTCTACAATAATTATGTTTTGGTGCTGTGTTTTTTTCCGCGATTGTACTTATACAGGGTGATTCAAAAAGAATACCACAACTTTAGGAATTTAAAACTCTGCAACGACAAAAGGCAGAGCTAAGCACTATCTGTCGGCGAATTAAGGGAGCTATAAAGTTTCATTTAGTTGTACATTTGTTCGCTTGAGGCGCTGTTGACTAGGCGTCAGCGTCAGTTGATGCTAAGATGGCGACCGCTCAACAGAAAGCTTTTTGTGTTATTGAGTACGGCAGAAGTGAATCGACGACAGTTGTTCAGCGTGCACTGAGAATCCGCGGGAAACAACTCAGTATGAACGTGACTCGCCTAAGGTGAACGTTTTCTGTGCCATTTCAGCCAATAAAGTTTTTGGTCCCTTTTTCTTCGAAGGTGCTACTGTAACTGGACTACAGTATCTGGAGATGTTAGAGAATTGGCTGTTCCCTCAGCTCGAACAAGAAGCACAACAATTCATATTTCAGCAGGATGGAGCGCCACCACATTGGCACTTATCTGTCCATAACTACCTGAACGTCAACTACCCGAGGCGATGGATCGGCCGCCAGGCAGCCCGTGACAGAGCACTTCATCACTGGCCTCCAAGAAGCCCTGATCTTACCCCCTGCGATTTTTTCTTATGGGGGTATGTTAAGGATATGGTGTTTCGGCCACCTCTCCCAGCCACCATTGATGATTTGAAACGAGAAATAACAGCAGCTATCCAAACTGTTACGCCTGATATGCTACAGAGAGTGTGGAACGAGTTGGAGTATCGGGTTGATATTGCTCGAGTGTCTGGAGGGGGCCATATTGAACATCTCTGAACTTGTTTTTGAGTGAAAAAAAAAACCTTTTTAAATACTCTTTCTAATGATGTATAACAGAAGGTTATATTATGTTTCTTTCATTACATACACATTTTTAAAGTTGTGGTATTCTTTTTGAATCACCCTGTACAACTGAACAACTACTTCTTCTAGTTACGCAGACACATGTGCGTATGAAGTACCCTTTTAAGTTCTTCAGAAAATAAAATAGCTTCATTACTTCAGGAGTTAATACGACGTAAAATTAACTTTCAATTCCATAAACATTTATTGCGTCTTTAAAGGAAAGACAATAGGTATGTTCACACTAGCATACCTTTTCGTTACAAATGCTAACTCAGTTTATCCTTTTTAATTACAATATCATTGATTGATATCCAATGAAAACGCGAGTTTCGTAACAATCGCCGGCAGAATCTTCGTGCTATCGCTGGCGACACTTCAGTTGTCGCAGAGGACAGGACAGTATCTCTGGCCACAACCATAGAGTAAATATCTCTGGAGTGAGCATTCACATGCGCAGAACAGATTTTGTGTTGTCAACATACATTGCCGGCCTGGTCACGTGTTCTCGGGACGTCGTGTGTTTGTCCGTATAGCGCCCTGTATATTTAGAATGTCACTACATCCCTAGTACAGACGGATTCTTTTCGAACGTGTCGTGGATTATTTATATATGATGCGCAGACATTTTAACAGTATCCATTTGATACCGGGAATAAACCAGCTACGTAACTTTTAAGGGCAAGTGATATTACATCCTGCTTCTTTGCGATAGGTGTTACAGTTCAGATGCACTCGATTTTTGGTAGTTTTCGTTATGATACGGCACTTTATAGTATTACAGAGCCTGACGTACATTTTTGCAGTGATAGTCTTGCAAAACGATTTGACAATACGCTAGTACTTTTGCACGTGTTCGAAAAACACCGAATTTGCCACACATTAGCGATTATATCCCTGCTAATTCGTCCTTTCTTTCTACTATTTCTGCGTATTTATTTTCTCGTTTTTGCGACTAAAGCACAATTTTTCTTACTGGTGACGCTTTGAAGTATTTATTTAACGCATTTTACGTACTTTCTCCCAGTTTATTAAATAAATAGTAGACTGCGTAATCTATACACATAATCGACAAGTCACTGATAAATGCATGGAGGATAGTATTTGCTGAAACAACTAACCATTCCCTTTCCTGTTCCATTAGCAAATTTACGAGAGGAAGCGATTGGTTGTAAGCTTTTGTACGATCCATAATATCTATTAAATAGTCATAAAATCGTAGAAAAATAGGTCTACAGAATCACGCCTTAATTATAATGCGTCTCGAAATTTTTTAACATATACAGTATCTCTTAATAATATGACAACAGTAATTAGAGCTATATGGTATGTACCCATGAAAAGTTACTATCCCTCCTTTCACATATTTTTCTTTGCATCCGTAGCAACAGCAGTAATTCACCATCGCTATTACACTATCAACAAACGGTGAAACACAACAAAAACTCTTGATATTATAAACTTCAAGAAAGCACACACGCACAGCGAAGTCCCGAAAACACGTGACAATCCTGGTTTATGGTGACAACATGCGCAGAACGCAATGCTCACTCCAGAGATATTTACTCTATGGCCACAACAGTGAACACACTAGTGTCTGCGTACTGCGTCACTCATGGTCTCGATATGAAACAAAAAAGAAACTAACATTCATGAAACAAACAATTGCAGTGAGATAGAAATTAATTATATGAATTCTAATCGATTGTATTTCCATGCATTAAATAGATTTACGTCGCCTTCTCACCTGTATTCGCTTAGATGGTAAGAACAGCAGTGTGAGTGCTTCCGATATTCTGTCGCACAACGTGATGTTACACTGATCCACATGTAAAGGTAGCTGCCACTCACAACACCAAGGGGATATCTTGTCTAAGTCTTCATTCAGTTCCTTACCATTGTTCAACGACGATGCTATCCTGAACATGGCAGCATCAACACTGAACACTCCTGTTGTGCATCTTATCCTGCCTGATAAATCGTTTGTATACAGGGTGAACCAGAACTGTACTGTCGACCATACAGATGTGCTAGCACGTACCAAAGCAAGAAAAAAATGTCCAGTAAAGATGGGTTCAACAGAGTAATGCCACCTGTAGCTGATGGAAACTCTACAAAGCCTGCACAGTCTTCTCCCCTATTACAGTGTTGTGCAAGCAAGAAAACGACGCGTGCGTGATGCATTCTGTGCATAGAAGGGTAGAGAAGCTTTGCGGAGTCGACACTGCGTGACTTGTCCAGCGCCGCACGCTCCAGCCGTTGCCTATCCTGATAACTGGTAACGCTGGAATAAGCGCCACACCGCTATTTCTGGCTGCTCA